>NC_041343.1:30046251-30416251 GCF_004354835.1 Perca flavescens | reverse complement strand
TGTGGCGATGTTGTAGGGTTGACTATTGGTGCTTTCACAAAATATTATAAAACAGTTCTGAGAAATAATCACTAATAATGTGGATACAATGACTAAGTGGGTAAAGGCTGTACTCCGTAGCAGCTTTCTTCAGGATTCATGAAGGCACGGGAGACTTTGAGGTCTTACACACAAGCATGTCTTGATCTCGATGGAGGAGATTAAGGTAGACAGTACCACGATGTGCTAGTCTGCAGTAGTAGTCTGTCCTCCCCAACTCGGAGGTCCTGTGACTTACCTGATGCTCTTATCCCCAGTCCCAACTATCAAGTATGTGATATCTCAAGAGATCAATAGCGCCAAGGAAAAGATGGTCACCGTGAGCATAGTTCTGGGATGCATGAGAAACTATGGCAGGCCCTGGTCCACTGAGCTCCGTAAGGCAAACCTGCCAATGCTCCCGTTTTTCCACGGATCCCTGCCGGTTTGTTATTGCTCCCGGGAGACTCCCGTAATTTGCATGGCCCAAACTCCATAAATAAATAAATAAATAAATAAATCGGACCAATATGTTTGTCTAATGTTGACCAGTTGCCAGATCTTGTATGAAACTCATCCCATTCACACAATCCACACATCACAGACAATTTTCAACCCGTTTGTCAGCTCAACCTGGCAACCTATAACCCAGTTACGCAGTGCATCTCTGCGCAAGCTTCGCGGAAAGTTCAGACCCAGAAAGCGAGCCGATAAAAATGGCAGGTGAAGGCAGTGTTCCCGCAAAGAAATCAAAATATAGCTGTACATTTCAACAGCGTTGGGCGCAACAATTGACATGCATCTTACCCCAGTCATATCGACAACCTCCACGCTTTTTGTAAGTCGTGTCAAATTGATTTTAATGTAGCGCACGGCGGGGGAAATGACATTACCCAGCACGTTAAAACACAGCGGGTCTTACGGTATTAGTTTGAAAACCAAATGTTGGCAGATATGCCATAAGGAGATCCGGTCCAAAAACAAGCATTCACTTATCGTGCAGCTGACAGGGAGGCAAGGAACAGAACAGAACAGGTTTGGATATCAGAGCCTGAATGAATATTATCATCCCCTGTCCTGTAGTCTATATCCTTGACGTTCCACTTCCAGGACTGCTCCGTTGCTGCCAGAAAATCCCCCAGATTTCATTCATTTAAGCCGGATGTCCGTCCCCTTCCTCTTCTATTGTGTTGGCGTTCTAACCTCTGGTGGATTTGTGAGGACTATGGTTAACTGCTCCTCAGATCTCTGCAGGGTAAATCCAGACAGCTAGCTAGACTATCTGTCCAATCGGAGTTTCCTGTTGCACGACTAAAACTACTTTTAAACGTACACACGTTCCACCAAAACAAGTTCCTTCCCGAGGCTATTTTGCAGCGGCACAGCAGCTTTTCTCCGGAGCTAAGCACCGCCCAAGACGATTGTGATTGGTTTAAAGAAATGCCATTAAAACAGAGCACGTTTTTCTCCCATCCCCGAATGCTATGTGGAGTAGCCAGGCCTTCCTCCAGTGCACTTTGGAGGAGGGTCTGGCAAAGCGAGACTACCGGTCCTGTGAACTATGATGATTTGATGTCCAAGTTTTCCCTTTAGTCTCATCGTACCACTACATGGTGTTTCTGGAAATTCTACCACAAAGGCAAATAATAAAACAGCTAGTAAGTCTGGTAAAATGACATCACTTTACTGTAAGCAGCCTTTAAAACCAGGAAAAAAACACTTGTGTTATCACAATATCCAAAATAGAAGACAATATCCAGCCTCGTATGTCGATGTCGATATAATATCGCTATATTGCCCAGCCCTAATCCCCCAGTCAACGACAAAAGTTCACATTTTACGATGACGCACTCACACGCACAGATTTAAAACAACAACAAACGTCTTACCGCCGTGACCTTTGACTTGATGCCCTGCCAGAAGGAGCGCGTGTCGTACTGGTTCTGGGTGGTCAGCGTGTTCCACACCCGGATCATGTTGTCGCCGACGCCCAGCGCCAGACACCCGGCACCCACGGGGGAGAAGGTCAGGGCGTAGACGAAGCCGCCCAGGGTGGGCAGAGTCCAGCAGCAGTCCAGAGAGGCCAGGTCCCAGCATTTTATCTGCAGAGTCAAAAAGTCAAAGTCAGGGCTCTTTGTTTTTTTTGTTTTTTAAATCCACCACCCCCCTCCAATAGGTCAGACGACCCAGCTTCCAATCAAAAAGACCCTTTCGGTGGCAATAAAGAGTGTGGTACACTTCAATACGGCCATCATTAATGGGACATTTCAGTGAAGGAAGAAATATTTAAAATATGTTTTGTTCAGCAGAGTTCCCGATAACCAATTGTGCAACCTGTGTAATCAGTTCACCACCTCACCATCTGCGTCGCCACTTGCCATTGTCTCCAAAATGGGCGTACGCATGGGTCAGAGTTTGCGTGGAGGACTGCATACTCTCCCGTCAAGTTTTTTTCTTTAAGGATCACAACCTTTGCATGGGAAGTGGCGTATGCACAAAACGGGGCTGAAAATGTGCATAAATAAATGAGACCCCTGGTGATGAAAACACGGGCGGGGGGAGGGGAGTCGTCTTTCCAGTTAAGTGTGAGACGAAAGCAGGCGACCCACCTCTCGGTCCATGGAGGTGCTGATGAGCAGCTCTCTGTCGTCCTGCAGGCGGACCGAACTCACGCTGAAGACGATCCGGCTGTGGTTCTGACCCTCCGAGGAAGTCCCAAACAGGGTCCACCTCTGCTTCCCTGTCCGGGTCAGGTCCCACATCACCAACTCACCACTGGGGGGGGGGACACACAAACACACACAAAAGCCAATAAAACTAAATTTATAAATCACTTGCTGTTTATTAGCCAAGACAAATGAGAAAGAGACATGCGGATCCCAGGAGACTATCCCGCTAAAATAAAGGTTGAATGTGCAAACGTTTAAACACTTACCGGCGAGTTGGCTGATCAACTACAATTTGAGAATAATCTTTATGAGCCCCTGCTTGCAACTGCATCACAATACTTACGTATACGTTGACTTTTTCAAAGTCTCTGCAGTGATATTTTCACACTATAACCGGAGGCTACTGTTAAGTCCTGATCGGTGATTCCGCGTCGAATCTACGCCCGTGCGTACTGTACGTAGGTGCGCGTAGATACCAACCCAACCCTACGCCGTAGCCTGACGTGCACCTCTCCGGAAATGGAACTACATGTCGCGGCGACGCAGACCGCCAAAACCGCGATTGGTCCGCCCGGCTGGGTTTTGGAGCGTCATGCTCATTTTCCGGGGTTCCCCTTCTCCGTGAACCACATGAAATAAAAAAGGAGAGAGCTAACTTTTCCTGCTACAGCTTTCCGACCGTGGTCAGAAAGAACAGGGGAGACGCTTTGTTTCTCCCTCGCTACCGCCAGAGTCGGTACTCGCTCCGTCGCCAATCCGGTCGCTCTCTCCCTCGCTCTACCACACGCTCCCCCCCCCCACGCACACACAGATGCCGCCTCCGCTAGGGTCACGTATACAGGCAGGTCCCATCTTGGGAAAACGGTCACGATCAGTCGAACAAAGAACGCTGCGCTTGAGCTACGTTACTGGTTGCACGGCGTTCGACTGGTCGCGACTGTTATCCCAAGATGGCGCCTGCCTGTATACGTGAACACTACTGTCTTTCTAAACTATCGTTTTAATAAACTGTCTGTACACTTATAAAGTTCTCAATGCTTGTGTTTACATGTAGGGACCCTCATTATGCTACCGTGGAAGTGTGGTGCTATTTTGAGCCTTGTGAGTGGTATAGAAATAGCGATTTCTCTTTACTTTACCAGTGCCCCGACAACTAGCGTTATAAGCTAATTAGCGGTTTGCGCTAAAACTGGTCATATCCGATTAGCATGAGAACATATCCCAGAGAACGGTGAACTCTGTACACATGTGTTATTAACCCCTAGGTTCATTTTGCGCCGGGTTTCTCCTTTAAAGAGATACCCTAGAAGGACGCAGACACGCCATTGCACAAGTATAAATCCTCACAAGGGTATTAGCCACTTACTGGGGCTACGGCGTCGGCTCTGCGTCGAGCCTCTGTACAACCGTAAATTTCGCCTTAAGGCAGGAAAGTCGTCACTCAAGGGCTAATAAGTGCAAAGCGACTAGTCACATTTACGTGTCAAATCCAACACTGCTGAAAAAAACGCTACTGAGCTGCGCCGGGGTCACGTTTCCTCGGGCGTGCTCCGATGGCCTGACCGATGGAGCCGCGTGCGTACCCGAAGCAGCTGGACACGAGTTGCGTGGGCCGTCCCTTCGGCCAGTGGACGTGGAGCCAGAGTCTCTCTTTGACGCCGGGGTCGACCGTGGAGCCTCTCTTCTTCAGATAGGGCAGTTTCAGAGTCATCACAGCTGGAGGGGGAGGGGAGGGGGGGGAAGAGCATACAGAGAGGATTATGTGAGATCACCGGAGGTACAGTTAGGTCCGGAAATATTTGGACAGTGACACAATTTTCATAATTTTGGCCCTGTGTGTTAACACAATGGATTTGAAATGAAAGACGGAATTGTAGTGCAGACTTTCAGCTTTATTTTGAGGGTATTTAAGTCAAAATTGGAGGAAGGGTTTAGGAATTACACACATTTAAAAAAAAAGGGACCTAAAGTAATTGAACAATTGAGTCAAAAGCTGTTTCATGAGCACGTATGGGCTATTCCCTCATTTCATCATCAATCAGGCAGATAAAAGCTCTGGAGTTGATTTCAGGTGTGACATTCTCATTTGGAAGCAAATTTGATGTAAATATCCCCAAAATAAAGCTCAAAGTCTGCACCACAATTCCATCTCGATGATTTCATTTCAAATCCAACGTGTTAGCGCACAGGGCCAAAATTATGAAAGTTGTGTCGCTGTCCAAATATTTCCGGACCTAACTGTAAATCTCTCTTGAAAGGACAATGGCAGGGCAACTTTTTTTTCCCTCTGTGGATTTGAGCTGCTTTTTTCTACAGTCTGTAATTACGACATCAATACAGTGACAGGACAGACATCATTTCTGTCAATTTAGGGAGGTGGGTGAATGTGGCCGGGGGGGCAATTGTGTTGTGTATCTGTGTGTGTGTTGTATCAAGCACTTTGAGCTACATTATTATGTCTGAAAAGTGCTAGATAAATTAAAGTCTGAAAAAAAATCAATGAAAGAAATTCTTATAAATGAACAATTTAAAAAAATCGGTCAATATGTTTTGGGGCATTTTATTTCGTAATTGTTTTTCATTTTTGAAGATAGTGTGCAACAGAAAGGTGTCACACATACACACACACACACACACACACACACACACACACACACACACACACACACACACACACACACACACACACACACACACACACACACACACACACACACACACACACACACACACACACACACACACACACACACACACACACACACACACACACACACACACACACACACACACGTTTAGTGAACTGTAGTAGGGCGGGATGTAACAATAGTTGTGCCAGAGACAATAATAATAAAAATTGAAGAAAACTACATAAATAATAAATAAAAACAATACTAGACCAGAATAAAAAAAAAGAATTAAATAATAGTACAATTGTAATCTTTAAATTAACAAATAACATGATTGAATATTAGTGTAACTACATCAGCACTTTTGTCCCATGTAAATTATATTAGTGTTCAATAATATAGGATATAATTAGATGTTGTATGTACGTGAAGAGATGTTTCGGGGCTCCTAAATGACCTGTGGACACCTTGTAAAGCCTTTTCCACGTTGACATGAATAGAGGTCAGGAGGAAGTAAGGAACGAGATCACAGACTCCTGGCCGTTTGCAGAACGTCTCACCTTTCCCCTTCGCCGAGCTCCAGATCCTCACCGTCTGGTCTTTGCTCCCCGACGCCAGGTAGCAGCCGGCCGCGTCTCCTGCAGACACTCCACCGTTTGCTAGGATGATAAAAAAAAAAAAAATAAATAAAAACTCAGGCCTCCCATCTGTCTTTGGTTTAAATGACACAGGTTCAGTGATGTGGAACGCTTCGCCGTCCGATTTCTTTCAAAGCTAGCACTTGTACAATTTAGGAAAGCTGTTAAAAGGTTTGTTTTTGTCTGTGCAACGCTGTCCCTATGGGATGTCTTCGTAAACAACCCATGGAACTCCTAATATTATTTGACCTTTCGTATTTATACTGTTGATTTGATAGCGTGTGTAATTTTGGCATTTTCTTTTTCCTCTTCTCTTTTCTTATCACTGTTTTAGGTTCTTTCTATTGTATTTGGAGTGTGCATTGGAGAGTGCCCACTTTAAGCCCCTCTGAGTTTTTTTTTTTTTTGCATCTAGCCATCAAATGTTGTATTGATTATGTGTATATTAATCTGTGTGAATTCATTAAATAAAAGGTTTACGCCAACTCTACCTCCGCTACAGTAGGCGGTGCTCTGCCAACGCACAGCTGGCTTTTTCTTCCGGGTGGACCTGTGTCAACATTACACCCACCGGCCACTAAATTAGTGAAATTTAACAACTTCATGTTTCATTTACACATTCTTGTCACACGTAGCACAGTGTTCACGCAACGTGTTGGCTCACTTTTACTCATGACATGCTATCCGGCAACAAAGGATTCCATTCACTATGCTAAGCTAAGCTAGTGGCGGCGCTGACGGACTAAGACAATGCGTGCACTGAGACAAAAATGTGTTTGCCCACCTCTATAAATATAGAGGAGACGGTGAATAACCCTATTTCAACAAACGGTGGCGTGTTCCTTTAACCCTAACTTAATCGTTTTTTTAAACTGCGTGTAAACGCACTGATTGAAAAAGAAAAAAAAAGAAAAAATAGCTGTCATGCACCAAACCAATGTAGGCTGCGTAGACAGTGTGTGACGGCCCACTGTTACCTTCGCTGTCCTCCTGTCTGCTGTAGAAGGCGTCCTCGCCGGCCTGGGGAGACCACGCCAGCGAGTGGATCTCGTCCTCGTGTCCTCGGAGACGGTGCGTCACCTCGCCTTTCTTGCTCACGTCGATCAGCACGATCATCCCGTCTTTGTACCTTTGGGCAGAACGACGACAGCACTGTCACAATCCCAAAGCGGCGGGTTTGGTACGGCAGCCAAAAAGGTTGCATTTTGCTTTTTAACACAAGAGTAAAGAAATGTTTTGTGCATTTTCAGATTTGGTATTTTTTTGTTGTTGTTCAAGTGTCTGGATTTCTTTCTACAGGTAAGTACAACTCAACTGTATTTGGTTATTTGTATATAGCACTTTTCATGCAAGCATGCAGCCCAAAGTGCTTCACAAAGCAACATTAAAACACAGATGACAAAAAAAAGATGAAGAAAAACTCAAAATAATGTAATAAATGATATCAAAAACACTGATTAACACTTATGAAGTAATGCTCCAAATTAAACCTAGATGAAATATATGTAGGTCATTGGTTTTTTTTTTTTAAATACAGAGCCAACTTGCCATTCTAAGATCTAAAAAGGCAGTGAGGTCCACAGTTTAGGGGCGTGAAAACAGAATGCACTTTCACTGGTATCTATTTTTTTGGGACAGATCAGGAACATTTGAAAGAAAAGCAGTGGAGGACCTTAGTGCAAATCACCGTGTGATCAGCTGTCTGGCGTTACACGTCGAGGAGGCACGCAGGAAAAACGTTGTGTCACGCACAGAGACGGCGCTCCTGTGTGTGTTGTTGTATTTTGAGAGGCTTGACTACAGTGTGTGTGTCACATAATTGTAAAGGAGCTATGGAGCTAAACATTTTACCGTAATGTAAAATGTTGTAATTTCTCTTTGTAAAAAAACATGGATTTTATGATAAAATTGGTACCTTTTAAGGAATCCAAACAATTCTTCTGTGCAAGGTGCGTAGGACAAAAACAAGGACTTGAAGAAAGAGAAAATCCTGCACACCGCTCTTGCTGCAGCATCACCATTTTATTAAAGTGCTCATATTATGCTTTTTGGCTTTCTCCCTTTTCTTTTATTGTGTTATATATCTTTTTTGTGCACAGCTCTATTGTAGTCCAGCCTTTACTTCAGAGACAAAACGTAGTCTTACCTCGCTACTGTCAGGGCACGCCCTCATACTCTGCTTCTGACTGGCTAGTAGTCCTTACCTAGGTACTGTCAGGGCACTCCCTCATACTCTGCTTCTGACTGGCTAGTAGTCCTTACCTAGGTACTGGCACTCCCTCATACTCTGCTTCTGACTGGCTAGTAGTCCTTACCTAGCTACTGTCAGGGCACGCCCTCAGACTCTGCTTCTGACTGGCTAGTAGTCCTTACATAGCTACTGAGCATATGCGACTCCCAACAAAGATGGAACAGCAGTGAGATGTCTCACTCTGTAGCTAAAACAGAGATCTCAACACACAGGGTGAAAAGAGGAGCTGCAGCAATGTGCAGTACAACAAAAATATGGTGTTTTTTGTAAATTAAACCATGTAAACCTGTTCTGATATAACCTCTAAATACAATTATGAACCTGAAAATTAGCATAATATGAGCACTTTAAAGCTATAGTGCGTGGTTTCTGTCGCCCCCATGAGGAATTCTAAGTAATGACAACAAAACTGTTGCAAGTCGGATTTGAATGTTTGGACTTTGTGTGAAGCGTTGTGATCCGGCAGAGCGGAGTGTGCTCCCTGGGGGCTGGTCTTACCCGACGGCCACAGAGCTCCAGGTGTGGGGGGAGCAGGAGAGGCAGAAGATGGTCCTGGGCTCTGGGAAGAAGCTGGCCGTGTCTCCCGTGTTGTGCCAGTGGCAGACCACGACGCCCTTCTCGTCCCCCGACACCGCCAGGTTCTTATCCAGCGGAGACCAGTGCACCGCCGCCACGGGGCTCTGTGTGGGGAGGGAAAACAACGGGGGGGGGGGAGATGACATCCTGCTGATACTGTACGTCACATTGATTTCACCAGTCAGGCTCAAGTAGAAAAGGTTAAAAAAAAAAATGTAATTGCGATTTTTTTTCAGCCAGATATTGCGATTCCGATTCGATTTGCAATTTTTTTTAAGTATAGCTAATGTTTGTGCAACAGAACACTATGCAACAGATAATACAGGTCATGGAGCATTATAACACGAGACACCATCCAAACTGCTCTATATTCTTATGCAGGGATGAGAACATGGATATGAATTGCAGCAATAAGTGCCAAAACATCCTCCATGCAGGAAAGTAGAGCTGGGCGATACGGAGAAAAATCAAATATCCTGATATTTTTGACCAAATACCTCGATAATTGCTATTGTGGCAATATTGTAGGGCTGACAATTGGTGCGTTCACAAAATATGAACACAATGAGAGCAGATATATTGATATAATGACCATGTGGGTAAAGGCAAATAATAAAACAGTTGGAACAGTCTGGTGTGTTCAGAAAACGACATCACTGTAACGCAGCCTTTAAAACCAGGAAAAGACAACACTTGTGTCATATCAGGATTTTAGGATATCCAAAATTTAAGACGATTTCTAGTTTCATATATGGATATAATATCAATATATTGCCCAGCCCTACAGGAAAGCCACCTACCACGTGTGAATGACATCAGAGCAAGTCGGGATCGAGTCGGACACAAATCTAACCGGCAAGCATTGATTCTGCACAGGCCCAGCTCATCTCGAACGGGCCTAACGGCACGCCGGAACGGGAAAAGTCGACACTCACCTGATGAGCCGCATGCTCCCTTAGGAGCACCTTGTTGTCCGAGTCCCAGAAGCGAACGCTCCCGTCGTTGGAGGAGCTGACGCAGACGTGGCCCTGCCCTGCATGCTGACAGAACGAAAAGCTCGACACAAAGTCTTTATGGCCGACGAGCTCCCCTGAAAAAACACAAAACGGCTTATCAGCGTGCCATCATACAGCAAAGAGGCCACGAAATACTAGGCTGCCTGGATGCCTAGCTGCCAAGTCGTTCTGTAGGAGATTGAGAACGAGACGATGGAGGTGCATCAGGCAAGCGACCACGACGGTTCAGTTTCAGTAGAAATGCTAGCTCAAACATCGAAATCTGCTGCCCAAAAACGACAAAAATCCTTGGCCACATTTGAAATTACATTTCAACATTACATTTCTCATTTGAATTCAAGAGGGCCAATAGTATCATCATGCAATGCCAGATGTGACTGAACTGGCAGCATCCAATAACTCCACATCTAATCTGCGCAAGCATGTTTTTGTAAGGATTTGTGCATTGGTACTTCAAACAAAGTTTTCATGACTAATAGAATAAAACACATAACACTCATTCAATTGTATCGACTAATTGATTAGTTGATTTAAATCGACAGATCTGTAAATCTGAGTTTCTCCGCAAAGAGTCATTCAAAAGCATCACTTTGATTCTTGTGTTAACCAGAGATGTGCTCGTATGTTTCTTGGAAATAAGTCATTCAGCATGAAAAAAAGCATAAAACATGACGGATGGACTAAAGAAATCTAAGTTGACGAAGACCAAAACGACCAATTAGTCTACTAATCGACTAAGAGGGAGCAGCCTTAGTTCCAAAGCTGTTGTCCAGAAGATTGTTCCTCTTTATGTAGACTTTTTTTATTTTCTACCAAAAATGTGACATTTGTGTCGCCTTGTTTGGACCTATTCCTGCCTGCCTTCCTTCTGCTGTCCTACTTTTTACACGTTTCTCACTTTATTTTCAAAGTTATGTTACTGTTTTTTTAAGTTTTTGGTACTATTTTTGACCTATTCTTGCCGTACTTCCTTCTTTCTACCATCTTTTTCCAAGATTTTGACTTTTTTTTTTTTTTTTTTTTTTTTTTTTTTTTTTTTAGTTTTTGTCTCCTTTTTTCATCAGCATTTAAATGTTTTTTTCCAGTTCCAAGGCTGTTGTTTATTAAATCTATCGCTGACAGTGCTGTACTGTTCCTCTTTATATAGACATTAGCTGGTCAGGGGGTACTTGGCTTAAAGAAACAATTCAAAAAGGGGTACATTAATGAAAAAAAGGTTGAGAACCAGTGAACTAGATTGTCCATGTTACCAGATATCTGTTTCTCTTTCAGTACACGACTCCAGGAGCTGTAATCTTCACACCTGAGGGGATGTGATCAACTTGATTTGGGCTAAACATGCGTGTAACATGACGTGTATCCTTCTATATGGGCTTAGTTTAGGGATGAGTACCAGAGTGACCCCCGCACCTCCCTGTGTGTGTATGGCGGCAGCAGACTTACCTACGACCCTGCAGGAGGATGCAGACACATCAATCAGATAGATGATGTTTTTGGCTCCAACGCCCAGTAAACCGCTGCTGTTGACGTCACTGCAGCGCGAGCAGTACCAGTTGGGCGAGGCGGGAAGCGACCTTTCGTGCATGACGCCCTCCGGTCGTTTAAAGTTAATAAAATTTCTAATAAAGTCTGATAAAGCTAAATCAAACTCCACACATGTTACCTGCACTATCGTAGCGACTACACTACCGGCCGTACGGCCAGCGTGGTGTCGTAAGTCCTACCGTTGCCCAGTACGGAATCCTAGTTGGGTCAAACCATGTCAAGTTTGCTTTTTTCCCCAAAGCAAAATTGTCTTTTTCCACCACTATCTTATACTATTACTTGTAAGACAACTTACAAATAAAAACCTATAACCAATCGTAATAGGTCGTATACGCAGTGAAGACTACAAACGGGTAAACACTTTTCGCTCTTCTTACTGTAAACATCACTACCGTCAGCGAACACTAGCGTCGTAAAAATGCAACATGGCGACCGCAATGACAGGACGTGGTAAGAGAAATGCAGCCCAATTAACTACACATTTGCCATGTTATAACATTTATTGTGTCTGCCGACGATGTTTTAACTGATTCGTACTTGTTTTTCAGGCATGGCCTTTATTAGGAATATCTCTGGGGTGTTGAGCTCGAGGTAAGAAAGTTACATTGATGTCAGTAGAATCCCAACTGTCTCTGCAGAAGGACAAACGTCTGTGGGCTGCTTTAATTCATATATATCTATGGCTTTAAGTAACGTAAGCTAAGCTAAGCTAAGCACGGTGGAAACCACTTGATTTGAATTAGAAAGAATTTTGGAGACAACAAATTGTTGGCCAGTAACTTCAAAGTTAGGAAATACAGATCTGCAGTGTGACTTTGCTGTAAATGGTGTCAGTTTCTGAGCCATTTATAATGGATGTCTAATTAGGGCTGCACGATATGAGGAAAATGTTCGATATGCGATAATAATGTTGTTGAATATCGCGAAAACGATATCACCCGCGATACATAAACAGATGTTAAAACATGCTCAGTTCTGCCTTTCTGCTGCTTGCAACAAATTGCTTGTTGAATTAAAAATCAAATAAAAGTAAAATAATTTTTAACATTGTTTTATGGACAAATTAAACGTTACATTGAATATAAAAGTGACACTAAAACAAGAATGACAGTGCCATTTTAAAGTGCAGTTTTCTTCTGATATTTTCTTTCAACTAATACAAAAATCAGTTTAGCCTTTCGCAACGTGTGTATTGTGCCAGTTGCGATGACGATAAAAAAAAGACGATATATTGTGCAGCCCTAATGTCTGTGTAAGTGGTGACTCTTTATTTTATTTATTAACCCATGTAACGTTAATACTAACTCGTTTTATCGTAAAGAAAAGTCCAAATCCATGTATTTGTCGTCTACAGAAATGCGTTGGCCAATAGCTAAACAGACTGTGTAGCCTAATTTGTTTGTGGTATGACATGGTTACAAAGCTCAGTTTACAATGTATTTACATTTGTTTTATTCAGTCTACTTCTCAGGGACAGTGCACACACTAAAAAGCATTACTGTAAATTAGCCATGAGGCTAGTTTTCATCCGTAACCTCTGGCCAGGTGTAAGGTTGGCAGCCTAAAATCAAGAAACCGAAGCACTACAGGTCTATGTTGTTAATGACAAAACTAGAGATGCACCGATTACAACTTTCTAGGCCGATTCTGATTTCCGATTTTCTTTGAGTTAGGCCAGCCGATGCCGATTCTATTTTCATTTTTTCTAACCACTTTACAGCACACACAAATATTTATTTTCTGTCTTTTCTTTAATAGAACATGTGTTGAGATAGACAGATAATGGATCACTATAAAATATAACTATATAAATTACTCCTGGTGTGGGACATTCACACACATCTAAAGAGCAATGTTGGAACCATTTCCTTCTTTTCACATCTAATAACCATCTACAAAAAAAATGTGATTTTGGTTTTTGGTGTCGTCTCTCCACGCCCTACTTTTTCCTTGCAGGTGTTGCATATTGCAAACTTGTTATCTTCTGCACACACGCTGAAGAATTCCCAAACAGCTGACATGTTGCAGGTTAATCCACGAGGTTCCCTACATGTGCGAGAATAGCGCCAAGACGCGCTTCACGCGGAAAAGTTGAGAGAAAGGAGAAAGAGAGAGTGCTGTGGCGTCCGGGTGTGCGTGCATCCTTGAGAACTGTAACTGTAACTTCTGTTGTCAGTTAATTGTAGGGTTAACCGGCATGAAATCGGCATACATCAGACTGACCTGCCGGTCACCGGTCATGGCCAAGCACGTGAAAACCGGCCAATTCTGGTCACCGGCCGCTCTATCGGTGCATCTCTAGACAAAACCACATGATTAGCGACTAGTCGACTTCAAGCTCAAAATGTCATTGTGGAAGAAGTATAGTCGACTAGTCTGTGCAACCCTTACTGTACAGTGATTCAATTGATGGGAGAGGGGGCCTATTACTTTGGATGATCTGTTTACAATCGGACTCAGTTGTATGTGTGTGTGTGTGTCTGGAGTGTCTGAGCTGGTTTGGAACACACATAAAATTTAATGTCTTTTTTTTTTTTTTTTTTTTTTTTTCCTTTCTTAAACGTGTCTCCAGGTTGCAGGTTTTGGGTGGCTGTCCCCAGCAGCTCTCATGTCTCCACACCAGCACTTCACTGGAATCAAAGGACTGGGAGAGGAGGAACCGGAAGGTGTTTCCACCTCAGCTACCGGGTGATATCCGCAGACCAGCAGTAAGTCTTTCGCTCGGCCGATAACACGAAGTGCGGAGTGAGAGGATGTCCCGTTCAGGTGTCTGACCTGACTTTAAAAATGACAGTGTAATACTTGAGAGTTTCTTTGGATTTGCTAACCACAGATGGACATAAAAAAAAAAAAAGGTTACGCACTAAAGCTTTAAACTGAGCAGAAGTTTGCTCTTGTCTTTTAAAAAAAAAAAAAAAAACATCATCTGAATACTTTGTTTTATTTGCAGGAGATCCATCACAGCAGGAGGCAGATTAAGTACAGCAAAGACAAGATGTGGTACCTGGCCAAAATGGTGAGACCCACCGCGGGGGGAATTCCTGGATTGCTTTTCCACTTTAGCGAGTTACAGTATTTTGCACCAATCACCTCAGTCAAACACTCAAAGCTGACGTTTCAAACAGGCGTTGACAGAGGTGCCCGTTGATGATAATCAGCCAATAAAAGATTTTAGGGTAAAATAGCGGTAGCGATGAATCTGCTCTTGTTAGGTAGCAGGAATCTTTTAAAAGGCTGCCAACAGACCCTCCGGTTGTCTTCGGGTCAAATTTGACCCATTTTCAAAAAAGTTTCTACATCCCAAATTTGAGTTTCTTTCAACCAAATTGTCAAAGAAAACAACGTGGATGGTTCCATACAACACTCCTCACAAGTACGTACACTCTTCATTGAATTTAGGTTTTTATTCAATTTTATAGCATTTTTTCAATTGCTTCAAAAAAATAAAATAAGACAAAAGAACGTTGAAAATAAATGACAAAAATGTCAGAAAAAGCTTCAACAATTGGAGGAAAAAAATGGACATAAACATCAGAAAAAGTGACAAAAAACTTGGAAAAAGGTGAAGAAAAAAAAAAGTGTCGATAACAAACGAAAAAAGAAAGAAACGTTGAAAAAAAGTTTTAATTTTAACGATGGGAAGACAACACAAGGGTTAAAGAAATGGGATGGAAAGTCAGGCCCTTGTCCAAGGACCAAGCCATTAGTTTATTCAGGAATATTTTGTAACTATCCTTAACACTGTGAGAGAAACCTGCGTGAAGCTGGCCCCATATAAAGCCCATGAGAACCGTGGAGAGTCAACCCACAGCCGCTCCGCTGCCCTGCTGAAAATGTGAAGCACAAACGCTTAATGTCGGATAACGTCCATAATAATTGGATTTCGGGTTAGATGTCCCTGGCCAGAAAATGTGAAGATTAATTACTTAAAACCCTTAACAGCACAAACAATCATTTTTCGATGAACGAATAGCAGTGTTTTTAATAAAGTTTGGATGACATTGGGGGCCCGCTTCATGCAGGTGTGAGAGAAGGCATTTTTTTAAACGTTTGCACTATTTAGTCATGATCTACTGCACTTAATTGATGGAAGAAAAATATCTATATGTTAGGGGTGGGAATCACCAGAGGTACCACGATACGATATTATCACGATACTTAGGTCACGATACGATATTATTGCGATTTTAAACATATTGCGATATTCTGCAATATATTGCAATTTATTACCTTTTTTCCAACTTCATTATTATGTCCCCAAAGGAAAACTTTGTCAACATCTGTTTGTTCATCTCACATGAATTTTATTGCTGTAAAATGTGACTGTCAAGCTGACTAACTAACCAGCACTTTAATGAATATGTTATAAATGTTGTATACACCTGGCAAACTGAACTGTTTGCATTTTTAATTAAGGTGGACTAGACTGTAATACCAACAGGTATGCACTGCTGTGCTACTACAGGTATTTTTTACAATTAAAATGAGTACAAAAACGGCGCGCGACGGAGTCACGTGCACCTCGGTTCCGGTGTTTTTAGCAAGTGACAAAATCCTTCATTTTCCACAACGTTGTATGGACGCAGGTCTTTGCACATGAAGTAGGCGATGGCTTGAGTTATTTTCTTAGCTCGCTCTGAATTGGGAGGTAGCTTTGTCAAGCTAAGTGTGTCCAGTGTTGGTTGGTTTTTCGGCGGAGCTGGTTTAGCATTAGCTTTACCGTCCTCGGCTAACGCTAACTCTGGATGGTGGCGTGTGAGATGATCCCTCATGTTTGTGGTATTCCCTGAGTATTTTATTTGCATACGACACTCCTTGCAAATCCCATGTCTCATGTCCATCTCAGTTGTCCCCTCCTTGTTAAAAAATCCGAAAAAAGTCCAAACACTTGATTTAAACGCAGATGGTGCATTTCTGATTTCTTTCTCTGACGCTGCCATGTTTATTTTATCTACATCCTCCTGCACGCTGACAGTCACCCCGCTGACCTCACCAGAAAACAAACAGCGCCATCTGGTGGACTGAATAAGCAATTTATTTCATTATTATACTACCAAAAAGTTAAATTCTGATGTGCAATTTAAATAATAAAAGATCGATACTTGGCGCCTGTGTATCGATACAGTATTGCCACGAGAAATATCGCGATACTATGCTGTATCGATTTTTTCCCCCACCCCTACTATATGTATATGGTTATTGTCTGGCACCCATGTTCCAGAATTTCACACTTGGTGTTATTAAAACACCAAAAAGTTAATACTTCTCCATGGCTGTAAACGGGGTTCAAAATGAACTTTTTCATCCACCTGCCAAATGACTAACCTGACTCCGCCAGATGGATTGCTTCACATTTGCTCGGCTTATCCATCTGGGAACTTTCCGTTGGAGAACTTTTGGGAAGGGGCGGAAATACTGCTTAGCTGATTGGATAAACCATCTGTCTATCACCTATGTTGGCGATAGACGGGCCAAATCAACCAATCAGATCCACGAAGCGTATGAAAATACAACCACAAGCCCGCCCCTGCTGCTGCAGGCAAAGCATAGCTCGTTAGCTCAGCAAGCAAGCAGCATGTCGGTAAAGGATATTTGCCGTTTGCGTAACGAGAATTTAGGAATAAAAGACACCATTTCAGGTTCCCGGACCGCGGTCTGAAAATACTGGTTAGCTGATTGGATAAACCATCTGTCTATCACCATCTAACCCACCTCAAAACCAATGCTGATTGGCCCGGTCGTTTGGGGAGCAGCTTCAAATTTTCTCTATCTCAAGATGCCAGACTGATCTGCGAGTGGAAAACTGGAGTTCGCGAGATCAGGACGGTCTCACGAGGCTACCAAACGGCTAGTAAAGGCTCAAATTTGGCCAGCCACTCCATAAAATGCCATAAAAATGTTTTTTTTTTCTGGCAGGTGAGTGAAACGACTTTGCCGGCCACTTACATTTTTGACCAGCATTTGGCTGGTAATTGGTGCTAATAACCTCACCTGTAAAACCTTTAAGTCCTTGTTAATCTGATCTGCAGCATCCGGCCTTTTTTTTTTCGGTTTGTTTTCTTCATAGAGCCACTGTGGTCACGGTTGACGCAAGCACGGTGCTGCTTCCTCAGGGCAGCGCGACGCCCCGCTGTCCCTAACAGCTGTGGAGGAAACCGTTCATTTTTGTTGTTTTCATCTCGCCGTTTGTTCTCCTTCACAGATCCGAAGGATGAGCATCGACGAAGCCATTGCACAGCTGCAGTTCAGTGACAAGAAAGGGGCGAAGATCATGAAAGAGGTTCGAAAGCTGCATGTTCACCCTTCATTACTCTGTGTGTGTGTGTGTGTGTGTGTCTGTGTCTGTCAACAAGTTAAAATGCCAATTAAAACCCATGAAATCAGATAAAAAACAGACAAAGGAAAAGACTTCCAGTATGATTAAAATGTCTACTGTGACCGATCAGGTTTTATTCATTGAGCTTTTGTGCATTCATGCGTTAGTCGGCCATGTTTGTCCCCCATCACACCCACCCACGCACACGAGAAGTTTATTTATGGATGTCACAGCTCTGTGTTTGTCCGTTTGTTCAGGTTCTCGAGGAAGCTCAGGAGATGGCGGTCAAAAATCACAACGTCGAGTACAGATCCAACCTGTATGTAGGTAAGGGTCACTGTGGGAACAAACTGCACATTATTAACACGACGTGACCTAGTTGAGTCTGCTCTTTAAATGTTGATTTTGTTGTTGTTGTTTTTTTTTCAAAGACTTAGACTTTAGATATTTAAGGGGTTAAAAAAGCAGCAGATTTCTTTTTGAGTTGAGATGGTGTGCACTGCAGTGTGAGTCATTGATGTGGAGCCGCAGATGTTATTACAGCTAAGCCGAAACTCAGCGCCATCTTTATTTGGATGAGTTTCCATTCAGAAGCCCCTCTACACAAAATTCAATCTGTAATCAAGTACTATCTCTGTCTGTCTGTCTCTGTCTCTCTCTCTGCCTCTCTCTGTCCCTGTCTCTCTCTGTCTCTCTCTCTGCCTCTCTCTGTCCCTGTCTTTCTCTCTCTGCCTCTGTCTCTCTCTCTCTGTCTGTCTGTCTGTCACGGTCTCTCTCTGTCTATCTCTGTGTCTCTCCCTCTGTCTTTCTGCCTCTCTCTGTCTGTCTCTGTCTCTCTCTCTCTCTCTGCCTCTCTGTCCCTGTCTTTCTCTCTCTCTCTCTCTGCCTCTGTCTCTCTCTCTCTGTCTGTCTGTCTGTCACGGTCTCTCTCTGTCTATCTCTGTGTCTCTCTCTCTCTCTATCTCTCTCTCTCTCTCTCTCATATCACACCGTCCCCGCCCGTCTCCCCTTCCTGCAGCCGAGTCCCACTCCGGCAAAGGGAAGTACCTGAAGCGCATCCGTTACCACGGCCGCGGGATGTTTGGCATCATGGACAAAGTTTACTGTCACTACTTTGTCAAGCTGGTAGAGGGCTCGCCGCCCAAAACGGAGGAGAAGACCAGCTTTGACCAGGCCAAGGAGTACGTCCAGAACCTGAAGAACCGAACCATCATCCACAGCCTGTAGACCGTGTGTGTGTGTGTGTGTGTGTGCCTGTGCGTGAGAGTGTGTGAGAGATTTCACATTTATAAATAAACAAATGACCGACTGGATAATGAGTCCCTTTATAGCTTTGTTCATTTTTTTGATATTTTCACTGTCTTGTACATTATTTTAAAATAATATTAACCACGGCCAGTGATGAAGTTTTGAATAAAGTGATGATAACTTCAGAAAGTCCAACAGTGTTTAATAAAGGGCAGTTACTTATGTCTTTTATGTCAATAAAAATCTAATTGTATCTGTCGAAGACCTTGCATAGAATGTGTTTAAGTTAAATCTCTGCCTCCCTGGGATGCATTAAACATAATCTTGTACAATCTGACTAAGAGATCTTTACTGCTTGTTATTCAGCAAAAGCATACTTTTTTTTTTAATTAAATTGTTTTTATCAAAGCTTTCATATGAAATCATTTTTAACTCCGGTAGCAATTAAACTAAAAACAGTTTAAAGGGTAACTACTGTTTTTTTTCAACCTGGACCCTATGTTCCTGTGTTTTTGTGTCTAAGTGACTGAAGGGGAACACCAATCTTTGACATAGGTCCAGTATTAAGCGAGATTGCTGCAGTCTGCAGTAGAGAAACAAGCTACAATGTAAGTTAATAGGGACATTATCCAGCTTCACAAAAGTGCTCGTTTTGCCACTGACATTCTCAGATTATTATTCTAAGTGTCTGTCAACATTATGGAAAGGATCCTTTCAGATATAGACCTTTAAAACCTCTTTGAGACCTTTCTGTTCAACCAGAAAGCTCTGAAGTCGCTAGCGCTAAACCCACCAGACTCCATTTAGAAAAGCAATACTTTTAGCGTGTTTAGAGGCAACATATTTTCTCATGTAACTCTGTAAACTGTGTGTTTATTTCAACCAAAACTAGAGTTGTGATGGTTGGAGAAGTGGGAAGATGACCCCAAACGGCGTTTCATAGTTTTATTTTGTTTCTGTCGACTTTAAATGAAGTGTATTTTACGATGCTAAAATTGTTTATTTACACGGAGTCTGGTGGGTTTAACGAACGCAATTTCACTGATGTTTTTATGTTTAAAAAAAGGATCTTACTCTTTAAGAGAAAGGTCGACATCCTTTCCATAATGTTGTCAGACACTTTGAATATTAATCTGAGACTGTCAGTGGCAAAACAAGCACTTTTGCGAAGGTTAACAAGCTGGAAAATTGCTCTATTAAAAGGTATAGTGGAGGATTTTCCGCCCTCTGTACTTTTTGAAAAAATGCACATGCGCAACACTCTGCCTGCTCCCAAGAGGGAACGCCTATTAAACGTGTGCACGAGAGTGCACTGTTTACAAGTTGCTGTCGGCATGGCTCATAAAAAGCCTACTTTCCAAAAAAAGATTTGCACTTTTTCACAAATTGAGATGTTTACCGTGTGTGCGCGTGACTTGTGCCTGGGCTAGCATCGCTAATAGCTTATATCAACTTTTACTAGCAGTGATTTTAAATGGATTTCTCCAAATAGCATGCCAAACTTTACCTGTGGAGTAGAAACTTCACGACTGAGGCATCAGTGGGAAGCTCAACCTGTGCTTTTAGCGCACGCCAGCGTGTGAAATATTCTCCCAAAAGCTTCAGTGCTTCAATGAATGGCTGAAACCGTAGCTCAAGCTCACCCCACATACACACCGATATACACCTGAAAGCTAGGGACGTGCACGTAGGACGGCCTTACGTAAACATATCACCAGAATGATTGACAACTAGGAGGACCAATAGTCTTGATGATCCACCCGGAAAAAGAAAATCCTCCACTATACACTGTTAATTATTACAGTGATTTCACAATATTTAACAGTATTATTTCACAATAAAATATTGTATTCAGACTTTTACTGTGAAATAAATGTAAGACTGTATGTTCTCTATCACAGTACAGCATCTTATTGTGAAATTTGAATTGCACTTGAAACGCACTGCATTGTGGGGCGATTTCGTCAGAAGCCAAACTCACTGGATTCTGGATTTTGTCACAGACGTCACAGACGATCAGGAGAGATACACGACCAGATACGAGGTACGTCAAGTTGAAGGCAAAAAGTCAATAAGTAAAAGAAGGCAATAGAGTTATATGGTAGATTGTAATTCACGGTGCTTTTAATAGGTATTCTGAAGAATTCTTTTGCTTTTTGGTTTAACTTTTAACGTTAGTGGACTGACTTTCATGCTGGTTAGCTAGCTAGCTATCAGACTCTGTCACCACATTTTCAGGCTCAGTCATATATTTATTTATTAAGCTGACACTTTTATCCAGAACGACATACTAACAGTCCCCTGGACTTGAGCAACGGAGGGCTATATATATAGCTAGCTTACTAGCTAGCTAGCTAGCTATAACGTTAGCTAGCTAGCTACAACGTTAGCTAGTTAGCAGACCTCCACCGTTCTCAGACTCCCTCATTGTGGTGAAATAGCAGGTTGCCCATTGTCCGTTCAGTGTACCTGTAACGTTAATATAATTTTACTTCGGATACCAGTACCTTTTTCTCGTTTTATCAGACATTATCTACTTATCTACCAAAATCCTCCGTTTTTTTCTGCCATTATTTTTTTTTTTTCGCGCTTTTTTTTTTTTTTTTTTTTTTTTTAAGCTCAGCATGTTTCATACTCCTGCTAGCCAGTTCATTTAAATCCTTTCCCCCGCCATTTTGTGAACAATGTTTCACTGTAAATTTAGTTTGTGTGAGCATGTGTCTGAGACGGTTAGTCAGTTTATTCACCACACAAAGCTGCACAGTAACACTCCCAATTATCAGTATCAGTGTGGTGTTCCTGACTGTACTTGTATGTACAGCAAAGTGATTGTTTTAAAAACTCATATATATAGAGACCACAAAGCTACAGGATCTTCCCAGTGGCATTTCAAGCCAACTGGCACACTCTTAAAGTGTGTGTCTCAGCCCTGTGCATTCAAGTGTGGCACTATAACTTCCCTTGTAAAGCATTTGAAGGCACATTTACAAGAAGGGTTGGAAATCAAATGCCCATTTAGAGGCTGCAACTGCAGCTTTACAATTGCTTCCAGTTTTGCCTCACATGTTTCCAGGAAGCATACAAGTGGAGGTGTAGAGGATCTAGATGATTCGGTACTAGAAAAGTCTGTTCCCACAGAGCCTTTGGGTCAGCCTGAGCCTGGTCAGTCATGTTCAGACATTTCAGAGGAACAACATGAGCTAGAAGTGCCATTTGCTGTGGATGATGCCCTCTTTTTACACAACCTTACACTTCTTTACTTGAAATTACAAGCTAAGCTATTGTTACCAGCGAGTACCATTCAAACAATAATTGACGACTTCCAAAATGCCCATGAAATTGGTCTCTTACATTCACTTAACATTCTGAGTAAAAATTAAAGGTACATGGAATTCCTGAGGCCACAATAAGCAACATAATTGAAGAACTATACAAAGGGGATCTACTCAGGCTTTATAACAGGGCGCTCTGAGCACAGATGTAAAGAGGAAGGAGGCTTTTAAAACGGGTTTCAACTACGTTGATCCTGTGCCTTTATTTTTGGGAAATGATGAAAACGACAGAGTGCTTTGCCCAGTATGTACCTATAAGGGAAACATTGGCTGCACTTTTCAAAAGTGAGTCTTTTCAAGAGCAGTACGCTTTGACACGTTTGCAACCCAGTGCTGATAATGTCTATCAGGATGTTAGGGATGGAGAAGGAATTCAGAGTAATCGATTGTTGACAGCTGAGCCTTCATCATAAATATGTTACAGTTAAGGTTTATTTTACAGCCGTGTGCCACAGCCGCTGATGTGCAGAGAACAGTGATGCTACCGAGCACCCCCTGCTTGATTATCCAAGGTACTATTTATATCTGGACTTCATATTCAAATTTTCTAGCACAATGTTTCCTTTAGGATTTTTTTTTTTTTTTTTTACTGTAGTAGTTGTATACAGTCAATGGCTTTAGAGATTTTCAGAATTATCCCGCATTCAAGGGGTCGGGTAGCAAAGCATGTTCTGTAGCTTGAGCTGTTTGAGAGACTAAATCAGTAGATCTTGTTAGATAATATATCAGTAACAAGTGGGTTCACAGTTTAAAGGCAGTGTTGCTAGATATCAAAATCAGAAACATTCTTCTCTTGTTCATTCAACATTCCACTTCTATATCTGTTCATTTTAGGTGACCTGATGAAGCCAAAGACTTGGATGCTATCCACTGAAGGCCAAGTGGTGATGGGGCCAGACGCGACAGCTTCATCAATGGGATAGCAGCCGTTTTTGCAAGCTATTACAACTTTAATCTGCAGTATCCTGAGGACGGCTCATGTACTCTGGAGTTTATTCAAAGGTATTGAAAAACTCAAATGTACATTACACACACACACACACTTATATACACACGCCTACAACAACACGGTAAGGGTCTGGATGCGCTGCACCCCAAGGGGGTAAGCTTACCCTCAGAACTCGAACCTCCTATGGCGCCATTTTGATGCTACAAAACGATCACCTCCCGTTAGCATTCCATTGACTCAAATTAATATAGCAATAATTTAAATAATAAATAGCAATTTATTTTGACATGGACGTATTCCCACTGCAACACGCTATAAAGTATTTTTTTTTTGCTAATGTATATAATGGTCTTTCACAAAACTTGATTAACGTAATTTTCTCCCAAATGAAAGTTTTAACCCATTATCAGCCATAAATAGACCCACGGTTGTTTTTACTCTGGAGCATTCCTTCTAACTGTAAAATATAATGAGCAATATAACATGCAATACTGAAAGTTGTTGTCTTGTCATATTGTTTACAGGTGCTTCTTGGGTATTAACCCTGAGGTGGGCTCCAAATCGAAGAAAAAAACAGCTGGGAGGCATCAACCCACATGTGAGCACACTCATGAGAAAACTTGTGGACTTTGAATGGATGTCGATGTAGATATAAAGGATTAAAGTATAGGGACACCTGGCCATTACACCAACAGGAACTTTAACATTCAGGGGCATTGCATTCTAAAGACATGCATTACATTACTGATGGCAAGCTCTATATCTCTCTCTCTCTATGTATATATATCTCTGTCTCTATATCTCTCTCTCTCTCTATGTATATATATCTCTGTCTCTATACCTCTCTCTCTATGTATATATATCTCTATCTCTCTGTTTCTCTCTCTCTCTATGTATATATATATCTCTCTCTCTCTGTGTATATATCTCTTTCTCTCTCTATGTATTTCTCTCTCTCTATCTCTCTGTTGCTCTCTATCTCTCTCTATGTATATATATCTCTCTTTCTCTATCTCCTATGTATATATATATTTCTCTCTATCTCTCTCTCTCTATGTATATATATCTCTCTCTTTCTCTCTCTATCTCTATGTATATATCTCTCTTTCTCTGTGTATCTCTTTCTCTCTCTCTCCGTTTGTATCTATCTCTTTCTTTCTCTCTCTCTGTATCTCTCTCTTTCTCTGTGTATCTCTCTCTCTCAGTTTGTATCTCTCTATCTCTCTCTCTATGTATATATATATCTCTCTCTTTCTCTCTCTATCTCTATGTATATATCTCTTTCTCTGTGTATCTCTTTCTCTCTCTCTCCGTTTGTATCTATCTCTTTCTCTCTCTCTCCGTTTGTATCTATCTCTTTCTTTCTCTCTCTGTATCTCTCTCTTTCTCTGTGTATCTCTCTCTCTCAGTTTGTATCTCTCTTTCTCTCTCTCTCTCCGTGTGTATCTCTCTGTCTCTATCTCTCTCTATGTATATATATCTCTCTTTCTCTCTCTCTCTATGTATATATCTCTGTGTATCTCTCTCTCTATGTATATATCTCTGTGTATCTCTCTCTCTATGTATATATTTCTCTGTGTATCTCTCTCTCTCTGTATATATTTCTCTGTGTATCTCTCTCTCTCTATGTATATATTTCTCTGTGTATCTCTCTCTCTCTATGTATATATTTCTCTGTGTGTGTATCTCTCTCTTTCTCTGTGTATCTCTCTCTCTTTCTCTGTGTATCTCTTTCTCTGTGTATCTCTCTCTTTCTCTGTGTATCTCTCTCTCTATGTATATATATCTCTGTGTATCTCTCTCTCTTTCTCTGTGTATCTCTTTCTCTGTGTATCTCTTTCTCTGTGTATCTCTCTCTCTCTCTCTCTCTCTCTCTCTCTCTCTCTCTGGGAACAATTTGGTTTTGAAGAATTCTACAATCAGCAATACCACAAGCCAAGCAAACAGCCCGTTCCAAACACATTTTCAGCACTGCACTAGTTTAATCAATGTTATTAAAGTCCTTGTTCGTGTAATGGTCTGGTGTCCCAACAGTTTTGTCAAAATAGTGTATGAGACACTTTCTCTCTCACACACACACACACACACACACACACACTCTATCTGAGCTTTTATTTGTGTTTCTGTTGATTGGAAGATGGTTGTAGTATTGTTGTTTATTGACTTCGGGTCAAATTGACCCATTTTCAATTTATTTTTTATATCAGAAAATATGGGACGTAGAAATAAGCGCTGAAATTGTGTTGAAAAAATGTAACAATTTAAAATGCTGGAAAAAGCAAAAACTGTGGGGGAAAAAAAGCCTTTTTTCCTTTTTAAGGTTGACAGACAACACAAGGGTTATGATAATGTTTAAATGTACCAATGCATTCCTGTGAGGTGAAATATGTCATTATCACATTGGCCAATGTCTTTTTCTGTACTTGGACCCACATAGACAGCAAGATGGTTGTAGTATTGTTGTTGTTGAAGATAATCTTTAAATGTATAAATGTTTTGTAGTTTTATTCATTAAAAAGTTAAACTTGCTTTGTTGTTTTTATTTTTAACATGTTGGTATAGGTCTGGTAAAATCACATCAAATTTACAGTGTTCACTGTAAATACACAGCAAATTGCTGGCTACTGAGTTGCATTACTTTTACAGTAAAAATTCAAAATATACAGGATATTATTGTGATAATATACAGCAAGATACCTTAAAATAATGTAATTCACAGCAAATTGCTGGCTACTGAGTTGCATTACTTTTACAGTAAAAATGATAATATACAGGATATTATTGTGATTATATACAGCAACATAATGTAATTTCACAGCTAAATGCCGCTTTATTACAGTAAATAGGTGTGCCCGACTGCTGTGAAGTTACAGTATATAGCTGTGGATTTATTGTTTAATTTACTGTAAAATAGTACCGATAAATTACTGTGAAATTACTGTGAAAGTAATGCAACTAGTAGCCAGCAATTTGCTGTGAATTTACAGTGAAACATTTTACAGTGTACCTTTTACTTACATGGGAGCAATCCTGCTTAATACTGGTGAAATGTCAAAGATTGTTGTTCCCATTAGTCACTTAGACACAAAAACATAGGAATATAGGGTCCAGGTTGAAAAAAACGGTAGTTCCACCTTTAAAGTGCTCATATTATGCTAATTTTCAGGTTCATAGTTGTATTTAGAGGTTGTACCAGAATAGGTTTATGTGGTTTAATTTTCAAAAAACACCATATTTTTGTTGTACTGCACATTGCTGCAGCTCCTCTTTTCACCCTGTGTGTTGAGCTCTCTGTTTTAGCTACAGAGTGAGGCATTGCACTTCTGTTCCATCTTTGTTGGGAGTCGCATATGCTCAGTAGCTAGGTAAGGACTACTTGCAGTGTCGAATCTTTCTCCTGCTCCCACATTTATTCCTGTCTCTCAGGATAAGGACCCACCTCTGAATTTCAAGTCACAGACTAAAGTTGTTTGTCATGGAAGTGTTGATTCTACAGTAATATGCATTTCCTTTGTTCTAATCACGTCTAACTCAACAGGGGATGGCTCCCCAAAAAGAGACAACAATAGTTACCTTTCGTGTGCGGACAATGAGTCTTCTTCATATGCTAAATGTCAGACATGACCTGATTAATTCTTTAGAAGCTAGGTTTTGGGTGAGGCAGTCAAATGCTGATTAATGTAGTTACTTGATTAAATTTAGCTGCAGGCCCCATTAAACATTGTTTTCCAAACATAGCCTGGCTTTAACTTTTTTAAACCTAACACCAGTCAGAAGCAGAGTATGAGGGCGTGCCCTGACAGTACCTAGGTAAGGACTACTAGCCAGTCAGAAGCAGAGTATGAGGGCGTGCCCTGACAGTACCTAGGTAAGGACTACTAGCCAGTCAGAAGCAGAGTATGAGGGCGTGCCCTGACAGTACCTAGGTAAGGACTACTAGCCAGTCAGAAGCAGAGTATGAGGGCGTGTCCTGACAGTACCTAGGTAAGGACTACTAGCCAGTCAGAAGCAGAGTATGAGGGCGTGCCCTGACAGTACCTAGGTAAGGACTACTAGCCAGTCAGAAGCAGATTATGAGGGCGTGCCATGCTAGCAGCTAGGCGAGCATTATAACGTGTGTTACAAAGTGACCACGTTTGTCTCTGAAGTAAAGGCTGGACTACAATAGAGCTGTTTGGAGCAGTTTGGGAACAGTGTTTTCTGTTGGAGATGGTAAGTCCCTTTGGTGGAGACTTTGGGCTTTTTCACTTTGTAAACCTATAACGTGCACAAAAAAAGATATATATAACACAATAGAGGAAAGGGAAAAAAGCCCAAAAGCATAATATGAACACTTTAATGTACAGTACAGGCCAAAAGTTTGGACACACCTTCTCATTCAGTGTGTTTCTTTATTTTCATGACTATTTACATTGTAGATTCTCACTGAAGGCATCCAAACTATGAATGAACACATATGGAATTATGTACTTAACAAAAAAGTGTGAAATAACTGAAAACATGTCTTATATTTTAGATTCCTCAAAGTAGCCACCTTTTGCTTTTTTGATAACTCTGCAAACCCTTGGTGTTCTCTCAATGAGCTTCATGAGGTAGTCACCTGAAATGGTTTTCACTTCACAGGTGTGCTTTGTCAGGGTTAATTAGAGGAATTCTTTCCTTTATTAATAAAAAAGCAAAGGGTGGCTACTTTGAAGAATCTAAAATATAAGACATGTTTGCAGTTATTTCACACTTCTTTGTTAAGTACATAATTACATAATACATAACACTTCAGTGAGAATCTACAATGTAAATAGTCATGAAAATAAAAAGGAAACGAATTGAATGAGAAGGTGTGTCCAAACTTTTGGCCTGTACTGTATTTATAATTCATAAATACCGGTAGGTAGGAAATAGGCTGGAACAGAAGAAGAAAATAAGACCAAGTTGGAACAGGAAGGACAGTCTGCTGCTGATAGATGAGAGGTACAGTTCATCACAGAAAAATCAATAGGGGAATTATGGGGGGAAGTGGGGGCCCGGGGCCTTTTTGGTAAGGCTGACTTCTGAGTGTAAGAAACTGTTTTTATGGTTTAAGGTGCAAACATTGTAGTTTGCCAATTGTTTTCTCTTCCACATGCAGCACACAGCAAGTTACCAAAACACCAAACAGGCGAGAAAAGAAATCCCAATGCACCTCAGGAATAAAAAAAAAAAAAAAAAAAAAAAAGGTTCTATGTTTTTGTGCCACACAGCCACACAAAACTAGAGCCTTAAGTGTGTGTCTTCCATACTGTCACAGCCTGAGTGTGATGGGTCCCAGGAGTACAAAGCTGTCAGCTTCACTCTTCTTCATCTCTTCACTTGGACCACAGCTCTGTGAGGAATCTGTCCTGCAGACATCTTCAGAGCGTCAGCGCCTTCAGAAAACATGGGAGAGGATTAGCTCAAAGTGACTGGCTTCGCTAGGAGGCGTCAGTCTAGCCAAAAAGAGGGTGAACTTCATGATTTTTAAAAATGAGATTTCATTGGTAACGGCAGGCTTATTTAAGGGACTGTTCGTTATTTATTTAAGGGGCCACCGGAGGAGTTCTGGGACCTTTCGTGAAAAAAGACTTGACCCTCCCTTTGCCGACAATACATTTTGTATGACCCTCCAAAATGATTAGGAAAAGAGGCATGACCCTCCACAGCATTTCATTGATGCTTTCTATACTGGTTTGCTGATGGGGGGCCGAGACTGAGCGCTACATGGAAAAATATGCACCAAACAAGCCACTTTGAAATGTTGCTCTTTTCATGAATACAAAAGTTGGGTGACCCCGCCTCCCAGAATAAAAAATGTTGGACGACTCTCCCCCCAGAAAAGAATAAAAAGACATGACCCTGCCCGATTTTCCTCCGGTGGTCCATTCCATAAATACCAAAGAGTCCCTAAACTTTTTTCGGAAAAAAAAAAAAGTGATACAAAGTCATAGCATAGTATGTCAAAGAAAGTGATGAAACAGTCAAAGTATAGTATGTTTAAAAAAAGATTTAAAAGTTATGGTATAGTATATTGAAAAAAACGCAGTTAGGTTAAAGGAATACGCAACCGTTTGTTGAAATAGTGCTTATCACGGTCTACCCTGACTGTAGATAGGTGGGCCAATGCATTTTTTGTCTCAGTGCTAGTTATTAGGTTGTTTTTCTTGTCTGTTGTTGGCTCACTTTTACTCACAACATGCTAACCGGCAACATAGGATTCCATTCTCTACGCTAAGCTAACTAGCGGCGGTGCTGCCGGTGTTGCACCGGACTAAAACGATGCATGCACAAAAAATGCGTTGGCCCACCTATCTACAGCTAGAGGAGACCCCACCTATCTACAGCTAGAGGAGACCCCACCTATCTACAGCTAGAGGAGACCACACCTATCTACAGCTAGGGGAGACCCAACCTATCTACAGTTAGAGGAGACCCCACCTATCTACAGCTAGAGGAGACCCCACCTATCTACAGCTAGAGGAGACCCAACCTATCTACAGCTAGAGGAGACCCCACCTATCTACAGCTAGAGGAGACCCCACCTATCTACAGCTAGAGGAGACCCCACCTATCTACAGCTAGAGGAGACCCCACCTATCTACAGCTAGGTGAGACCCCACCTATCTACAGCTAGGGGAGACCCCACCTATCTACAGCTAGAGGAGACCCCACCTATCTACAGCTAGGTGAGACCCCACCTATCTACAGCTAGAGGAGACCCCACCTATCTACAGCTAGAGGAGACCCCACCTATCTACAGCTAGAGGAGACCTCACCTATCTACAGCTAGAGGAGACCCCACCTATCTACAGCTAGAGGAGACCCCACCTATCTACAGCTAGAGGAGACCTCACCTATCTACAGCTAGAGGAGACCCCACCTATCTACAGCTAGAGGAGACCTCACCTATCTACAGCTAGAGGAGACCCCACCTATCTACAGCTAGAGGAGACCCCACCTATCTACAGCTAGAGGAGACCCCACCTATCTACAGCTAGGGGAGACCCCACCCCACCTATCTACAGCTAGGGGAGACCCCACCTATCTACAGCTAGGGGAGACCCCACCTATCTACAGCTAGAGGAGACCCCATCTATCTACAGCTAGAGGAGACCCTATGTGGGCTAACGTTACCATGACATGTGGGACAAGAATGGGACGGTTGGGTTTAGGAAATGTGACGCGGGACACGACCACGGTCTCATGGGTGAAAGTCCTGTGTTGTTTGACCCATCCACCCCCCCAACCAACCTCCCTATGAGGATTTTCGGCCTTTCATACTACTCGCTACCGTAGTCGCTCTTAGTGCTACGTCATCTTCAAAACCCGTGTAGCTGCTGCTCTCCCAGGTGCGTTCTACAAACACGCTGAAGTGCCCTTTTTTTTTTTTCGGACACTGACAACCACTACCCAAACGTCCTTATTTTGCGAGTTCGGAGTGGGAACGGCCTGGCCTGGACTGGGAATAGAACAAGGGTCCATGTATGCAGTGCATACTTGCTTGAGCCAGTTGGAGTAGTGCTAACCACTGAGCCACCGTGGTACCAAATACAATAACAGGCATAGCTTTTATTATCTCTGGACGGAGGGGTATTTAAGACATTCCCCCAATAGAAGTGAAAATAACCATTCAGGGGGTTGATAATATACAGACAACAAGAATAGTGTCTACTTGTGCTATCTTAGGGGATTAAAGAACACAAACAGGAAGTGAAAAATAAAGATAGATTTATGTAGATTTAAACTTTGGAGCTTCTGGCTTTGATACGGTCTCATTCTCTAACAGACTTGTTGAGATGTACATGACTCTTAAAGAACCATCCCCGAAAAACGTGTGATGTTTGAAATATGCAGAAACAATGAAAGAGAACAATAATTTCCTTTACATAAATGAAGACTTTTGCATCTACGCCCTTGCAATAAGATACAACCATCATTTTGTTAACGTTCAATTACACATCACAAAACCTTTTAAACATTTTGTAATTTTTATTGGAGGACAGACATGGAAATTGCTCATCCATTTAATTTTTTGCTTCTTTTTCCTGTCCTTGCTTCTTTTATTTTTAATCAAAAAACTTCGGCAGAATGTAATTATGTGTCTTTCTTGTCCTCATCTATTTCATTATTTGCCTTCTCTTTTGAATTTCTGATCATTATTAGCTGTTATTCTGCTCGTGAATTGAATTTAGAGGCAAAGAAAATATCCTTAGAGAAACCAACCTGAGGACAAGATATGAAGAAAAAAAAATGTACTCTTTGAGAATGTGTATTTTTCTAAAGGTCACAGTGTCTCCGTGTTGTCGAGGGCCCAGAGCTTTCTGGCCTCTGCTGTAATTTGGCCTTTAAGTTTCCTGCTCCTGATATGAGGGAGTTGTGTATCTGCCGGTCGCTCTACGGCCCTCCGAAGCCCCTTGTCAGCTCAGAGCAGCTTTGAGCGTATTTTCAAATAAAATGCCACCTGATGGCCCCAATTTCAGCAGACAAGTGCCCCCAATCTCAGGTCGGAGGCCGGCTCGGTCCCACAGCACAAAGCAGCACTGACTTCTGAAATAAGCAAAAGTTTTTTTTTTTCTTATCTTCATCCTGTTTTCTTTTCCTTCTATCTCCCCTAGACTTTCAGTACCTGACTGTCTCTCTATTTACCCCTAATCACCCTCCACTTCTCTGGAGCACAAACATGCAGAAAACATCTGGTGGAAGATTTAAGTGCTCATATTATGCTTTTTGGCTTTTTCCCCTTTCCTTTATTGTGTTATATATCTTTTGTTGTGCATGTTATAGGTTTACCTATAAAGTCTCCCCCAAAGGGACTTACCATCTCCAACAGAAAACACTGTTCCCAAACTGCTCCAAACAGCTCTATTGTAGTCCAGCCTTTACTTCAGAGACCAACGTGGTCACTTTGTAACACACGTTATAATGCTCGCCTAGCTGCTAGCATGGTACACCCTCATACTCTGCTTCTGACTGGCTAGTAGTCCTTACCTAGGTACTGTCAGGGCACGCCCTCATACTCTGCTTCTGACTGGTTAGTAGTCCTTACCTAGGTACTGTCAGGGCACGCCCTCATACTCTGCTTCTGACTGGCTAGTAGTCCTTACCTAGGTACGGTCAGGGCACGCCCTCATACTCTGCTTCTGACTGGCTAGTAGTCCTTACCTAGGTACTGTCAGGACACGCCCTCATACTCTGCTTCTGACTGGCTAGTAGTCCTTACCTAGCTACTGTCAGGGCACGCCCTCATACTCTGCTTCTGACTGGCTAGTAGTCCTTACCTAGCTACTGAGCATGTGCGACTCCCAACAAAGATGGAACAGAAGTGAGATGTCTCACTTCTGTAGCTAAAACAGAGGGCTCAACACACAGGGTGAAAAGAGGAGCTGCAGCAATGTGCAGTACAACAAAAATATGGTGTTTTTGAAAATGAAACCATGTAAACCTATTTTGATATAACCTCTAAATACAATTATGAACCTCAAAATAAGCATAATATGAGCACTTAAATTATTTACAATTTATTTATCTGGTGTTGATAAGTCTATATCGACGACGTTTCATTTCCGGGATTGTTCAGGTGCTGCCGGAAATTCCGCAGGATGTCTTCCCGCTGTCTTTGTGTTGGCGTTCTAAACTCCGGTGGATTTCACAAGCATATGTGTTGTCTAAAACAGTTCTCCTATATATTTGGAGTCATCCAGTGCAAAAATAACAACTCAAATAAAGGACAAACTATTTACATTTCTTCAGAAAAGGTCTTATTTATGCCAAAACTCCAAACAGTAATGCTATTCTTCTCTGTAGAACGGTTTAGAACGGTTTAGAACGGTCACATCTTACTATTCTGAGTGATCTCTCCTCACAATAAACAATCTTTGTTCTCCCTGGATGACGTATTGCCGGCCTTATATGGGCGTAATGTGTGACGGACCTGCCTTCCATTGGTTTACAAGACAAAAACAAGTAACCCAAAGCATCATGGGAAACAAAATAGATGGTTAGCATCAGAGCTAGCGGCAATCGGCGGAGATAAACAGCCAAAAAGTCATAAATTAGGGACATAAAGTGTATCAATCTTGGATGTAACAGTATGGATTAATTTCCTGCATTCTGGTGAATTTTTATTGAACAATGTGTGCCTTTTTTTGCATCAATTTATGCTGCAAATGTCTTCATTTATGTAAAAGAAATTATTGTTGTCATGCATTGCTCAAAACTTCTGCATGTTCAAAACATCACACGTTTTTTTTTTTTTTTTTTAGAATCATGTACATCTCATCAAAATATCTGTTAGAGAATGAGACCTTGTAAAGCCAGGAGCTGCAAAGTTTAAATCTACATAAATCTATCTTTACGTTTCACTTCCTGTTGTGTTCTTTAACCCCCCAGACATAACAAAGTAGACACAGTTCCAGTTTTCCGTGCGTGTTTTGAGTGCCCTGGACGGTTATTTTTTACCTTTTCTAGGGAGCGGGTTATCTTTCATATTTTTTGAGGGGTACAAATCTACTTCTTCTAAAGATTAGGGGGGCGATTATCCCCTGCAACCCCCGAAATCTACGCCTATGCCACCAGCTGTTGTTGAGGTGGAAAGAATCTTCTGAGAAAATCCATAGATGATTGGTGAGTGTCCCTTTAAAATACACTGAGACTAACTAGATGATTGGATGGGTCTAGGAAGTAGGTAAAATATAATAATTCATTAAAAAAGGTGTTCCTTCCTAGCACAGAACACAACAAAATACTGCTTTGACTTTTGTTTTCCACAAACCACCCGGTCCCTTCTCTCCAACTCAACTAATCGTGCAAAAGACAGGCTACAAACGCACACACACACACACACACACACACACGCAGATACAACTTGTGTAATGTCTATACCAATTAGTCGGCACTGTACAGATGACTGGCTCCGCCCGGCGGCCAATAAACCCCAGAGGCTCCTGGTCCATCTGCGCTTTCCGTCAGATAAGAGCATGTTTCTGCAAAGTGAAGCAGCAACACTGCTGAGTAATGGATGGGTGAATATTGTGCCATATGTGTGTGTGCGTGTGTGTATGCCTGTCATCTTCTATTGAGCACACTGCATTAGAGGGAGAACAGGACCACATCAAACTGCATTCTCATTACATTTTCAGTAATACGTTGGAAAGCAAGACCACTGCTTGCATCCAGTAGTTCATGGTGGTGGCTCACATATGCGTTGGTCTTTGCTTGAGCCATTGTTGTGTTAAGAGGTTGCAACAGTTGTGTCCAGAGTTATTTCATACTTTAGTATACTCAGGCGGTTCTCATGAACCATTCATACATATAGCTACGAAAAGGAGGGTTCTGGCTAGTCCATACACCATTCCGGGATGGGAGAAAAACGTGCTCTGGTTGGACGAAGCCACGGGGCCTCTGCAAAATAGCCTCGGGAAGGAACTTGCATACCTGTCAAGTATCCCGTTTTTGCCGGGAAAGTTATGTATTTTACCCTTCTTTCCCGACCTCCTCCCGTATTAGTATTTTCCCGTAAATCTCCCGTATTTTAACCTGTGTTATTAAAAAATAATAGTAGCCTACTACAGGTACTGTAGGTGGCAGTTGTCGCGAGGTTAGTGTGTGAGGTCAGATGATGAGTGACGGATGATGGACGCTACGACAGAGACAGTGCACTGCCAAAACTTATGAAGGCTTTACTATGCATTCCCCATAGCAATGCAAGTTGAGAAAGGGTGTTTAGCATGGTACGAAAGATTGTTACAGAGAATAGGATGACATTAGACAACAGAACTGTTTGCGCTCTACTCTCATGTAAAATTAACCACTCTGGCCCAGCCCACAAATACACTCCTTCCAAAACAGTCTTAAAGAATGCAAAGTCTGCAACAAATTTGTACAATAACTCACTAAAAGAGTAAAGAAAAGTTATGTGAAATGAAAAGAAAAACTGTAAAAGAAAAGCAATATGAAATGAAAAGAATGTGTGGAATGAAAATAAAATGTAAATGTAAAGACAAGCAATGTTATAAATAGTAAATGTTTTCAGCATTCTGCATCAAGTGGTGATTTTAGCTTTCTTGTACACCTGTCTTAAAATGTAAGGGATACTTGAGCTTGGTTGGGGTGGTGGGGTTGGTCGTGGTGGGTGCTGGAAAATTTCCCTTATTTTCAAATCCAAAACTTGACAGGTAGGAACTTGTTTTGGTAGAACATGTGTACGTTCAAAGGTAGTTTTAGTCGTGCAACAGAAAACTCAGATTGGACAGATAGTCTAGCTAGCTGTCTGGATTTACCCTGCAGAGATCTGAGGAGCAGTTAACCATAGTCCTCACAAATCCACCGGAGGTTAGAACGCCAAAACAAAGAAAGAGGTAAGGGACATGTAGCTGAAAAGAGGGACATCCGGCGGAATTTCCGGCGGCACCGGAGCAATCCCAGGAAGTGGAACTTCATGGGTATCGACTAAAACTCAACTGACTCGGCCCCTGACAGAACCGTCATCTGGCGGAGCTCTGCCCCCGGGTCACTGTCACCTTTTGTCGGCTAAACTCAACTACCAATAGCTGCCCTGGAGCCAGAGTCATGTGACCAGTCGTAGGTTATCATACAAATTGGTGTGTATACATTTGCGTACGATATCATACAAACCCGTTTATGAAAATAAGTTGCTATAGTCCATTGGTTAGACAGTAGCCCTATTAATTTTTTTGTCGTGAGCCTGATATATTGTAAACCTTTAATGAAGACTATTAAAGAGACATTCACACACACCGAGCAGACGACAGTAGACTTTATTAAAATAAGAAAGACTGTTTTAAACCCATACCATTGCATGCAGCACACACCACAGTACCTTGATCAGCAATACTTTGACACAATCACATGAATTAACAACAAGGTTTGGTGATGAAACCACAGTGACATGAAATGTCAGATATATGATTGTGGATGTGGACAAGAGGCAGCACACTAGTCTTGTTTTAATTAGGGATGCACCAAATCCAGGATTCAGATTCGGACAAATATTGGGCTTTTTGAAGGGGTTCGGTTTCTGCCTAACCTTAAAAAATGTTTTCAACCGAACCGAATGCTTGCACTGCGCTGGTCGATGTAATGACTCCGCCGTTGATTATGGGAAGGTGTTATGTAGGTGGAGCGTTCAATGCAGCAGGCTGTGAGAAAGTGAAAATGGAACTCGTGAGCAGAAAAAGTTGTTATTTGGCAGTACTTTCAGTCAAAAGAAGGCCATTCAAGTCCAGCTACATGTTCAATTTGCAATGCTGATTTGTCTTGTGGTGGCAAGGACCCTAACAAATGTAAAAAATACACTGCTGTGGACTTTGTTTACTTCATTAATGTGTTTACTGTGTTAATGGACTGAGGATGGGAGTAGGATTCGGTATTCGATCAAATCAAATCTGGGTTTGACCGTCGGAGAATATTTCATGTTTGCAACATCTACCCATTTGATCATTTATTTCTGTCTGAATGCAGAAACATAATGTGTAATTAGAGTCTTAAGTCTAATAGTAATGATTATGGTAAATCTGTCTCACTAATAAATTCTCTGTATATCTCGAATGTTTGGGAATAAGCTCAGTAAAGAAACAAATCGTGGGCCTATGTACCCCCAAAAGTAGCATCATTTTATTCTCATCCAACTGACCTACAGTGAAAGAGTGATTGTGTGCTACGGTTTGGGGAAATACTGGCATAAAAATATGTGATGAATATATGATTTTTTTTCTAATGAGGTCATGAATAAATGAATACACTTATAAAATGGGGTTTACCTGAATAATAGGAGCAATGTTATTATTATTATATCTATTATTTAACGCCACAGGCTCTATAAAGCCATCCACAAAATATGTAGCCATGTGATAAAGTAACCTTTCTCACACTATTACAACTCATCCATTCATTTCCATTTCTTCTTAACATAACTTGCTCTTCCCAATAAAATAAAGGATCAGTTCACTACTTTCATTGAATTTGGGTGTTTAATTCAATTTTAAAGGATTTGAAAAAAAGAACATTGAAAAAAGTGAAAAAAAAGAAAATCACCCCATTTACATAGAAGACACAGAAGCGCTGCATTATGATGAGGACAAGAACATCATTATTAAACAGTAAGAGATAAAAAGCAAAGTCAATTGAGAGAAAAAGTTGCAGACAGAAAATGTAACATTTGGAGCCTGCATTTTTTCCCTTTACACCCATTTGGGTTATTGAAAATTAGCTATACACATACATTAATTTGCGAAAGCAGTAAAACTACTGACCACTGCTTACTAGACTGGATAACTTGGCTGTGAAGTCATTGCCCAATCCCTTTATGACATGTTACATCCGCAACATTAAAATCAGGATCTTAAGCTACATTTACATCGCTACGTTTCTAAGCGGAGTTTAGAGACAAAAGTGATCTCCGTGCACACAAGTGTTTTTAGCTCCAGTAGAAGAACTAATCTGCTAAGCTGCTTTTTGGATGCTTTTATATAGGTCTTAGTGGTTCCCTAAAACTGTATCTGAAGTCTCTTTTATATAGACCTTAGTGGTCCCCTAATACTGTATCTGAAGTCTCTTTTATATAGACCTTAGTGGTCCCCTAATACTGTATCTGAAGTCTCTTTTATATAGACCTTAGTGGTCCCCTAATACTGTATCTGAAGTCTCTTTTATATAGACCTTAGTGGTCCCCTAATTCTGTATCTGAAGTCTCTTTTATATAGACCTTAGTGGTCCCCTAATACTGTATCTGAAGTCTCTTTTATATAGACCTTAGTGGTCCCCTAATACTGTATCTGAAGTCTCTTTTATATAGACCTTAGTGGTCCCCTAATACTGTATCTGAAGTCTCTTTTATATAGACCTTAGTGGTCCCCTAATACTGTATCTGAAGTCTCTTTCCCGAAATTCAGCCTTGGTGCAGAATTACAGCCACTAGAGCCAGTCCCACAATGAGCTTTCCTTAGGATGTGCCATTTCTGTGTTTGTAGCTATTGAGGAGGCGAGAGGGGGGGGCAAGGCAGATTCCAAACCAAAACGGGGTCAGAAGTGTTTCCAAATGGCTCCGCTTTAGAGGCTCTGAAGTGCCAGAGCAGTGTGAATACGAGGCGTAAAACATATTTGTTTTTAAAACCAAAACGTAGCAATGTAAATGTAGCCTTAGAATCTCAGCCTTATCTTTGGCCCCTCATTTGTAGCATCAGAGTGGACAGCCTCTTTCTAGCCTTCTGGTTAATGATGGGGCTCCTGCAAGATCTCAAAAGTCAGCTGCGTGATGTGCCGCCATGCCTGTTGGATGTGTCTTGAGTCGGTGGTGCGTGCGCAGATGGCGAAGCGCAGGACAAAGCGGCCGGAGAGCTGGCAGGGCACCAGGTGGATCTCTCTGCTCTGGGTGATCCTTTTCAGAAGGAGCTCAGTCAGCTGATTGGAGCCCTGAGAGGAGGGGGCAAAGACAAAAGCTCATGTTGTTTGGATCCACAAAAGCCAGGATTTTGGTCTTGCCTAGTAGACACTATACGTATACTATAGGTTACGTACTGTATATTCATTGATGTAGTACCCTTATATGGGCACGTGTGGGTGTTTATTTTTAATATCCTTTTTTTCTAACTATTCAAATACTTTTTTACCTATGTATGTATGAGTAAGTGCTTTCTTATTTTTTTGTTATTTATGTAATTTTATTTCTTATAAATATTTTCTTATCTTATTTAAAAGGGGGGAAACGAGAAACAAAAAGAAGAGTTTTGTGACCATTTTGGTTTATTAACAATATTATATTATATATATTATATAAATTCACTAAGTGTATTGTTACGTAACCAACAACAAGAAAGAACTGGCAATGTCATGTATGTCCATCCATCCATCCATCTTCGTCCGCTTATCCGGTGTCGGGTCGCGGGGGGAGCAGCTCCAGCAGGGGACCCCAAACTTCCCTTTCCCGAGCAACATTAACCAGCTCCGACTGGGGGATCCCGAGGCGTTCCCAGGCCAGGTTGGAGATATAATCCCTCCACCTAGTCCTGGGTCTTCCCCGAGGCCTCCTCCCAGCTGGACGTGCCTGGAACACCTCCCTAGGGAGGCGCCCAGGGGGCATCCTTACCAGATGCCCGAACCACCTCAACTGGCTCCTTTCGACGCAGCGAGCAGCGGCTCTACTCCGAGCTCCTCACGGATGACTGAGCTTCTCCCCCTATCTCTAAGGGAGACGCCAGCCCCCCTCCTGAGGAAACCCATTTCAGCCGCTTGTACCCTGGATCTCGTTCTTTCGGTCATGACCCAGCCTTCATGACCATAGGTGAGGGTAGGAACGAAAACTGACCGGTAGATCGAGAGCTTTGCCTTCTGGCTAAGCTCTCTTTTCGTCACAACGGTGCGATAGATTGAATGCAATACCGCACCCGCTGCGCCCGATTCTCCGACCAATCTCCCGCTCCATTGTCCCCTCACTCGCGAACAAAACCCCAAGGTACTTGAACTCCTTCACTTGGGGTAAGGACTCATTCCCTACCTGGAGAAGGCATTCCATCGGTTTCCTGCTGAGAACCATGGCCTCAGATTTAGAGGTGCTGATCCTCATCCCAACCGCTTCACACTCGGTTGCGAACCGATCCAGTGAGTGCTGAAGGTCGCAGGCCGATGATGCCATCAGGACCACATCATCTGCAAAGAGCAGCGATGAGATCCCCAGCCCACCAAACTGCAACCCCTCCCCACCCCGACTACGCCTCGATATCCTGTCCATAAATACTACAAACAGGATTGGTGACAAAGCGCAGCCCTGGCGGAGGCCAACCCTCACCTGAAAAGAGTCCGACTTACTACCGAGAACCCGGACACAGCTCTCGCTTTGGTTGTACAGAGATTGGATGGCCCTGAGAAGAGACCCCCTCACCCCATACTCCCGCAGCACCTCCCACAGTATCTCCCGGGGACCCGGTCATACGCCTTCTCCAAATCCACAAAACACATGTAGACCGGTTGGGCATACTCCCAGGCTCCCTCCAGGATCCTTGCGAGAGTGAAGAGCTGGTCCGTTGTTCCACGACCAGGACGGAATCCGCATTGTTCCTCCTCAACCCGAGGTTCGACTATTGGCCGAACCCTCCTTTCCAGCACCTTGGAGTAGACTTTACCAGGGAGGCTGAGAAGTGTGATACCCCTATAATTGGCACACACCCTCTGGTCCCCCTTTTTAAAAAGGGGAACCACCACCCCAGTCTGCCACTCCTTTGGCACCGTCCCCAGACTTCCACGCAATGTTGAAAAGGCGTGTCAACCAGGACAGCCCCTCCACACCCAGAGCCTTGAGCATTTCTGGACGGATCTCATCAATCCCGGGGCTTTGCCACTGTGTAGTTGTTTGACTACATCAGTGACTTCCGCCTGGGAAATCGGCGACAATCCCCCATTATCCTCCAGCTCTGCCTCTAACATAGAGGGCGTATTAGTCGGATTCAGGAGTTCCTCAAAGTGCTCCTTCCACCGCCCTATTACCTCCTCAGTTGAGGTCAACAGTGTCCCATCCTTACTGTACACAGCTTGGATGGTTCCCCGCCCCCTCCTGAGGTGGCGAACAGTTTTCCAGAAGCACTTTGGTGCCGACCGAAAGTCCTTCTCCATGTCTTCTCCAAACTTCTCCCACACCCGCTGCTTTGCCTCTTTCACGGCAGAGGCTGCAGCCCTTCGGCCCTTCGGTACCCTGCAACTGCCTCCGAGTCCTCCGGGATAACATATCCCGAAAGACTCCTTCTTCAGTCGGACGGCTTCCCTGACCACCGTTGTCCACCACGGTGTTCGTGGGTTACCGCCCCTTGAGGCACCTAAGACCCTAAGACCACAGCTCCTCGCTGCAGCTTCAGCAATGGAAACTTTGAACATTGTCCACCGGGTTCAATGCCCCCAGCCTCCACAGGGATGCACGAAAAAGCTCCGCCCGAGGTGTGAGTTGAAAGTCTGTTGGACAGGGGCCTCCTCCAGACGTTCCCAATTTACCCGCACTACACGTTTGGGCTTACCAGGTCTGTCCAGAGTCTTCCCCACCCTCTGACCCAACTCACCACCAGATGGTGATCGGTTGACAGCTCTGCCCCTCTCTTCACCCGAGTGTCCAAAACATACGGCCTCAGATCAGATGAAACGATTATGAAATCGATCCTTGACCTTCGGCCTAGGGTGCTCTGGTACCAGGTACACTTATGAGCATCCCTATGTTCGAACATGGTGTTCAATTATAGACAATCCATGACTAGCACAGAAGTCCAACAACAAACAACCACTCTGGTTTAGATCAGGGAGGCCGTTCCTCCCAATCACGCCTCTCAGGTGTCTCCATCATTGCCCACGTGTGCGTTGAAGTCCCCAGCAGAACAATGGAGTCCCCCACTGGAGCCCCATGCAGGACTCCAGTCAAGGTCTCCAAGAAGGCCGAATACTCCGAACTCCTGTTTGGTGCATATGCACAAACAACAGTCAGAGTTTTCCCCCCCACAACCCGCAGGCGTAGGGAGGCGACCCTCTCGTCCACCGGGTAAACTCCAACACAGCGGCGCCAGCCGGGGCTTGTGAGTATCCCCACACCCGCCCGGCGCCTCACACCCTGGGCAACTCCGGAGAAGAAAAGAGTCCAACCCCTATCCAGGAGTATGGTTCCAGAACCAAGACTGTGCGTAGAGGTAAGCCCCACCAGATCTAACCGGTAGCGCTCCACCTCCCGCACCAGTTCCGGCTCCTTCCCCACAGAGAGGTGACGTTCCACGTCCCCAGAGCCAGCGTCCGCTGCCCGGGTCTGGTCCGTCGAGGCCCCTGACCTTCACTGCCACCCATGTGGCATCGCACCCGACCCCAACGGTTCCTCCCACAGGTGGTGGGCCCATGGAATGGAGAGGAGTTGCCACGTAGCTTGTTCGGGCTGTGCCCGGCCGGGCTCCGTGGCAAACCCGGCCACCAGGCGCTCGCCGACGAGCCCACCGTCTGGGCCTGGCTCCAGACGGGGGCCCCGGGCTTCCTCCGGGCAGGGTCACTCCATCTCTGCTTAGCTTTTTCATTGGGGTTTTTGAACCATTCTTTGTCTGGCCCCTCACCTGAGACCACTTTGCCTTGGGAGACCCTACCAGGAGCACAAAGCTCCAGACAACACAGCCCTCAGGTTCACAGAGACACACAAACCTCTCCACCACGATAAGGTGATGGTTCACGGAGAGTCATGTATGTATGCAACACAAAAATAATAATATTAATAAAAAAAAAAGGGTTTTACAGGGTAATTCATAGAAAAATAGAACGGGACGCATTTAGAAAGCTTTGAATGCTGGGTGCTGAATCCTAAACGTGATTAATCATGAATGAAGCTACTATAGGAAAGCACTCCAATTTGAGTTTATTGCCACACAACAGACATTTCGGGCAGCACAGGCAAATGCAAACAATACTACACACACAGGTGGGTTTAATTATACAACCAATACTGCACAGGTGGAGTAAATCATCCCCAATTAGCACATCAATCCCAACAGAGGGAGCCCCAACCAATCCAGATCAGGGTTAGTAAACACAAACCCGGATAGATGGCTCTATGCCTACAATTACTTCCTATCAGACCCAAAAGCAGTGCAGAGATTAAAGATTAAAGTTTGGATAGTCGGATAGATAGTTGGACAGCTGTTGAAATAGCAAGGGTATTTAATGTTTAATCTCTTCACTGCTTTTATGTCTGATAGGACATAATAGTAGGCATAGAGCCATCTCCTGTAGTGGCAATGTTAAGTCTGTTCTCTTTCTGTAAAAAAAACCAAAACAATTTCATTTCATTTTTCTGGTGGGTTTCTTTGGCCTAATTATGTAGTTTCAGTTTGTTTTATTCAGTTTTAGATACTAAAAATCCTTTTTCACTGCTTATTTATGGCTGGCTTTGTGTTTACTAACCCTGATCTGGTTTGGTTGTGGCTCCTTCGATTGGGATTGATGTGCTCATTTTACTGAGTATTGGAATTTTGTAAAAAGACCACACTGGATGTATCAATCAGGGCTGGACTGGCCATCTGGCATACCGGGCATTTTCCCGGTGGGCCGACGCACTTTTGGGCCGAATCGCCGATATAAATAGGCTTTTTTAATTTTTTGGCCGGGCCGGCCCATAAAGAATTCACAGCGGCCCATTGGTTAATTTTCTTTATTGGCACTGGCCTGACCCAATCAAATCCAGGAACCCCCTTCCCCACTCCGGGCCGCAAATTTACGAATCCCACATGGCCACGCCTCCCGGCCCTGACACACAAGCCGTAATAGTTATGCTGGAAGTTTAGCATCTACGTTAAAATGGACAAACGACCACTAAAGTGCAAGGGAAAAATTTCGGACATGTTTGGGGCTGTAGTAGCTGCTTCAACATCAGCATTACCCTCTTGTATTGGTGCTCTTTTCCAGGGCATATACTACTCTCAGCTTTATTGAAGCTTTTGGGAAGGGTTATGGTTATGGTTATGGTTATAGTATTTAGCAGACACTTTTGTCCAAAGCGACAAAATATGATAAATAAAATATGATAAATTTAAAGTTGCTAAGCCAATATTAAGCAAAATAGTAATAATAACAATAATGGCAATACAATATCAATTATAAATAATATAAAAATACCATAAATATACAAATCATAACTCTAAGAATGAATGAATTATTTAAGTGTAAGATCAACAGATAAATCTTGAGACCCCTCTTGAAGGATCCAAAACTATCACATGAACGCTGAACACTAGGCAACTCATATCATAGACTGTCTGCAGGGAATGTGTCTGACCAATCACGGTGGGTGTGGGCCGCCTGGGCCAAAAATGCCAGGGCCGATTTTTTTGTCCCAGTCCAGCCCTGGTATCAATTAATAGTAGTTCTATAACATTGGATGTGGTTACCTTGAGCCTGAAGCAGACCAGTCCCATGATGACCTCGGCACAGATCTCAAACCTCTTGTCTGCTCGTACCAGACTCTCAAACTCTTTGGCCAGGGCCACTTGCTGTAAAGAGAAAAAAAAAGTAAAGTAGATTTAAAGTAGAATTTAAATGTGTTTTTTCTTTGCTAGGAAATAGGAAAGTCACAATCACTTTATCACATGCGTCCATTTCCATTTGGACATATTGTCTGACAAGGACCAAAAACACTGTTCAAGCTGTTTCAATTAAAAATGGAGCGTAAACACAAAACAGGCTCAGGGTGAAGGGGTTGAAGCATGGAGAAAGAAACTGGGAAAGGATGGGCATGGGTTTGGAGGATGTAGCCTGGCTCCGCCCTCCTACGTACTTCCGCTCAATTTTCATTTTCCTTCAGTACCATGTCTGGGTTTGTGGTATTTTCTTAGGTTTTCTCTGGCCAAATCTTTACCGGTCCAATCAGCGAACAGATGGAGTGGCTGAGAATGATGACGTTGAGGTTGTGCGCTAGTTTGAGTTGTTGTTCCGTAGTGGCGGCGGAGAAAGATGCGAGCGAAGCCATTCGGTCCGTTGTGGCAACGCTGCCGAATATCCATAAAGTTAAAGCCTGAGCAAGAACAATCTTTGCTGAGTTGTGTTGGGGCCATGATGTTGTGGCCCTCCTCCCCACGGGGTTCAGGAACAGTTAGATTTTCCAGCTCGCTCCGTTAGCGGTGAAGGAGTTGGCTAAGGCGAACACTAGCGATGCTAAGCCGACGTCACGACCAAATGTTAGCGATTGGTTATGGCAGATCCAGAGTGGCTCTGGGCAGATCCAATAGTTTTAAAATTCAGCAGAGCACCCGCCTTCAAGGAAGTTAACACTTGTCAATGGAGAGAGGCCAGACTCTCTGTACTAATGAAATGGACCAGAGTCTGGTAGGACCAGGCTAATGGACCAGAGTCTGGTAGGACCAGGCTAGTGTACCAGAGTCTGGTAGGACCAGGCTAGTGTACCAGAGTCTGGTAGGACCAGGCTATGGAGGATGGGCATTGGAGAAGAAATGTAGTAAAATGTTGCTATAAAACAAAGATGCAAACCAGACATATGATGAAAAGGATATGCTAATAGAGGCAAAGATGAGGGCAGGGAAGGGACTTTAGTGGTAAGGAGGGTAAGTTGGGGTGAGGCATGGGAGGGAGCAAAGGGATGGCATTTGCCATAAAGACCAGGCATATGCAATCATCAGAAGTTAGCTTTTTCCAGGAACAAAAGAGGAAGCCAGAATGCTCACCACTGTCAGCAATGTGCTAATCCTTTAGCCATTTATAACAAAGTCAGGAATTGGATTAAGTTATTAACACGACAGGATTATCCCACGGATATTGCTAGTAGCCAATGGGTGTTTTTTATTTAAAGATTTCTTTTTGTGCTTTTATTGCTTAATTTGAGAAAAAATATTAAGACAGGAAAGTGGGAGAGAGAAGGGGAATGACAGGCAGCAAAGGGCCATGGGTCGGAATTGAACCTGTGGCCGCTGCAGTAAGGACTGAGCCTTGGTACGTGGGGCGCTCACTCTACCAGGTGAGTTACCAGAGCGCCCCGCAAATGGGTGGTTTTTCAAAGGCTAACACACATTTTGTGGAATGATTCTCCATTTTCCCCAAACTGTAAACCAACACCTCACTCTTCTCTGGACAAACGATCAGACTTTAAGCACCAAATGAAACACTATTCTGATTAATAACTTTAGCTTTGTCTTGTAATGTGTCTTTAAAACCATTGCATGCCTACAAACACCACTCAGCAACATTAAGCAGTTGAGCAGTTAGAGAAATAAATAAATACTATTGTAAAAGTCATGGATCAACAACACCTATGAACTGACTTTAAAGGTCCCATATCATGCTCATTTTCAGGTTCATACTAGTGTTTTGTGTTTCTACTAGAACATGTTTGCATGCTTTAATGTTAGAAAAACTCAATATTTTTCCTCATACTGCCTGTCTGAATATACCTGTATTCACCCTCTGTCTGAAACGCTCTGTTGGAACACTTGTCTCTTTAAGCCCCCACTCCTGAAGAAGCCCAGTCTGCTCTGATTGGTCAGTGTTTCTGGGTCTTTTGCATCTGTGTACTCTGCGTCTCTGCACCGTCATTGCAGCCAGGGATTGACTGTAACGGCACTGTAGCGGTACTTTCTACCTATATGTAATATATTTGTGACATCACAACCGTACAGAAGTCCAGACGGCTCGTTTAAAAGCACAATTTCTGAATACGGGCTGTGAGCGCTTAAGCGGTTGTCTTGTAATGTGTCTCCTACCTTGCGTATATGAGCCTGCAGGCCTTGGATTCCATACATACGGAAGACAAACCACAGCTTTAGTGAGCGAAATCTTCTTCCGTGTGGAATCTGCCAATTCTGCAGAAGAGAGGAGTGGTTGTAGCTTTAACCTCTTGGAGTTTGGTGCTAACCGGAATTATCGGATTTCTTGAAAAAAATGAAAAAGGAATAATGATTCATCTTACCCTATAGTCTGTGACCAGCCCTGTTGAAAGAAAAAACAGAAATTAGTTAAAAATGTCACATCACATGCTTATATCGTTAATTCCGCTTTTTCCAACTATTTTAGGGTCATTGTGCCATCTCGTCAGATCTAATAAATGATCATACAAAAACAAAAGAAATTTCTCCGATAAGGTTGAATCAGCAAAACTCTGACATTGAACATTATAAACTTGTAAAGCTGATGTATTTGGGATTGCCTTCCACCTAGGGCTGCAAGTAAAGATTATTTCCATTGTCGATCCATGGAATATTTTCTGGATGAATAAATTACTTGTTTGCTCTCGTTTTGTCACTTTCCCAGCGTTTTCGAATCTTTTCCGACATTTTGTCACTTTTTCAGATGTTTTTATCAATATTTTTCTGCCCTTTACTTTATGTTTTAGTAGTTTTTTTCCCCACACATTTCGGAAGCTTTTTACGACATTTTTGTCACCTTTTTCAGCATTCTTTTATGAAAAAATTTTAATTCAATTTTTCAAATGCTTTAAAATGGAATTAAACACACAAATTCAATGAATGTAGTGAACGTATCAGTTATTTTACTTGTGAAGAGCTTTGTATGGAACAATCCACGTTATTTTTTTTTGAAAATTTGGTTGAAAGAAACCCAAATTTCTGATATAGGAACGTTTTGAGAATGGGTCAAATTTGACCCAAAGACAACAGGAGGGGGAAGGTCTAAAACTCACCAACAAAAACACACACCTGTCTGGTTGTCACACAGTCATCTTCATGCCTGTAATCATCTTGTTTAGGCTACACACTACATTACATTTTAAAGGGGCGCTGTGCAGTTTTGGCCATTTCTTTCGCTGTTTTCTCACTTTTTGCTTGCAAGTTTCTCTAAAAAGCTCCCCCTACAGCTTCAGAATAGATATTTGGCAGCTCCTATGTTAACTTGTGTCTGACTCCTCCCTCGGTCAGTCTGCTGTTTCCTCTTTCTGTTCCTCCAACAATGCTTTCCTAGCTTTCTGCTTCTTTTTTGTCTTTCAGCCATGACGAGAGTGTGAAAAACTCAATCGCTACCTAGTTCTTATAGCTAGCCGGTTCCTGTATGTGTGCAGTGCCGTGAAGCAATTCGTTACATGGCGAGACCTGATATCACGTGATACTTCCTGACGCTGAGGCCGCCGGCCCAAAGTTGTGAGGTTGGTTTTTCCGCTAACAGGTGCTAGGGGGGAGCGACACGACCACCATTCAACCCGAAAAAAAGTCATATAACCATTCCAATGACTCCGAAGCTGTTCAGTTAAGGTACATTAAGCTAAAAAAACTGCATAGTTCCCCTTTAAGATGTTGATACAAGGCTTCAGTAGCTATTGTTGAATCGGAAATTTGTGGATATTGGCACACCAACCATCTTCCTCACAATGTGAACAGTAAACACGATCCCAACAGTTTAACATTGTTGTCATGATAAGCAGTAGACCCCAGGTTCATCCAACCTGATCCGGGATCAGCGATTCAAGTACTTGAATTACATGAATTTACTCTATACCTGACTCCTGGTGTTCGTGTTTCAGGTAGAACGGTTGATCACTGTGCTTGAAGACTCCAATGATGTCGTCTCTCTTCTTCACCCTGATTATCGGTGTTGACAAGCAGAAACAAAATGTTTACAGCACTATTTAATAATGCAAAAAAATCTTTTAGATTCACACGTTGTAAAACGCCTTGAACTGTGAAATTTCCCTTAATACTTTTCCAGTTGAACCTTTTTGAATTTCCCACAAGAACACAAGACAAAATAAGAGTTTACTTGCAAAATATAACATGCAAAATAATCTTGATTACATTATATTTTTGTGATCGTTGGGAAATCAAAATCGCGATCAAAATTGGATTAATTGCGCAGCCCTAATTAAAAGGTTACAGCAAAACTGTACTGTTAATAAATTGTAACCATAAACTGTGACAAATATAGAAACATGCATGTTTTGATAAAAGTATCTGACACGGTAATAGTTATGCATGTGCCAGACAACTAAAACAGGAAGATATCTCAATGGCAACAGGTATGTCAGCAGTGACTCTGGTTTAAAGCCCAGGACGATTGTGATTGGTTAAGATATACAACACAAGCCAGATCGTTTTTCTCCCTATCCCAGAATAGCACAGCAGCGCCTTCACTTCCTGAGGATACTCAGGAAAAACAACATGAATGCGAAGCTGCTGGTGTCCTTTTACAGATCCACCATTGAGAGAATCCTTTCATACTGCATCTCTGTGTGGTTGTGCTGCAGACAAAAAGGCTCTGCAGAGAATTATCAAGATTGCAGAAAAAAATTATTGGCTGCCCACTCCCCTCCCTGTCAGATATTGCACTCAGCCACACTCTCTCAAGAGCCAAGAACATCATCGAGGACAATACTCATCCTGGCCACCACCTGTTTCAATTGTTACCCTCTTGTAGGTGTTATAGGTCTATAGAATCCAGCAGCACCAGATTTAAAAATAGCTTCTTCCCAAATGCAATAGTTTCCCTAAACAAATGTAGTTAGACAAACCCAGTCACTCACTGTCACCTCCTGCACTTCAATACTTGCATTTATCTGATCATTGCTCTTTCAGTTTTAATTCGGTTTTATATGTCATGTAAGGGTTATTTATTGTATTTATTGTATGCACCCAGTGGAGTAGCGCTCCTAATTTCGCTGTATTGTAAAGTACAATGACAATAAAGGCATTTAAAAATAGATAAACAGTGTAGCCAGAGATACCTAGTGAGATAGGTCTGGCAATGCGAGACTACTGCTGAGTGACAGACTGAGCCTGAAGTGATGGAAAAAGGTATTAAGAACACATGTCAAGGTTTGAAATATCGGTTTCCATCTTGTGCAGAGCATGGCTCGTTTTGTTTGCTGCTGACAGAAGGGGCAGATGGGAAGCGTAGTTCTATTTATCCTATGAAAATGATTGACATGTAGATGGATATCAGTTGTAATCCTTTTGTTGTCTTACCGTCGACCATAAACTTGTCCTTTTTAGCTCAAAATTGAAAAAGATTTTTTTTTAGGCGCTTTTGCCAACGTTTTTGTTGCTGTTTTTGGATGCGTTTGGCGCTTTTTTTAAATGCTTTTGTCACTTTTTTCAAAATGTTTTTTAAATTCATGGTCAATCAACCTAATTTAAATGACATTTTATCCTTAATTTTCTAGTTTAAAAAAAGCAGAAATTATGAATTATTTTCACTAATAGTTAAGATCAGAGGATGTTGAGTGGATCACAGACGGGTTTATGTCAAAGTTTAGTCAGAATACGGTTTTAAAACTCTTTTTTGGTGCTATAAAATTGAATTAAACACCCAAAATTCATTGGAAGTAACCATTAATGTTAACTGCAAAGAATGTTGTATAGTTTCCACACATCCATGATATTTTTGGGCAATTTGGTTGAAAGAAACCCATATTTCTGTTATAAAAAACTTTGAAAACGGTTCAAATTTGGCCCGAGGACAACACAAGAGTTAAATGGATGACTCATGGTTACTTTATGTGACCATGAGTCACTCGGAGGTAAATGGTTAATCTTCTGATAAATTACAAAAGACAGAAGGTGCTAGAAAAACATTGATAGGCTAACTCTCCTTTTGTTAAACAGGTCGTTGTGTCACACAGTATATTGACATGCATAACTTACCACATTGTGGAGCAGTCAAAGTTGGTTAAAAGCCATTTGTGTGGGTTGAAGTTGAAAGAGTCTGCAAACTTTAAAAGAAAGAAGAGAAAAAAAAATTGTTATCAAGATGCATTGAAGCATTTAAAAACATTGACAATTCATCAATTCACGATTTTATTAAATATCAGTGGCTTTCAGGAAGGTCAGCATATATTATACTGCTGGATATTTTTGGGAAGATATAAGCCCGGAGTGAAATAAGAATTGGTCGTAGGAGTTCATTTTTCATGTAACATAAGCAACACAAAAATGTGTAGACCAAAACACTCACAATAATACAAATGTATTTACCATTACTGATGCAGAAACAACCTTTTCACCAACAAAATGATCTGAACTACAGGCACAATTTATTAGAAATACAAAAGAAGAAAACATCCAGCCGACATCTTGCACAGCTTAAGGAAAATAAGCACTTCCTGGCAGGGTTTATTTAAAGAGAGACAAACCTTTCCTAATGTGTTCTCATCTGATTGTGGGCTATCTTTTGTAATATACTTTTCCGTCCCAGACGAATGGAAGACGCAAGATAATTTAATAATTATAATATGACCGCTTGGTGAACCTACTGTAGGAACCTAACTCACATCTAAACAGCTATCGCGTTGTGTTGTTGGCCAGATAAAATGACAGGGAAAAGAAAAACAGATATAAGATAATTTTTTGGCACACAAAGGGAGATCTACAATATTATCCTAATATCAATTCACACACAAATCGCTGTGTTAGTTGTAGTGGGTGACTTACTATCCGACAAGCAATTCAACAATCTAGGTCATGATTATAATCGCTAACATAGCGGACTCATGAAAATACGTTGGTTATCATCATTTTTTTGTCTTGATTAATTTATTAATGACTCAGCATCATCTGTATTAGAGAAAATAATCACTTCATCTGATGTTTAAAGTGAATAAAATAGCCTTACCAGCCTAGAGATATTAGGCTGGTACACTGTAATAAATTTCATGTTAGTTTAACTTGGAAATGCAAGTTCCCCTGCTGCCTTGAAAATCGAAGTTCACTCAACTTGAAGACTGCCTTTTTTTCAACTTAGAAATTAAAGTCAATGAGATTGATGTAACGACAGTGTTCTAGTTTTGTTAAAGTTGTTCTTTTGGTTGATTTAACTTTGTATTACTTGGTTTAACTTCATACTTTAAGTTTAATTCATTTTCTTTAATAATGCAAGAAACCTTCCTTGCCTAGTATAACAGACATACCTTTCTGCTTTATTTCAACTCACAGTTTCAAGTTAAAACAACATAATCACATTTATTGCGGAGATAGCGTGGGTGCATGGGTGGGGTCACCCCAGGGCCCTGTGCAAAATAGGGGCCCCTGTGCTGATCTTGCGTCACTTGACATAAAATGGCCGCTAGTGAAGTGACACGCCACAGATTAATGGCTGAAGAAAGCCTATTACTGCTCATAGTCTAACACTGTAATACTCCAGCTCTTCTTATCAAACGTAACAGTCACTTAACTCATGGTTACAAATGTAAACCGGCACAACAATGACAATTACCAGGCAACAAAACATTACATTCCAAGCAGACACATTTAATAAACGGAATTCATAAAGTTACATTTGTATTTCAAACAAACTGCAAACTTTTCAGCAAATTTTAACACAACTCTATTTACTGTCTTGCATCATGGGAATTGGCCAGCCAATGAACCAGTTGCAGTCCAGACTGACTGAACCCAACGAATAAATGCAAGTTTAACTTTCAAAAACTCATAAAGTTGAGTTCAAAATCCACAACTTGTATAAGCTTGTTCAGTTAAAAAAAAGAAATAAGTGGACATAACTAAATGGGTCTATAATATTTAACAATTTTGGCTGTATTATTTTGTGTCCCCCCAAAAAATTGCTCTTGAGAAATTTTATGTTACCTCTAACAACTGTTACATGAAAGTTATGCCCATGGGTTGTCTTGTCATTCACCAGCAACATGTATCCATGCAGGTGGACCAAGAGACTGTGCTATCAGATTGCGGACCCCATAATGTAGTAAAGACACACACACACACACACACACACACACACACACACACACACACACACACACACACACACACACACACACACACACACACACACACACACAAGCGTAACCTTTGATCTCACTGGTAGGAAAGAGTTGATCACTTATCATTAACCAGATTTACATGTTTGTCACCCCCACATTTAGAATAATAAAAAAAAATGAAACCAAGTGAGGACTTGCATGTTTTTGATCAATTGTTTTGACCACCACGATCAAGGTTGAAATCCTACCATGTTGTAGTGTTTATGCACTTTATGAACTTGCATATTTGTACACACCTCAACGCCATTCAACAAAGGCCTAAATTCTGGACAGATGAACGCACTCCCTGCATACGCTGCATCAATGTGCATCCACATATTTTCCTTATTACCTAGAACGGACAAGAAAACATAGAGGTTAACATCTGTAAAATAATTACTGTTTTCAATCAAGATTTAAAACTATGATGCATGCATTTCAAATACATATATTAACACATTAATCCATTAATTGAAGTTATTTTTTTTGCTGGGTATAATTGAGGAATCGTTAATGCTGAATACTGAAGGAAGTTAATACTGGATATTTGGAAAACGGACTAAATGCATCCTTTTTTGTTTTTTTCTCAATCACACACACTCAAGTGGAATACTTGGTTGCAGGACATAGCAGTTTCTTTCACACTCCCTGTGTCCTTCCTAAATAATAATAAAATAACACCTTTTACAGACAAGGACACAACGCCTGATCTTTCAAAGCTCCATATGTCAGACTAAGAACCTTAAAATGAATCGTTTTGATGATGATCAGTTGTAGACGTTCCAGGGATGATATGCTGAAGGAATCGTAGGAGTCTAGCCGAGATAATAAAAAACCGTGAATGATAATGATAAAACAGACCTAAGTCTTATCTGCATTGAGTTGTACAAAGTTATTTTCCATCCAGTCCTTAACAGCAGTCAGACAATTGAGAAAAACAAGTCAGTTTATCAGTCTCATCAGGCTTAAAATCGACATACAACAGGATAGCATCAGCCGTATAATATGAGAACAAAGTGTTTGTTGTACAGCTAATAAAGCCAATAGGGCTTTACAATCCTTTTCCTGTTGTAAAACAATATATATATATATAAATATCTAGTGGGTTTTGATGCGACAGAAGACTCACATATGGGCCCCAGCTCGGTGATGTGATCAAAACCACATGAGGGCGTCGTGCCGAGGGTCGCACACAGCTGAAAGACAGACAAATTACTGAAGAAAACACCCTGAAGTGCTTTGTAACCCATGCCATTTTCTACTTTCACTGTCATAACGACAGTTTTAAATGCACGTCATTGCAGCCACTGTAACATATCGCTTTAATACAAGCAGACACAGATGTCAATTTTTTATTCAAACTTAGATCTGGATATCACTTTCGATACACAGACTATTCAGAACTGCAGGACTATTGCAGCCTCCTGAATATTGTTCCCTGATAGTGATCTGTGGGTCCAGCTGAGACAGGGATTGTTGTCCTTAACCAGATAGACATGCATTAGGTTGAGCACTAACAATGTTATCCTTCAGCAGAAGCCTTGGGGTGTGCACAGCGGCATCACACATGTTCTATCATAGCTGTTAACTCAGTGAGCGGTTGTGTAGGTGGTTATATAAAATGTACATACATAGATTGCTATGATTGCATTATATGTTTATATTATATATATTATATGATTGCATTATATAGATTGCATGACAGATGCGTGTAACTCAATGGAAACATTTACAATATCTAATGCTGGACATGTATTTGTCTGTCTATGTGTGTTACCACTGTGATGGTTTGATGGATGGATGCTATTTTTTCTTACATAGAAAGGGATGAGTCCAGCTGCTTTGTCCTCCTCCAGCATCTTCTTAAACATGTCCCCTCTGACAGCATAATTGTCGTCTGTAGGAACCTTCCTCATCATCACTCCTCCGATCAGAGAAGCCCGCTCCACTGAGCAATGAGCCTTATGAGGGAATATATGCAACATTTATGAGAAACGCAATTCAAGCAAATTGTTAGATTGCACGATTAAATCGCCTCCCGCTTTCGGTTAGAAGATTAATCGCTAATTTTATATTCATGGATACTGTATGATTTTATATGGTGAAGTTATTTGTTAGAATTTGTTAGTTAGGGTGGGATAGTGTTCATGTCAAACCTTAAACCATAAAATGTAAGTTTCTAATGTGAAACAACATTTAAATTACGGTCAGGACTTTTTTGTCAAATTTTAGCAAATGTACTCCTTTTATAATAAAAAAAAACTACTGCTGGGAAATAAGAGTCTTCACCGACCTCAGAGATTCAATGATCAATGATATATTTCTGATCATCTACAATAGATTACTATGAAAACCGAAATGCATATATATTTTAGACATGTATACACGGATAAATTAGAGCGGTTTTCTTAAGTAGAAACTAAATACACTGCTCTCCCTGTAAAGGTCTGTGTGGCCCTCAGGCGACTCCCTAACCCAATCACAGAGTCAGCTTGGTATTAAACCTGATCAGACCTAATGCCTCTGTCTCACTAAATCACTGGAAAACTATTTCACTGTTGCTGATGTTACCTTTAATGATCTGAGTTCACATGGCCAAGTTGTCGAGTAAGACCGGAGATGAGAAGGGTATGTATGGACTTGGATATGGTCAATAAGCTAAAGTCCCAATAAGTTGGCGTGTTCCTTTAAGTAATATCTAAAAATAGTAAATAATAAAACTGTATGTAAGAAGTCAGAAATGTGGGTAAAGTTCTGCATTAAATAGGACATACATAAAATTGGAAATATCTATGTTTTTGTTCTAACCTGCTCTGATGTGTACGCCACCAGTTTGGGGAGGATTTCAGCCTCCGATTGTCCGGGGTTGGAAGCCTGGACTTGTTGGATTGCTTTACAGCGGGCAGCGAGCACTGACATCAGGGTTGCCTCACTGGCTGTGCCCTGTTGGAGAATAAGAGGGAACTTGTAAAGCAATGCCTCTCCCCTGTTGTGGATACAAACCAAACTTGAATGTTGCTTGTATCAGTGTTGTAATGTAACTAATTACAAATACTTTGTTCAGATTCATTTTATTTAAACAGGGACAATGCACAAGTTCACATTAACCTTGTATAAGAACAAGGAGAGATGCATTGTGCCAGGTTGTAGCACAAGTGCTATTTTCCGCCCGTAGTCCCTTAACAGGTCATTAACACAATAAAAATCCCATGCAAGTGAAATACAAAACATTAAAATATACAAATTTACAACCACAGTCACAGTCACACCTAATTTACAATTAAAACTATCATGTGCTCAATTGTCCCCCCCCCCTTTCTAAAACCAACCCCCTACTGTACTTAAATACAAATTTTCAGGTATCTGTGCTTTACTTTGTTATTTATATTTCTGAAGACTTTTACTTTTACTCCATTACATTTCCTAAATAACAATGAATAATTTGAATACTACACTACATTTCCCCTAAGCATCTTCATTACTTCTTAAGGAAGCAACAATAAAGTTCATAATCAAAAGGTTTACTTTTACTTCTAATACTTAAGTTAATATAATATCAGAAAATTACTTTTCATACAGTAAATACCAGATATTTCAAGACATTTACTCAATTAATATCCTAAAAGGCGACTTTAACTTCTACCAAGTTAATTTTCTTGGAAGACACTTCAAAAAAAAATCAAAAATATGGAGTATTTCAGGAAGCAAGCAACTCTGATTTGTTACAATAGGCTGTTCAAAATGATCTTAACTTATGTAGACATGACTCAAACCATGGTTCAGAAACTGCATGGTCTATTCTTGTGAGTGGCTGATTTACGACAGCAATACAGAACAAATGTACTGCAGTGCAATATTGTTTTATAGTTCTATTATATTGTTTTATATAGTGCAGTATTGATTTTGTTAATAACTTGAAATCACTTAAATGTGTATTCTTAACAAGTTCATGAGCGATTCTTGTGGATTTCCTGTATTTCATCTTTATGATGGCAAAAATATTGGCTGGTAAAAAGCCTGTGTGGGTAGTGGATTTTAAAATCCACCTGCCAAAGTGGCTGGTCACCAAAAAAAGTTAACTTTAGGCCCTGCATACAGTTACACACAAACCTTTTGCAAACACACACACACACACACGAGCGTAACCTTTGATCTCACTGGTAGGAATGAGTTGATCACTTATCATTAACCAGCTTTACATGTACAGCATGTTGCCAACTGATATCTGATCTTTGTCACCCCACATTTAAAATAAAAAAATAAATAAAATGAAACCAAGTGTGGACTTGCATGTTTATTAATGTATTACATTATGTATAATGTATTAAAAAAGACTTCACCATGGATGAACTGATGTTGGAAATAAAGTAAACAGTTACTTATTATATCAACAGCTGATGAATATGGTTTTGGGGCACTCAGTTGCGAGTCCTAGTTCATGCAAGTCTATAAAATTGGCTTTACAAATGTTTCAAACCACAGAAGAGTATACGGTACATGTTAGCAGAGGTGGGTTGGACTCCTTGCACTGCTTGCGGGGAGGCATAAGGACACAAAAACACCCACCTGAATTACACCTCCTCCTTGGCCATGAGTCCCGGCTATAAAATGCTCAGGCAGCTTCAGCATCTTCCCCAGCCAATCTAACATCACTATCTCCAGCTCTGTACAGACTGGGCTGGAAGCCTGGAAACACATACCCAAAATACTAATCTCAAAAGTTCTGGGTTTGTGTATGAATAAATAAAGTTCAGAGTCAGATACAGAGACACAGCAAAGTGTTTGTTACCCAGGTGAATCCCATTCCGCCAATGGCTCCACACAGCATGTCGGCCAACATGGCGGGGTAAGAGCTAGCAGTTGGAAAGTAGGCATAAAAGTATGGGCTGTGCCAGTGGGTGACCTGGAAAAACAGAAAACAAGCAACACTTTAAAATAGGGATGTCACAATTCTCTAAATCCACGATTCGATTTGGCTTTAGATTTTGAGATCACGTTTCGATTCAATTTTCGATTTAAACATTTATTATATTTTTCCAGCACTGATGGCTATGCCACAATAAGAGCCACTAGATGGCAGAAGGGTTTACAGCAACAGTTTGAATTTACAAAGTGCAACTGAATGCACCATGAAGTCCTGTGACACACATGCTTTCCGTTCATTGTCTACATAACTCCCGGGGAAGGCAAAATGTTGCCACACGCAGGAGGATTTTCCAGTTCTGTTGTTTCTCAGTCATATCTGACTCCAGCAGTGGCCATGGAGTTTGGAAGCATGCAGCTAAAGACACAGGGTAAAGTTACCCTGTGTCTTTAGCTGCATGCTTCTGCCAGTAGGCTACACTGTATCGTCTATGTGTGTGTGTTTTTTTTCCTTCGGACGCTCGCAAGCAGGGTGGAGAGAAAAAGATATACTGAGTCTGAATCGCCGATCCTGCTTTCGATATCGATGAGCGAAATTGAAAGCTAATTTCGATGAGCGAAATTGAAAGCTAATTTCGATGAGCGAAATTAAAAGCTCATTTCGATCGATTTTCAATTTAGAATCGACATCGTGACACCCCTACTTTAAAACAACCTTATTTTGTCAATTGGAACAAAGGGTTGCCAAAATTATTGTTGACAGTTTACAGTTTTAGTAATAGTGAAACATTCTCCTCACTCTCCACAGCAGGTGTTCACTGACTGGCACTTCTTTAGCAACAACAGAATTAGTATGTGAAATACACTGCTGTTGTTTTTGGTTGTGACACAAACCTGTTTACACAATGCGATCGAATTCTCAGAGCATGATTTTTTCAGTACTGTGTACTGACTTATAAAGCACTATTGAGTAGTCTGGATCAACGGACGTACATTTCCGGGATAAACTAAGTTGCCTTATTTCACCAAGACAAGCTAATTTTCTCTACACTTATTTGTCAGAAGAGCACAAGAGAAACTGCGCATCTACAACGGAATTGTGTGCATCAAAAAATCCACAAAAGCATACGCTCACCCCTGGCATTATGACCCTCTCCACATCTTTAATAACATCTTCATAATTCTCAGGCTCCAGTGGGGCTTCAGTGGGGATCAGGGAACGAAGATACCCTGGTTTCACGTCGGAGTAGACCGGCCGCTGTTCGATGTTCGCCAGGTAGTTGGCCACGTAGTCTACCATCTCCTTCCCTCTGCGTCGAAACTCTGCTGCATCCATGGCACCACTGGACTACAGACCACAAACACTTCATACCTCAACCTTTTTTATGATTTCTTACATGAAATGTGCGTAACCTTTTTTATCTCGCTGGTAGGAAAGAGTTGCACCATGATGCCAACTGATAACTGATAACATGGCAACGGCCACATTTATGTGTTGCATATTGTTTTTGCCATGAAAATAAATACAAATAAAACAATGCCAAGTGAGGACCTGTGTGTTTGATAATTATCACTCCAAAAAAGACTTCACCATGGATGAACTAGCAGGGTCTCCCGCAGCACTTTGCAGCTAAGGCAACACACGCCAAAAAATGTATATGAGCGATATCCACAGTGTTACTCTGTCCTGTTTTCTCCCTTTCATTCCAAACCCTTCTCTGCAGAATGCATAAAAAAAAAAAAAAAAAGTGCCAAGAATTGGAAAATAATCAGTTTTTACATGCGGTGGAGATTGTTTAATAAATAATTGTTCAATTTAGTACGGCGTCTGTAGTAACCCCTCCCATCTGACGGCAAACCCCACCCTACCACCTTAACTAATACATTTTCTGCGGGAGACCCTGACCTAGTCTGGCTCAACAGAAGTACATTTAGCAAGTTTAGAGTCTGTATAGACCGTTAAAAACTCATTCTCTCATAACGCAACGTGCAAAAGGGCAGTTTCATAAAACCTCGTCAACATCGAGGTACAAATTAATGATTAAGGAAAAGATTCAGCAACATTTATGAGCCTATTTGTTAAGTGCAAAACAGGAACAAGACATACATTATAGAATGAAGCTGTTGCAGCACTACAACAATAAATTAATTAGAATGTAGCAAAACAATATTGCCATACAAATTACTGGCATAGTGCATATTCAAATGGCACAATAGAGTATGAACATTGCTCCTGGTTCTACACTAGTTCCTTGTCATTCAACACGTGTTTAGCCAGCATGTCTCTTTCCCTTGTTGAGAAGCAGAGCCCTTAACCTTATCTTAAATAAGGATTAGTCATGTTTGTGTGTGCATACTTACATTTTCAAACGAGAGCTTCAGATGGTGGATCTTCTCCTCGTCTTTAGCGTCCACAAACAAACAGACGGAGAGACCGACAGGCAGGTGGTGAGTGTGATTGTGTAAGCAGGACAAGAGACATTTGCTCCTTTTATCTTGCCACTAACCACCCCCACCACACCATCAGCCACTGAGCCAGCCAATGGGAACGGGGCTCATGGCCAATACAAGAAATCATTTCTTTATTATTTTTTTGTTATAACTTTTGTATTTTGTAATACGTTGAAAATATCTTGTAAAAACATGAAAATATTGTGTTATACAAGAAAATATCTTGTTATAACGTGAAAATATCTTGTTAAAACATGAAAATATGTTATACAAGAAAATATCTTGTTATAACATGAAAATATCTTGTAAAAACATGAAAATATCGTGTTATACAAGAAAATATCTTGTTATAACATGAAAATATCTTGTAAAAACATGAAAATATCGTGTTATACAAGAAAATATCTTGTTATAACGTGAAAATATCTTGTTAAAATGTGAAAATATCTTTTAAAAACATGAAAATATTGTGTTATACAAGAAAATATCTTGTTATAACATGAAAATATCTTGTTAAAACGTGAAAATATTGTGTTATACAAGAAAACATCTTGTTATAACGTGAAAATATCTTGTTAAAATGTGAAAATATCTTGTTATAACGTGAAAATATCTTGTAAAAACATGAAAATATCGTGTTATACAAGAAAATATCTTGTTATAACATGAAAATATCTTGTTAAAACGTGAAAATATTGTGTTATACAAGAAGATATCTTGTTATAACATAAAAATATCTTGTTAAAACGTGAAAATATTGTGTTATACAAGAAGATATCTTGTTATAACATAAAAATATCTTGTTAAAATGTGAAAATATCTTGTTAAAATGTGAAAATATCTTGTTATAACCTGAAAATATTTTGTTAAAACATGAAAATATCGTATTATACAAGAAAATATCTTGTTATAATGTGAAAATATCTTGTTAAAATGTGAAAATATCTTGTTAAAACATGAAAATATCGTGTTATTTAAGAAAATATCTTGTTATAACGTGAAAATATCTTGTTAAAACGTGAAAATATCTTGTTGAAACGTGAAAATATCTTGTTAAAACGTGAAGATATCTTGTAAAAACATGAAGATATCTTGTTAAAATGTAAAAGAATTGTTATACAAGAAAATAACTTGTTATAATGTGAAAATATCTTGTTAAAACATGAAAATATCTTGTAAAAACATGAAAATATTGTGTTACACAAGAAAATATCTTGCTATAATGTGAAAATATCTTGTTAAAACGAGAAATGATCTTGTTAAAACATGAAAAACAACTTGTTTTAACAATAAACTTTTCATGTAATATGATACGTTTATCTTTTTCGGCGTGGCAGCAACACCCTTCCGTACATACATACGTAGAAATATTGCAAGTACGTGCAAAACTAACATACCATTACTGGAATCCCAATGTCTTTTGTCAATAGTCACTGGTTTGGTAAAACATTTATTTTCCTGAGAGGATTTCATGAGAAGTCCCATAAATAATTGATTCAAAATAAGAAACCCAGCTCCTATCCTCTCCGTTGGCCCGCCAGCATCTCTCTGCAGTGGGAGCCAGTTGGTTACATGAAGTGAATTATGTATCGTCTCATTCCAAGCATGAGCTCACCGAGCAACAAGACAAGAAAACATGCTACCAGTGTTGGGGAATTCACTGGAGGAAAAATTTAAATACTCTGGCCTTTGGCGTTCATGACGGGTGAAATTGTGCATAGAAAACATTTTGAACACAAGCGTGTGTGCTTCACAACCTTTGCCGCCACATACACACACACGTACACACACCGGGATGAAATAATGGGGATGTCGTGATGCTTCCTTTCATTTGTTTTTAATGTCAGCTGTCGGTCAACGCGCCGGGCGGCCCGTCGGAGGCCCGGAATGAGAAACAAATAGAAATCAGAAGCCAGTTGTGTGCGGAGCGCCTCAGGGTGTTATTAATTTCCTTTTATCTTTTCCATTTCTTTTCCTCTCTCTCTCTCTCTCTCTCTCTCACACTCTCCCAGTCTTTCCGTGGTGCCGGTGTGCTGTCACAAAATGGTGTTAGCTCCCAAATGAAATCTTCGGCACAAACAGCACAGAGCAGGCCTGCCTGCTGGCCGCCACTGGATGCTTTGCCCTTGAGAAAAAAAAACAAATCCAGACACAAAACACTTTGTTAGCTCTTTGGACAGCCTCCAACAGAGCCAAACACCTCTTGTCTTTTCTTTTCTCCCAGAAGAAAACGCTCACAGTCTTTATCTGTCTGACAGGGATGTGTTTTTAAAAGAAGAGTAAGAAAGTCACAGAAACAAAAGCACTTAAGCGCTTGTCTGTTGTTGTTACGGGTCAATAATTTCAGTTGATTTGGTATTTGGAAATAACAACTGAGAGGCTTTTTTAGCCTCATCCCACGCTTCATCACAATACTCCACTTAAACACGTTTGATCTTTTGAGTATCAAACATGGCCTGCAGGCTTGAAAGACAGCTGTAAAAGGTTTCCCTCTTGTTAATAGCAACTGTGGTCACTTTGCATTCACGTCAGCTACAATATATTCCAATGTTTTTCACAGCAGGAATAAAGAAACTTCTTAAAAACACTATTGCAGCAGGAACCACTTCTCCGTTGTCCATCTCTACTATGTTCATCCTTCTATCTGTAATAATATATAAAGACAATTAGGGCAGCGCTCCAATTCTCCAAATCTTTTAAAAGTACACACACGTTTCAGGCAAGATAACCATTTCTCAGGCAATCTCTAACAACACAGCTACACAGGTGGGGTTCATTATACAGTAGGTACCCACAACCAGAGCATCAAATACTTCTCAGCAGAGGCAACCACAACCTTTATTATTAAAGTTATACTGTAAAATAGAAGAATAGAATAGAATGCCTTTTATTGTCATTATACACTTGTACAATGAGATTAAAAGCAACTCCTCCTCCTCCTAAAATAAGTAGTGCAAAAAAGGGGGGTAAGGTGCACAATTCTGAGACGCTAGGCTTATATACATATATATAAAAAAATATACATATGGTTTTATATACAGTGTGATATGCAGTGTGGGTTATTACACATTATTTGAATATTGCCCAGTAGTGGTGATCATATTCAATGAGTAATAGATATTGAACAATGAGAATAATGATATTGCACAGTATACAGATATTGCACAGTAATGGAATTGCACCAAAGTCAGAATAACAAGAGAGACACGAGAAAATGAAAGAAATGAAAAACATCAATGAAATCAATAAGCATGAATGAACATTTCCTTTTTTTTTTTTTGGAAATGCAGACATTTTTGGAAGTGAAAAGACAAGGAAGTCGCAAATTCATTAGAAACAACCAAATGAAATCTCTTCGCTCATACCTTTGGGAATAGGGGTGGGAAATCAAAGGGTACCTCACGATACGATACACAATACATGGCTCACGGTACAGATAATATCACGATACACAGCGATATGACAGCAATTCTGCAATTATCAAAATATTTCTAGATAATCCTATCATAATAATCCCGATATCGGTGTTACAATGAATACAAAGGCCTGTGAAAAGGTTATGTGCAGGTTTTTTCTCTATTTATTTACTGCGAGTCCAAACTGATAGACAACAGCACACTTCTGCAGCACAAGTTTTTCAGTCTGGGAATTAAAATGACACAACTATAGAGCACCTATGGGTCCAGACTTTGGACTTGAACATGGCTGGGGCATCTGTTATTTATTTCATATCATATCAGCATATATTTTAATAATATATTTGGCGCCAGCGTATAGATTCTCATATTGCACAAAGGACAACAATACATTGTGGCAGCGATATTTTTTCCCACCCTAAATCAGGAATGAGGGTGTTAACCCTCGTGTTGTCTTCCCGTAAACCATGCAACTTTTAGTTTTTCTGGGTCCAAATTTAAAGTTAAAACCACTTTTGTCACTTTTCCCAAAGTTCTTTGTCGATTTTTTTTGGGACATTTTTGTTGTTGTTGAAGCTCTCTCCGACATATTTTGTCACTTTTTGACGTTTTCTCACTTTTCTCAAAGTTCTTTGTCACTTTTTCCCAATGTCTTTGTCGATTATTTTCTTTGCCGTTTTTTTCTTTGCCGTTTTTGTTGTTTTTTTCCCTACATTTCAGTCACTTTTTTCAGTGTTCTTTAATTAAAAAAGAAATCTTCAAATGCTATAAAATTAAATAAAACACCCACATTCAATGATAAATAGTGAACTGATCAGTTATTTAACTTGTGAAGAGTGTTGTATGGAACCATCCACGTTATTTTTTTTTTTGACAATTTGGTTGAAGGAAACCCAAATTTCTGAAATAGAAACTTCTTGAAAATGGATCAAATTTGACCCTTAGGACAACAGGAGGGAAGTGTATGCAATATGGCTCCCTTTGTTAAAGGATTTTGTCCCTCTCTGTGACCTCTTTACTGCTTCAATGCCCATGTAGTTTAGTTGACTCGAGCTGTGGTTTTGAGTATCCATCTATCTTTTTATGTTCTGCCAATCAGAGTCTAGGTCAGCAAAAGGATTCAGAAGGCTTCAAACTAATTCAGGTTTATACCTGTCCTTCATGGTGTTGTACACACACAAAAACGTGAATAAGAAGCCTTGAGAAAGACATGCAATCAACGCTGTCATTCACAGCTCAGCACACGGGGCAAATCGCTGCGGTTCAGATTCAGATCAGTTTTCGTAAAGTTGCAACAATTGTCGGACACAGAACCCCAATTTCACTGTTGAAAACAGTGTTTCAGATGCTGTCACTGTTTACTAATTTCTTTACAAGACATTAGGGCTGGGCGATATGGAGAAAATCAAATATCACAATATTTTTGACCAAATACCTCGATATCGATACCGCAACGATATTGTAGTGTTGACTATTGGTGCTATCACAAAATATTCACACAATGAGTTTGTAGACAAATAATCATCAGTAATGTGGATATAATGAGGGTAAAGTGCATAAAGGGAAATAATAGAACAGTTACAACAGTCTGGTAAGTTCAGAAAAAGACATTTACTGTAACGCAGCCTTTAAAACCAGTACAACACTTATGCCATATTACGATATCTACTAGACTATATCTAAGTCGATATCTAGATATAAGAGACAGAAATGGCCAGGGAACACTTTGGGACTCCACCAGCTGAATACAATGGATTTGTCCATAATACCTCCTCAGGGTAGTTGGACCACCTAAAACCTACTCTGAGCTTCTGTCTTCTCATAACAACTGAAGGAGGACAACATTGGATCCTGTTTCCTTGTTATTAGAGCCAGATAGGCCCCTGTATGTAGGTATAGATCAGCAGAACAGCAGAGCTGCTTTTAAACCCTATACCTTCCTGTTCTGCTTCGCTTAACGCTTTGTTCAAGAACACAAATCAAGGGTGCTATCCTGCAGCTCCCATGGGTGCTGAGCAGCAATTAACTGTCTGCACTCGCTAGAAATATTGAAACTTTAAACGTGGACTAAAAACCTACTTTAAACGTGGACTAAAAACCTACTCATTCAGTCTTATAATTTTATAGTTTTAATGATTAAGCTTATTTTAGTGTCTTAATAGACAGTTTTTTAAATTATTTTTATAATGATTTACACAGTTGTGTATTGTGTATGATTAATATTGTTTTTTTTACTTTGAATTATCTACGTTTTATCCATATTTATTTTTCTTAGTGTGCTTTGGTCTCTAAATCCACTTTTTCATTTATCTCTGTTTTTGTCGGCTGTTTTTCAGCGCTCTTAATTGCATTTTATTATGTTTTAAAGGTGCTATATAAATTGATTGTCCTTGATTGACTGGCTGACATCCCTGCAGAGGAAACAAGAGAAAAGTATGCCATTACTATTAGGTGTAGAAACTCAAATGAAGCTCAGAGAGGAGCAGATACGTGAGAATTGAAATTAGGACAACCAGGGTGTAAAATACAATTATGTAACGCAATTACGAGTAGAAGTTTGCAGGTCTCAAATCAGATTTCTAAAATGTCCAAAAGGCACAACAAGTGAGGATTGATGAAGAAGAAAGGATGAAGCTGTAATAAACACTGTTGGCAGGTAATTGGATTCAGCAAGTCTGGAGCCGGGTGGTAAATGTCATTTGGATGAAAAACTTTGATCATGGGGAGAAGGAGGTGAAACAAACGCGATCCAGCAGGCCTCCTGGCTCCACGCTCTCAGGATACACACAATCACTAACCATACTCACCATATTCAGATCGGAAAACAATGACATTACTGATAAGTGATCATTTAGATGTTGTCAGTAACTAACCACTGAGTATGAATGAATGAATGGTTTATTTTTGTGTCTGGCCACTTACACATTATAGGAATTATTTAGACACATTTAAAAGGTGCCGTAGGTAGGATTGCGAAGATCCAGGACTTAGCCCAAAAATGTGAACATTGACAACTTCTTAGTCCCTCCCCACCTTTCTGCTAAAGCCCAAAACGGTCTCCTAAGCCCCTCCCCCAGAAGGGAGAATTAATCTGTGTGCATGGCTGTAGGTGGTGCTACTGTATGTTCTACTGGAACATAGGATCAGTTTCAGCAAATATGACAGAAAGTTAGTTTTATAAGTCTTACCTACTACACCTTTAAATAAACACTTTCCTAGTGCTGACACAAAACAAAATATGTACATAAAGGGTACAAGTATAACATTTACAATTCTACAAAAAAAATTAAATACAAAGTAGCGTACTAAGATAAAGTTAACATTTCAACATGAAACCCTTTCAGACCAGAACAAATTATGCTACAAATAAGGGCTGCACAATGTATCATTGTCGTCATCGAAATGTCAACTGGCGCAAGAAACACATAGTTGACTGAAAATATCGGCAGAAAACTGCACTTTAAAATGTAATTTGTAAATGTCACTTATTTTATTTTTTTCTTAACAAGTTCATGCCTTTTATTTTTCATCATCATTGCATGATTAAAGTGCTCATATTGCGCTCATTTTCAGGTTTATAATTGTATTTAGAGGTTATATCAGAATAGGTTTACATGGTTTAATTTTCAAACAACACCATATTTTTGTTGCCCATTGCTGCATCTCCTCTTTTCACCCTGTGTGTCGAGCTCTCTGTTTTAGCTACAGAGTGAGGCATCGCACTTCTGTAGCATCTTTGTTGGGAGTCGCACATGCTCAGTAGCTAGGTAAGGACTACTAGCCAGTCAGAAGCAGGGTATGAGGACGGGCCCTGACAGTACCTAGGTAAGGACTGCTAGCCAGTCAGAAGCAGAGTATGAGGGCGTGCCCTGACAGTACCTAGGTAAGGACTACTAGCCAGTCAGAAGCAGAGTATAATGGCGTGCCCTGACAGTACCTAGGTAAGGACTACTAGCCAGTCAGAAGCAGAGTATGAGGGTGTACCATGCTAGCAGCTAGGCGAGCATTATAACGTGTGTTACAAAGTGACCACGTTGGTCTCTGAAGTAAAGGCTGGACTACAATAGAGCTGTTTGGAGCAGTTTGGGGACAGTGTTTTCTGTTGGAGATGGTAAGTCCAAAGTGGTACTTTGGGCTTTTTCACTTTGTAAACCTGGAACGTGCACAAAAAAGATATATAACAAAATAAAGGAAAGGAGAAAAGCCAAAAAGCATAATATGAACACTTTAAATGAATGTTGTTATGTACCCCTGCCCTGCATTTTATCTGCACTGGGTGTCACTGTTGCATCACATCTGAATCCTCCTGCTCCACACTGTATGTCAGAGGCTTCAGCAGCAGCAGCAGCTCAAAGAGCGTCACATTTCACAGGACGCAGAGGACGCTTTCCCTTAACATGTCTGCAGACTCGTCCAACGGATCACATCCCGCATGAAACCAGAGACAAAGAAACCAATCAGGCACAATCCTGCCGGGTATGTGCGCCGCATGTCTGTCAATTCATCAAGACGAATTTCAATATTTCAATCTGTCACGCATGCTGCAGCGCTCAGCTCGGAGCCGAGCCGTGCAGGGACGGTGTGCAGCAGGCTGAGAAATAAAGTGCTATTAAAGACTGTTACAGTAAAATTGCCTTTCTATAATTCTGATACTGTGTGTGTTTGCATTCCAATATTTCATTTCAGATGTACAATAGTTAATCAAATGTCCAGGCACACGGCCCTGAACGACAAGCACCACTGCATTTGCATTGATGCCAAAACCCCACAGTGATTCCCTGAATCAAAGTAAAGTGAATTTTGCAGAGTGATATAGGCATAAAGTAAAAAAAAGAAAAAAAAAGAAAAGTTTGAAGCAGTTGTTTCACCTCACCTCCACCAGGATTCCTTCTGGAAACAGTAAAGTGGAGTTTTTGCATCAACACACAAGAGCAGACACTAAAGAGAGATACTAGGCCGATACTAGGCATTCTCCAAACTATCAGATTCTGTACAGCAGTGGCTGTCATTTAATAAACTATTGCTGAATAAATCAAAATCTTACTGTATGCTTTTCCAGAAGAAAGATAGAAATGATCTTAATCTTCATTTTCTGGATTCTTCTCCACTAGAGTCAACCAAGAAATTTAAATATCTTGGTGTTTGGCTGGAAACTGATCTTTCATTCATCATCGGCTTCAGTTCATTTTTAAATGTATTTACTTTCAATATCCATATTATTTATTGCAATATTTAGTGCCTTACAGTTCACAATATAGCCTTCGTCTCAACGAACAGATCTTCTTTACTGTCCCTAGAGTTAATAGAGAAGTTGGTAAATATGCTTTCTGTGTTAGAGCTCCTCGTGACTGGAACTGCCTTCCTGCATCGATTCGCTCAATTACGTCTTTTCCTCTGTTCCGAACTGCTTTGTTAACACATCTTCAGAATATTTGTCTATGTTTCTAGCTTTTCAGATTTGCAATTGATATGTGTCATGTTATGTATGTGTGTAGGCTATATATATGAATGAGCTTATGTATATAAATGTACATTGCGATGTTAACTTTGTCAGTTATATGTGGGATTATTGTGTTATATGTTACATTAGTCGTTTTTCAAACATTTTACATGTGATAGGGATGGGGGTAGGGATATTGAGAGCTTATGTGTGTGTAGTGTGGGCATGCGTGTTTTTTTTATATTATTATGTTTTTTTTTGTTTTGTTCTTTTTTTTCTTCTCTTTCTGTTTGATTGTATCTACTCTGTTGTTCTGTTCTTCTGTTGTTTTGTACATGATCCTGAGGACCCCCATGAAAACGAGATGCTGCATCTCATGGGGTTGATCCTCTAATAAATGTTCATAAATAAATAAATAAGTGTCTGCATTTATAATGGCCGATAAATGAATATTAAAAAAATTAAATAAAAACGGACGAAACCCCTTTCAACCATGTTCTGAGTGTTGGCGTTGCAGAGTCTGTCCACCAGAGGGCGCTCTACATCGTTCCTGTTGGCTACACTGATTTTATTTTGTTATTGTGTTTTTGTTCAAAGGACTTTAAGTTTCATATCTTAAGTTTGTATTTTTATACATTTTATTTTTAAGTTTATTTTTAAACTGCAATATATGATTTTTGTGAGGACTCATAAATAACTACAATTAACTTGTTAGGGAAATCTGTTTATGTTTTTGTTTCTGGATTTAAAAAAAAAATATATATATATATATACTGTATATCGGCCGATATCGGAATATTGGATTTTTAAATCACCAAATATTTGTATCGATATCGGCCTTAAAAATCCTTTATCCATTGGGCTCTAGATTAGACAGGTATATGACGCTCCGAGAGTAAAGGCGATCAGTGTGTGGTAACCATGAGCATTCTGTGCACTACTGTATCAACTGAGTGACATTATTTAACTGTCTGTTCTAGTTTTTCCTAACCATATTATTGAAAGCTAAAGTTAGCAAAATTAGCATAGTCGTAATTCTATAGCCTCGTTTATGTTCAAACGTGGCTTTACCTGATAAACCGCCACTGTCTATGTCCTGTTTAGAAAACACTTTTATGTTTTAGGGAACTCACAAACAGCAAAAATCTGTCTCTTGTTCATTGATTTGAACTGTGGTTCACACGCATAGGGAAAAGTTAAACACAATTTAATTGTTGCAGCGGCAGTTTGTCAGATTGCCTGCTCGTGTGTTGTTCTATCCTATCCAATGTCTCCTATATTTCTAAGCAGATTTTCTATGCTGATAAAATGCCCCTTCTTTTCTTTTATCTCATTATGTTAAGGCAACAAATAGCCATAGTATTAGGATACATTTTAAATGCTGGAGGGGAGGTTTTACTATCAGCCCTTTGGGGTTTCTTAACTGTCCTACACAATCTATTTGTTGTTATATAATTTAGATTTTTATCACTTCCTTTGTGTTAAAAAAGGTGATCCACTGACACTGCCTTCACTAACACAAATACTAAATTCCACGTTGCTCTGTGCAACACTTTTATCTAAAGTCAATAGACAAATGTGGAGTGTGAAGTGACAGCAGGTCTTTAAAGGCACAATCCGCGATCCAAATGTAACAAAAGACCCGCGTCAAATCACATAGAACTAACAAATAAAGAGCAGCTGAAACAAGTAATCTTGCCTCTTTAAACATATTATTTGACAGCTGATAAGGCCATCACAGCTGTGTGGTTAGGTTAAAATGATGCACTCCCTCCAGCCAATCAGAGTTGAATGATCTTAGTGGTCGTAAATCGGTCCGGATTCAAATCAGCTCTTTAAATGTGATGTACACAGTCTGTTTGGGAGCTAATTCTGTCCCGAATTTCACTCTGTATTTACAGCGTTGTAAATAAGTGGCAGCTGCACCTTCTCTGTCACTTGAATTAGGTCCAAAGTCAGAGGAGCTCATGTTTGTTTCTCGCTGTTGCCGCGGGGAAAGTCACCTGATGCCCGACAACGCTGGAGATCAAAAACTCTATAGTCATAAAACGGCCCATAAACACAGAAATAATCAAGGGAGGACGAGGCGTGTGTGTTTCTGCAGAGAATATACTGAATGTTTGTGCGTGTGTGTGTTTATATATGTGTGTGTGTGTGTGTGTGTGTGTGTGTGTGTGTGAAGGCCTGTTGGAACATAATTGCCCACTCCCTGCCTTAAATTTACTAAAGCTAAACTCTGTGCTGAGCCAAACCTTCTTTATTAACAAGGAACATTGCACCTCTATCCAGTTAATGAAATATTGATTTGGAAATTGTATTGTAAGACGACGGAAGGCTTTTAAAGTGCTTAGTGCCTTTGCTCGGAGCCGACTTCATCAATTATTATTTTTTAATGGTATTATTTGAAAATGCTCCTAAAGCAGAGAGCTGCTTTCCCCGGGCTTGGCGTGCACTGTGTCCGTGATTAGCTTCATATTTCCGTACCGAGGGAAGTCGGGGCCCTGACTGCATGTTTTTTTTAATGAAAGATGTTGGCATCAAACTGAGTTTCATAATGACGACGACAGTGGGACATTGGTGATTTAATGATGTGTGTTTGTTCCTATGCCAGTCAAGCTGCAAAAAGAGAAATAAAACATTAGAAAAAGAACGGAGTTAGTCATATTTCCAAATGTAGTTCACAATCGTCGACTCAGTATAATGGGATTGTGGGTCTCTGGTCTCCGAGCTGGGCCAATTTTGAGAACCTCATGAATCAAAAATTACAAAAATTTGAATGTGTCTGCAGTGTTGTATCCATCTGTACAGTACAGATAAGAAACTAATCCAAAACCAAAATGGAAACCGCTTGGTGCCTGAATTTGGTTATTTTGGTATCTGTGTTGAGCAGCAGACTTTGGTGGACCTCGTGACTCAAACTGTGAGATAAAACTAACCATTGGAGTGGATAAAAAGCCAAGCATGTTTACAACAAAACAAACACACAGTACTGCACTTAAAAAAAAAGCCCATTCTATTTACTTTTATTGTACTCGAGTGGCGCCAATGGGAGGTGCCTATGTTCCCACAGTTCCCACATTTCTAAGATTTTCTTTCCAAAATTAGGCCTACAGTGTTCCTACAGTTCCTTTTTCATGAATTTGTATCAGATTTTATCCCCCTAACCCTAAACCTAACCCTAAAAAATGTTGTGGGAGGATAGGGCTTAAATTGAAGGGAAATATAGGAACACAAGACCTAATTTGAAAATGTCCTAGAAATGTGGGAACATAGGGCTTACCCCGCGCCAATAACATATCTATCAGAAAGATAACATCTCACAATTTAATTTGTTGCCTACAAAGTATATACATGAAGTACTTAGAAACATAGGTCATTCTATAATTTGGGTTAAATTCTTCGAAAGTTCTACTTGCCTGGCAATAAATCCCTTTCTGATTCTGAAAGGACCATTTGTTTGAACAAATACTTTGCTTATACCTCTGATATCTAAGGGCATTTTCACATATCTTCTTAAATTTACCTTTTTAAGTTATTTGCATATAACTGATCCCCGTGTGTTTCATATAAAAATGTTCGGAACAAACTCAGCACACATTTTTTCTAGAGCAATGTGTAAAGAGATGTAAAGCTGAAACGATGTTCACTTTTTGAAAGTCCTCAAATCTCAGTTTCAAACACAAAACACTGTTCCCAAACTGCTCCAAACAGCTCTATTGTAGTCCAGCCTTTACTTCAGAGACCAACGTGGTCACTTTGGAACACACGTTATAATGCTCGCCTAGCTGCTAGCATGGCACGCCCTCATACTCTGCTTCTGACTGGCTAGTAGTCCCCTCACTATCAGGGCATGCCCTCATGCTTCTGACTGGCTAGTAGTCCTTACCTAGCTACTGTCAGGGCATGCCCTGGCTAGTAGTCCTCTGCTACTATCAGGGCATGCCCTGACTGGCTAGTAGTCCTTACCTAGGTACTGTCAGGGCACGCCCTCATACTCTGCTTCTGACTGGCTAGTAGTCCTTACCTAGCTACTGTCAGGGCACGCCCTCATACTCTGCTTCTGACTGGCTAGTAGTCCTTACCTAAGTACTGTGCATGTGCGACTCCCAACAAAGATGGAACAGAAGTGAGATGTCTCCCTCTGTAGCTAAAACAGAGAGCTCAACACACAGGGTGAAAAGAGGAGCTGCAGCAATGTGCAGTACAACAAAAATATGGTGTTTTTGGAAAATTAAACCATGTAAACCTATTCTGATATAACCTCTAAATACAATTATGAACCTGAAAATGAGCATAATATGAGCACTTTAAACATCAATCACTTTCGTCATCAGAGGGTTGAATTCAACTGCAGTATTTTACTATGAAAAAGTCATCAGACTTGTGAGCAGATGATGTTGTATCACAAACAAACACCCCAAAATGGCACTGAACAGGCACATACCCACCTTGATGAGTACCTGCCAGCATGGATTAAGTATTTAGGCAAGACATTTTGGTGAAGTAAAACATCTTTGTGGCCCGTGTTGATGAGAGATCTGCGGATGAAGCCTCTCCCTCCCCCTGCCTGATGTGCTGCTGCGATAATGCCTTCTTCCTACAGCTACTCTGAACCATCAAATGAGGCTTTACTAAATGTGTGAAAGCATTTAAAAGTAGCAGTTAAAAAAAAAAAATACATTGCCACCGTGGTGTGTAATGTTGCAACATTAACCATTGTGTCTTGTCGACCATGCACATGTTGTCCTCGCGGGTCAACCTTTTAACACACTTGACGTTTTTGCCACTTTCTTTTCACCAGCCCCACTAATTTTACACTTATCCTTGGAATTCATTGTCAATTAACCTTATTTCTATGAAATAATATATAGTTTCTTAGTCAAAGGGTTATACATTATTTTGACTAATAGTTAAGATAATCGGGTTGGTGTGTGAGCGCCTTAACCCTAACCATTTTTTTTTTTTTTTTTTTTTTTAAATGCTATAAAATTGAATAAAACACCCCAAATTTACAGACAATATTACAGACAACATCATGTAAAACAACATCATGAAGACATTAATGAAATCAAATATGTATACATCTAAAACCAAAATATTAAACCACTGGATGCAATCTAGAAATCAATCTAGAAAAGTACATCAGTAAAAATTTAAACAATTAAAAAAAAAAAGCCATACAACAGTAGTCCAATCTGTTCATACACAGGGTGAGTGTCGTCTTTTAAAATACATTGGGCCTTATAAAGTTATTTGAAAACCATTGTTCATTACGCATGCAACACAGAGAACCTTGAACTTGTATTTGGAGTATATTTCTTGCAACCCATCAAATGTAGTTTTAATATTTTTTGTCAACTCCCGAGGGAAATTCCGGACACTTTAGCAGCTAAATGCAGTACTGTGTTCGCCATCTAATCACTAACTTATTTCGTTTATGCCAGAAAGGATGTAGATACCACCCTCATAGCAATTTTGTGGACAGCCAGAGTGTCAAAGATAGGCAGGCAGACTTCTTAAACTTCCAAACAGCGCAGATTTGCCAGGTGCCAAACTAGTATAAATATTAAAAAAATACAAAACTTGAAAATATCAAAAGAAACTGGAGCCAAAACTCCAAAATCTACTTGTACCAAATGAAACAACAAAGAGGGTCAGCCCTATGTTCCCACATTTCTAAGATTGTTAGGGTTAGGGTTACATTCCATCTGTAGTCCATTGCTACTGGATAATAGGTTGGGTGTAATTGGCTTCCAAATTGGGAGAAAGGAGGATAAAATCTGATACAAATTTATGAAAAGGGAAAAGTGGGAACATAGGGCCTAATTTTGGAAAAAAATATCTTAGAAATTTGGGAACTGTGGAAACATAGGGCTGTGGGAACATAGGGCCTAATTATCAGTGAAAAGAAAAATTCTTAGAAATGTGGGAACATAGGGCTGTGGGAACACAAAGCGTGTTTTTGTGGCAACACGGCTTCTCTTCTACAGGCTGTACCAAAACGTTAATACAGCACGTGTTTGTAAAATACCTACCTTCTCTTTGTACACCTAAACACTCAAATCTTTCCTAAGCACGTGTTTGTATCAGCACGGCTTCCCTCTCCTTAGGCAGCAAAAGGCCACTGCCTTTTTACGTTTGCTTTGTTTTTGTGTGTGAAATGAATACCACAACTAAAGCAATGTGTGTCAAATCTACATAAGCACCAAGGGCAAGTGGTGAGTCAATCACCCACTTTGTCACAGTGGCCTAATAAAGTCTCTTTTAGTAACCTATATTTTTTTGTAAAAATAAAGCAGAATTTAGCAGTTTTCATGACTAAAGCAGGTACAGAGTGGCGACTGGGCCTCTTCTCAGTCGTTGACTGGGCTTTAGTGACTCTGTGCCACAGTGTGGATTAGCAGGAGGTCATCATGGTTTATTTAGTATATCCCCGAAATTCCGCCGCATGTCATTCATTTCGCCCGTGTGTCCGTCGCCTTCCTCTTTCTTTGTGTTGGCATTTGAAACTCCAGAAGGACTATGGTTAACTGCTCCTCAGATCTCTGCAGGGTAAATCCAGACAGCTAGCTAGAATATCTGTCCAATCTGAGTTTTCTGTTGTACGACTAAAACAACTTTTGAACGTACACACGTTCCACCAAAACACGTTCCTTCCCGAGGCTATTTTGCAGAGGCGCCGTGGCCCCGTCCGGTGCTTAGTGCCTCCGAAGACGAGTGTGATTTTGTTTAAAGAAATGCCAATAAACCAGAGCACGTTTTCTCCCATCCCGGAATGGTGTGTGGACTAGCCAGACCTTCCTCTGCAGTGCTGTGGAGGAAGGTCTGGCAAAGCGAGACTACAGTTTACATGACCAAAGCAGGTACAGAGTGGCGATTGGTCCCAGTCTTTGGCTAGGCTTTAGTGACTCTGGGAGCCCCAGCGTGTGGATTAGAAGGAGGTCATCATGGTTTATTACACACAGTCCATCAGAGCCGTTTGCATTCAGCCGATCCGTAACACACGTCCAGACTAATCAACACCATGGGCTGTGCCTCACGCTTCACTCAGCTCCAACACCGCTTCACTCAATTGAAATGCACAACCCTATTCACACTCCAGTACACTTAGCCCAGCCTTTGTTTTCACTTCATGCCCCAGCAGCCTTCCACCATTTATTTACCATTGCAGTACACGCTTCAGTCAAATTTAGTCCACACAGAACAATTGGTTTCTTTGCAGTGACACACAAAATACTGAAGAAAGAATGATAAACAGCAGCGAGCAAACATTTTGGTATTGGAAATAACGTTGATGTAACAGTCTGTACCAATTTTGGAAACCTTTTTAATTACAGCATCAAAAGAAGCTGTGACATTATCTGTATTGTTTTTGGTAAAAAAAAATCTGGACCCAAATCTTTTTCTTGCATCAGATAAAACTGAAAGGCGTGTAAGTGTACTTTTTTTTTCTGTACTCATCTGGTTGAACGTTCCACATGGTATATATATTCTATTACGCTATGTTCTCACCCGCTGTCTTTTTTGAAGCTGCCAGCGTCTGTTTTTACAATATAATCCTATGGAGTAACCAGCGCAGACCTTTTTTTTTCAAGAAAAGTTCAACTTTTCTGAAAAAAAATCAACAAAAAAAACACCCTACATTGGGTGCCTGGGTAGCTCACCTGGTAGAGTGCGCGCCCATATACAGAGGTTTACTACTCGATTCAGCGGTCGCGGATTCGACTCTGACCTGCGTCCCTGTGCTGCATGTCATTCACCCTCTCTCTCTCAATTACAAGCAGAGTAGCCAGACCGGTCGTTTCCATAACAACAAGAAAAAATGGAGTCAGAGCACAGTGAGTTATATGACATGACCGGGTGCTCCCTGTACAGAGAATTCGCTTTGTTTTATCTAACATTAGCACCTCTCTCTCTCTCTCTCTGTTCTTTCTCTAGCTCGCTCCACCACTTTGTTTTATCTAACGTTATCACCTCTCTCTCTCTCTCTGTTCTTTCTCTAGCTCGCTCCACCACTTTGTTTTATCTAACGTTAGCACCTCTCTCTCTCTCTCTGTTCTTTCTCTAGCTTGCTCCACCACTTTGTTTTATCTAATGTTAGCACCTCTCTCTCTCTCTCGGTTCTTTCTCTAGCTCCCTCCACCACTTTGTTTTATCTAACGTTAGCACCTCTCTCTCTCTCGGTTCTTTCTCTAGCTCGCTCCACCACTTTGTTTTATCTAACATTAGCACCTCTCTCTCTCTCTCTGTTCTTTCTCTAGCTCGCTCCACCACTTTGTTTCATCTAACGTTAGCACCGCTCCACATAACGCTCTAGGATACTGTAGCAGTAGCTGTTGTTATAGCAACAAAAGACGCTCTCAACTGCTTTTTGGAACCAAAACGCTGCCAACCTTTTTTTCTTTTACTACATAAGCACCCTAGTCAACTTTTTCTTGTCAAAAAAGACGCCAAGTTTGAACGTAGCGTTAGTTGACATTTTGGGCACCAGGTATAGACTGTATTGTATGAGAGGTGTGTCTGTGTTCTTGTGTCTTTACTTCCTTTAAGAAAAAAAACATACTGTAACATACTTTTATATTTATTCATTCACCTGTTTTGCACTTTTGCTGATGTTTTGCACTAAAAGGACTGCTCCCAATTATGTTGTGCACGTACAATGACAATAAAGACTATTCTAGTCCAAAAAAGTTGTTCTATGGTCAACATATTTTTTTGGTAAAATCTGGACCTAAATGTCTTTCTTGCATCAGTTCAAAACATTGAAAGATGTTTAAGTGTACTTTTTTTTCATATTTTGAACCATTTTTGTACCACACTTTCCATATGATATACGATCTTCCAGGTGACATTTCAGGTATAGATAGATCCAGTGCAGGGTTTAGTTGTTGCACTGGTTTTCAGTGTTCTGTGTTGTTGTTGCACAGGTTTCTTCATCAGTGAACACAGCTGTGTCTCTCTGGAATCCAGATTGAAAGTAAAGAATGTAGATTTCATTTTACCACTTCTGCTGCCATTGTTGGTGGTGAGGGAATTAGAGAGACAGCTACAAATGTTCCTCTAATTCCAACAACTTTCTCCAACTCTGCAGGCTGTGTGTGTGTGTGTGTGTGTGTGTGCGCTCTCACCTACGGGACCACCACCGATCTCCTGGATGTACACAAGAGCCCGATGCAGAACCAGATGTTGTTGTGTTGCTGCTGCAGAGTTACTCACATTTGCATCCATCATTATCCCAACATCCTCTCCTCCACTCCTCTTAGACTATCGAACATATGGGCTGCCTTGTCTGCCACTGTGCCCGCAACAAATGTGACGCCCACCCCGCAGTTCATCTAGGTCCCACATGATGAAACAGCCCGAGCCGCTGATCTCCCTCTAATTTAATGATAACTATCACCTGTTATCCGCGTGCGGCGCCCCACTCTAGATGGGGTGTGAGTAATAGGCCTGTGCCTTTTGCTTGATTAATTTGATTGCTACATTTTTCACTGTCCCCTCTCCGGTGATTGCTCTGGCACTACAGGTGCTGGGTTTCATTAATTACGTCCTTAATTGGTTTGGAAATGTTGCAGGCAAGTTTGTTTTGGGGAAAGGTGGTGGTTTGTTGCGAGTGGCAAAACATCTCAGCGTGCTTCTCCCACTTAAAAAGATAAATGAACCTTATCTTTTTTTAGCAGATTGTGGCGAAGATTCCAGGAGGCATCGAAACTCAAGGACAATAAGCTGCTGAGACTGCTGGGTGTGAAATGGAGAAGTCTGGAAACTAATATGCATTCTTGTCCACTCTTGTACTCCGTGATGCGTTTGATGTATCGTCTAATGGCTGCAATATGACTCCAAATAACAGAAAGCTCACATGTAAAGACCACAGGAGTTTACCTGCCGACTGGGGATTTGTTTGGTGGTGATCGATTGTGACTGATTGCAACTCCAGCACGTTTTCCAGAGGTAACAGCTGTAAAAAAAAAGAAATGCTAAAAACACAGCTGTGTGTTTAGCATCGAACATAAATTATATCTCTGTACGGATGCCTCTTTGTTTGGGATGTTTGTTGTGTGGGGGGGCAACAGGGGTCAGCGGGAAACAATGCGTGATACCCCTGAGGGATGGCTACAATGTACAAAATGAGTTCAGTTAAGAGGAGAAGCTAACACCTGTGCTAGCTCAGCTATGTGTGACGCTTGTCTTGTGCATCTTATGCCGACCTTAAACCAAACGACTTTTCCAGCAATTCCACTGTCGCAGACTAATTTCCAATATCAGAATGAAATCCTGAGAGTCTTGCTGTGTTGCATGAACACATGACACTGTCATGAACACATGACACTGTCATGACACATGAACCCTAACCCTAACCCTCCGTAGACAAATCAACATTCCATTGCCTAAACCTAACCATAACCCTAACAAGTGACACTTACTAAAAGAAGCGTTATGTCATAAATGTTTGACTTGTTTATAATGTTTATGACACATTCATGACAGTGTCATGTCACTCTTATGTAGATACCTTCAAGTAAAGTGCAACCGATTAAACTTTAAATATCCATGTCACTCCAAGTCCGTGTTTATTTATTCGTTGTCTTCTAGGTTTTATTATCAAAACAACATATCTTATTACTACAATTCAATAAATTTAATTTGCAGATCATGTATCTCTGATATGAAATAAAGCAGACCTATTGGTCACTGTGATGAATTACCTACATTAAGTTGCAAAAATAAACAACTTAATCTTTGGAGTTCCATGGATCCCAACAAAGGTGATATTGCATAATTTCATTTGAGACATTTATAATACATGTATCTACTGTTTTATTAATATATTACACTACGTCTTGCAAACTTAAGACTTTGGGAAACTCATTTCAAGCACCAAAAACAATTTGTCCACATGAGTAAAGGTATATTTTCAAAAGAGAAGAGAAGAATTTCTAAAAGTGGACTTCAACGTTTCAGCTTAAGGGCCAAATTATGTCTTTACACATTGTTTTAGGACAAATTTGGGCCTCACTTACAGAAAGCTGAGATGTTATGCAAATACCCTTAAAAGATGAATTTAAGAAGATATGAAAAAATTGAGAAAATGCCCTTAGACCTCAGAAGGTTTTAAACAAAATTGTGTGAAAAGAGGGCACTGTGGAAGGAAACCCCGTAAGGAGCAATTCTGCTGCTTAGAAACTGTTACCTCAAGGAGTCCAGAGTCAGTGATGGTAAAATTATTAACATCTATCCAATTTATAAAAAAAAAAGCAGGGAGCTGCTACAGTTTTTTGTTAGAAAAAAATAGTGTAACTTAAATCAATAAAGACATTGTGAAAAAAAAATAAAATGGGATGGGATATACATTCTGCCATCGGTGGAGGCTTTTTTGCCTTCAGCAGTGGCGACAAACAAAGGCAGGTTGTGATCACTTTTCAGATTCAAACAGGTGGCCACCTGCAGTGGATGCTGTCATGCTACAGTTACATGTAGGTCTGCAACTTATGTTTATTTTCATTGTCAATTCAACTGTCAATTACTTTCTTGATTAATCGATTAGTTGTTTTGGTGTCAAACAGTGTTTCTCAAATCCCAAGATGACGTCATCAAATGTCTTTTGTCCACAACTCAAAGATATTCAGTTTACTGTCACAGAGGAGAAAAGAAACTAGAAAACATTCACATTTAAAGGTCCAGTGTGTAACGTTTTTAGTTGTTCATTAGCTAAATCTGTGTTGCCCATTCACAAACTTGTCCTTTTTCATGAATATTTACCTCCACCATCAATTCCAACTATTCCCATTGGCTTGAAATTTTACATTTACATTTGCATGAATTAGGGAAGACGCTCCATATTGATGCTCCATCTTGAAATACGTTAGCCGGTAAGGGACATACATGATATATTGCTCCGTCTTTTGCGTTTTCGCTGTCACATGATAAACTCACAGGTGCTGCTAATTTCAGTTGTACATTTTATTTCCAATTTGTATATACTTTAAATATTGCCCATGTAGTATTCAATTATTATTTCATGTATATTGTTTCCTATTATTTAATGTATACTCTGTATGTGTGTCTGGTATTTTGCTGCTGCAACAGTTATTTTCCATTTTTTGGGATCAATATCTATCTATCTATCTATCTATCTATCTATCTATCTATCTATCGCTGTTAATGGGTATCATAGCTTCCTGGCCCCGGCAAATTTGAAGAAGAAAACATGGAGGACCACACGTATTCAAATCAAAGTTTCAGGAACAGGAGTCTTCTTCTACGCCCAGAAAATTAAATAGGATATTAAAAAGAGCAAGAGACCGGCGTCATCATAAAAAAAGATTGCACATTGGAGCTGCCTTCCAAAGATGAAAAGACCTGATGAAGGAAAAGGGGATCGAAAGAGACGCCAAACGGCTACCGTAGCTGTAATACGTACTTTGAACTGCGTGGCGCGAGAGAGTTGATTGTGATATATGATCTCAACGCTTGATGGGAGAAATTCGCACACATTGGACCTTTAAAGAAGCTGGAGTCAGAGAATTTTTACATTACATAGAAAATGACTCAAACCCATTAATCTATTATAAAAATAGTTGGTGATTATAGTTGACAACTAATCGATTTCATCTTTGCAGCCCTAGTTACATGGCAATGTTGGTATTTTTTGCTTTGCCTTGTTATGGATCAGTGGTAGCTCATTGGGAAATAATGGGGGGTCAGGTTCAAACCTTTGCAGTCGGTCGTAAAATGCACGAATGAGCGAGTGCGAAGACGGATGACTTTGGGAGGCGCAGATTGAGATCGATTTTTTTCTGACAATCTGGTGGTGATCAACATGTAAGACATACAGCACCAACAGGGCCATAAACACAGAGCTTTGGCTATATGGGGTGATGTTTACTCTGAGGGGCTTTTTTAATGCCAAAAGCTTGAGAGTGATAAAGATTTATATGTGGTTTGATTGCCAGGCAGTATTTTTCTGTCATTATTCGAGCAGGCATGTGGGGCATCTCAACAAGGGAGTTGAGCTCAACCAAATCTCTTTAGAGGATCTGCTTCTCCTTTTCCTCACTCTGTCCTTGAGATTCTCCCCCCTCTCTGAGGTTTACCTAAATCTCTTCCTCTTTCAGTCCCCCTCTTTCCATCTCATGTCTTTACAGAAGTTGGTCAGAGTGGACTCATTTTGATTAATTTGCAGAAATACAAATTGCCTCTTGTAAATCAAGCTTTACACTGGTAAACAGCTGGAATTTTTTAGCACCATTTCTTTCAAAAGACCCTTTTTATACACTTTAAAGTGCTTATATTATGCGTTTGGGCTTTTTCCCTTTCCTTTATTGAGTTATATATCTTTTTTGTGCATGTTATAGGTTTACAAGTTGAAAAAGCCCAAAGTCTCCCCCAAAGGGACTTACCATCTCCAACAGAAAACACTGTTCACCAACTGCTCCAAACAGCTCTATTGTAGTCCAGCCTTTACTTCAGAGACAAACGGGGTCACTTTGTAACACACGTTATAATGCTCACCTAGCTGCTAGCATGGCACGCCCTCATACTCTGCTTCTGACTGGCTAGTAGTCCTTACCTAGCTACTGTCAGGGCACGACCTCATACTCTGCAACTGACTGGCTAGCAGTACTTACAGCGCATGTGCGACTCCCAACAAAGATGGAACAGAAGTGAGATGCCTCACTCTGTAGCTAAAACAGAGAGCTCAACACACAGGGTGAAAAGAGGAGCTGCAGCAATGTGCATAACAACAAATATATGGTGTTTTCTGAAAATTAAACCACATAAACCTATTCTGGTACAACCTCTAAATACAACTATTAACCTGAAAATGAGCATAATATGAGCACTTAAAGTAACAAACTAATCCATTGACATTTATTGGGATGGGATTAGGATGGGTACTGTGGATGGTAGCACAAATGTCAGTGGTGGATATCTCAGAACATAAAATCATCTGCTCGGCTAGATAACATTGCTGGCTTCACTTTACCTACTTCACACAGGACCGTATTCTCCCTTACAGTTGTAGTGCGTTCAGATTGACTGATTTGACCGTCCGACTGTTTGTGCAGTGTGGATTTTTTCTCCACAAACAGCCAATGTAGCTGGAAGTTCAACTGGGTATCATGCCAAAGCGGTTGATTTGTGTGTATGCAGTGTGTTTGTATGTGTGCTTGAGAGAAACTAACTTCTTTCTGTTATTCCCCGCTTTATACAGTACAGCCATACAGCATTGGAAAAAGTGTGAACATTTCACTGAACTTGAAGTATTAAATTACACTTGCATTGATGCATCTTTGCATCAATCTGTGCCACGGAGAACCGTTCTGTGTCTATTGTGTCCACTTGATTTTAGTGCGTCACTGAATTTCTACAATTCCCTTTGCGTTCAGTCTGAACACCATACTTACAGAGGATCAGATGTTAAACAGTTACATTCTTCTTCTGAGAGATACTGCTCATTGTTGAGCATCACTCGTGGCGAAAACAATACAGAGGAAAAAGAACAGTGTGCATGACAAGATGAAAAAGATTTCTGCAGGGGCAGATGCAGCTTACGCTGCACGGCATATGGATTATTGCGATATCACGAGATCACATATCACACAAAAATGCATCTTCTCAGGCATCTTAGTAAAAGCGCTTCTGTCCGAACAGCAGCGGACTGAACCAATCGGCATACTGTGAAAAGATACTGGGAGCTTCGGGGCGTGGTTTAAGTGTTTGTGCGCGACTGTACGTTCAAAACAACAATGGCGAACGTGAAAGACAGATGGTTCGTCCAATCACCAGCCAGGTATTTTTAAGGTAAGTGTCTGCCCTTTTACCAAACAGTTTCCAATGATGGCTTCTCAGATGGTTATGTGTAACAAATCACCTGGCTCGTCAGGCTAAGTTGCATTGCGAGTGGGCGAGTACCACCATGCGTGGAAAACCCCAACCTGGATCGATGCACCCTTTTCCCCATAGTTGGCTGGGGGATTGATTCATCTGGGAGCTTAACCAGAGCCCACAGACTAAAAGGAATGTTTTGTTTGGTACAGATCCTATCACATACATCCTAATCACACTATAATCATTAAACAATATATATATTTTAATATTTTTCAATGAAAATGAGAATCATGATACAAAAATGAGAATTTCTTCCAATATCGTGAATCATGTCGCAATCGCAATATCAGTCAAAAATAATCGCAGTTAGATATTTTACCCATATTTTGCAGCCCTAAAATTCATCTTTTAAAACCTGAACGACGACAGCAAAGGGCGGGTTGGTGCAGACCCTACAGGAAAGGTGCAGGAGTGGCACATCAGAGCATGCTGGCCATCTGGATGAGGGAGGTACCAAAAGCTACCAGGCCCGGCTTCGGAACGCGAACTGAAACAGCGGCTGGGTGAGTCAGTTAACACAGCACGACCCCTCTTAGGTCGGAAAGTATACACTCATCCAGGCAAGCTTAGGTCTCATTCTCACGTTAAAGGCAACAAGTAGGGAGAGGAGACAATATAATTAATGTTACTGGCTAGGCTAGCCTTTAGTAGCTATGTTTCTTTGTTCTAGATACCCACGTTAGCTTAGCGTACCGTCACAATATAGAAATGCCAGGCGTCAAATCTGGCATTTAACTGATTTACCCCCTCAGTCACAGACTTCGCAACAGAGAGGTCAAGAGTTACTTAATGTTGCATTGTATTGCAGTTGCTGTCATATAGGCCTCATTTATCTTAAACACCATTAGTGCCACACACTTTGCTAGTTGATCAGAGAATCAGTGGTGCATTCAACCAAGGCTTTGTGTTTGGGAACATTAGCGTATGTTTGCCGGTGTTGTGGCGGAGTCAGCCCAATGTTCCCACAGCCCAATGGTCCCACAGCCCTATGTTCCCACATTTCTGGGACATTTTCAAAATTAGGTCTTACGTTCCTACATTTCCCTTCAATTTAAGCCCTATCCTCCAACAACATTTTTTAGGGTTAGGGGGATAAAATCTGATACAAATTTATGAAAAAGGAACTGTGAGAACATAGGGTCTAATTTTGAAAACAATCATTGAAATGTAGGAACATAGGGCTGTGGGAACATAGGCACGCTCCCGTTGTGGCAGGGTTAATTGATTCATACTGCAACCCATAAAATTAAAATTTTTAAAGTAAGAACTATACAGTTCTTCCACCAGAAAATGTAAACATGTTCTGTCTCAGTGTTACCTCTAGGGATTACACTTTTACACTTACAAGTAATTATGAGAGAGGTGTTTTGCAGCTGGAATAAATATCAAGCTAGCTGGTATTGGAATGGTACATATTTCAAATGTATGAAAACCAACCAAAACCAAGGTTTACTCTGCAGTGCTCATGATACTGTATTATGCAGTAAACACTTCCAATTTGTAACTTTGCACTTTTAGCTGATACACGTGTACAGACACATTTAAAGGCTCATGATGTATCAAACTTCTGTTAGCATAAATTTGTGTTACAATCACCACTAGTCACGGTAGCTCAGTGCATAATATATGACGATTTAAAAAAAAAAAGAAAATAGATGACCAGGCTCCATTTATCTTGCTACAGTGCAAAGTATTTTGCTTTCTATGATGTGGTTGAAAAAGGTAAAATGCTGCATGCTTTCTTTTGAATATCAATAGGGTTAATTAGTGCTCTTGAAGCTAAAAAAACCAACAACAAAAAACACAAAAGAAATGTCAAAAAGTAAAGGGCCAGTAATCTCTTGTTGTTACTGGCTCTGAATTATGTTTTCTCCCTGATTCTGGGGAAATATCTGGTATATTTTGCATTCGGATATCTTTAGCAGCCATTACCTTACAGGGACGTGTGTGTTGTACTGAGCAAAGTCACCCTTGTTCTGAGTTTACTGTTGCATGTAGCCGTCAAGGCGGCTATTTGTGGGTCTGCCATTCAACGGCGCAGATAGTCCTCTAAGGTTGAAAAGGACGTTCTGGGGAGTGGGTTTTCATATATATATATATATATATATATATATATATATATATATATATATATATATATATATATACCTGCTCCTCTCTCTCAAACCCAGCAGCTAACAATCAGATCAGCTTTCAGACTACTGCCAACCAGCACGCATTGCAACAGCAGCAACCAACCAGAACTGTGACGCTGCTGCTGCTGCTGAGCAGCCATTGATTTGTGTGAGTTTTGTCTGTCCTTCTGTAAAGCTGCGCCTGTCACACACAGTCTAAGCAGCGATGACACCTCCCGTCTCCAGCAGGAGCCTCCATGGAGCCCGCCGGACTCCAGCCTGTCACAACCTGTTTAGGGGGGCGGCGGACGACGCCAGCCTTTAATCAGCTTCAGGGTCTCCACCGCGCGGCTCTCGCCCGCCAACAAGCTGATACAGACAATCCAATCACCCACAATGCCCATCAAAAGACGAGGATCTGGTTCCGCTGCTGACTTTTGTGGTTGTTCTCTTTCTCAGACGCTCTTGGGAATAAAGCCTTGGAGTAAATCACAAAGTCAGTAGAAATTAGAAGTAAAGGGAACCGATTGGTATTTACAGGGGGCTTTTATCTATCCTAAATACCCCCTCCTTTCCTGTGCTATTAATAATACATTACAATAAAAAGAATTGCTTTGTGGAAGACTTAGATGCGCTTATCTGGCATGAGTTTAGGTGTCCTTCCTTAAGAAAGTGTTTTTTCAATTTTAAAAAAACAACAATTTCCCAATACATTTTGTCTTTTTGTGGGATTTTGTTTCTTTGTAGTCGTGTTGTGTCTCTTTTTGGTAATTTCTTACAATAAACAATAAACACATATTACACAATTACAAAACATTCAACTGTATTATTAGATGGTGATAGTGGCAGCTATTTAACATATTAGCAGTAGGAAATCTTGTGGTTTTGATAATAAGCTTCCGACATAGTATGGCCATTTAGGATGCAGAGTTATGAGGTTATTGTAATGTTTGCTGTTGGGTTGTTATGAGCCTTCTCATTGTTCTATTCTGAGGTCTTTATGGAAAGACACAACTAAAAGATTGAGCTCATTTTTAAGTGGCCTTTTCTTTAATCTGCTAACTCAGACAGCCTGGTATCCCAACACATCCATGGAGTTCGTGCAATTACACCACCTTTGTTTTAAAAAAAAGGTGGACTATGAGGATTTGTTAGCTTGTATCTGGCAGTGGCTGACAGCTACAATGAGAGTCTGCTTTCACTCTGAACTGACGGTCCCCTCTGCACTGAAGGTTTCAGGTTTCTTTTGCATATTTAACAGCGACTGGCTTTCGAATCTGTGATACGGGATACGTTTAAATCTCAGATTTCAGGGTGCACAGATATCTCCGCCCTTCAGAAGAGGAATGTGAAAATGCCTCTCTAGTGACAAAGTCAGTAAAGTGAAGCTCAAGACACTTTAGGGCACATAAACATAATAAAAACACATTTTTTTCAGTGGAGGGGGACTTTAACTTTTACAATACAATGTGACGTCATCATGCGTTGAGCAATGTGCAACGATCCTGGTAGGTTACCTAATGTCATGAATGGCATTTTTTTACAGGTTTCATGGGAGTCAATTATCGCTGAGACAACTTTTCATACTTATAAAATCCTGTCACATACTATTATAACGTGCTGTGCAGTGTTTTGGTGTCTGAGAAGCCCAGCAATCGTAGATATTTTACTACAAACCAGACTATCTGGATGGTGTTTCATTGTTTTATCTTCCCCTCAACTATTGAGTAAAGGAATGGTTGCCATGGTCAAACAGTGAGCTACAGCGTATTCCGATCAATTCAACTTAAGTTGGACCAAGGTTGCACAGTGTTTTAGGAAATTTCTTTGCACCTATGTTTCATATTAATTAGACACAAAGAAACAACATGGTGGAAAGCAGTGAGCCACAGCTGTAGGCAAGAGTCCACTGATGCATTCAGCAGCCACAGCTGACTGTAATACATGCTATTTGATTTTTATTATTTTTTTATGTTTTATGTACGCTCTATTATTGTTGTGAGTGAGTGAAACCAAAAACAAGCCAAGTGTAAGAATCTAAAACATGATGTCTGAAAGCTTAGAAAACAAGACACAAAGAAAGCTAGATTATGATAAAAAAAATGTAATGTAATTATTATTCATATTCTGAAGTAATTGTCTAATTGACATTTCTTTTGGAATTCCACAGAGATGGGGTCTTAGTCAGCACCTCTTGGTCTCAAGGTTATGCTGGCGTTCAGCTCTGTTGTTTCATAAATCAGGGGATAATGTCATTGGCTGAGATCGAGTCAGGGAGGCAATTAATTCTCCCTACTCCTCCATCAGCACTTAAGGTGGCACTACTAACACTCGAAATGTATTATTTCAATCAGAGGACTCTCTCTTCTAACTGAGTGAAATAATGGAAGGATACGACAGAGAAGCTACTTGTGTCGTCCTCTTCTTCATTATTTCTTTTTCTGGTTTCTTCTGGGTCTGTGATGAAAGTCTCTCTTTCCTCATGTTTGCCCTTGTTGTATCTCCTTATCTGTCATGCACTCAGCAAATGGTTTGAACTGCCTTTCTGTGCCGTAACGTATTCAATTTTAATGTCTGATTATACACTATGGTTCATACGTGTAAGATAATTGAGCCCCTTTTCCCCCCAGAATGGCACCTTTGCAAATTAGTTTTTAGATAATATCTGTAATCCAGGACGAACTACATCGTCCTTTCAGACATTTTTTTTTTTTTTTTTTTTACTGCAGCTCATGCTTTATAATAGAGGACTGCATTGGGATTGGAATAATGCAAATCTTGCGGTTTTAACTTTGGGGAAGTAAAATATGTGTGTTCAGATTGAATTCAACAAGCATATTTTTGAGGCAGTATGGTTGCATACAAAGTCAATGAAAGGATGCAGTTGAAAGTGAACAAACAGAAATGTGTTCAGGGCAGTTTTACCTGTGTTCTTTCTTTGTTCCCTGTTTTGTTTTCTTAGTTCCATCCTTCTGTGTGTTTTCATGCTTCAGTTTCCTGTTTTATTTTGTAGGGTCACTTTCTCCTGTGTCATGTCTTTTTTGACTTCCTGCCTTGTGTGATTTCCCGCCTTTGTGATTGTCTGCCCCGCCCTGATGTGTTCCACCTGTTCATCAGCCCTCAGGTCACCTTTTTCCTCGTTACCTTGTGTATTTAGTCTCTCTGCTTTCTTTGTCTGTTGTCTGAATATTTTCTTTTCTTTTCTAATTTACTTATACATTTTTTTTTTCCATCCATTAAAATGTGAACTTAACAGGGTAATGTTGTTGCATACTTTGATACAGACAGTGGGGGCATACACCTAAAAGTTGGTTTGTAGTCCGCCATTAAATAAAAAAAGATGTCTGTTGTCATTACGTGTCTTTTCCTGTGCCGTTTCCTGAGTCCTTTCCTGTGTCTCTCCCTGTGTAGTTTTATTCCTTTTGCCAGATTTTGACCTGCTTGCTTGACACCTTTTATTTGTAGCTGTTTTAATTGAATAAACCTTCAAAACCTTCACGCTGCCTCCTCGTCTTAACCCTCAGCATTTTGGGGTCCAAGCCTGCACAAACCCTGACAGCAAATTGGGACACTTTCATGAGTACCTTTACACCAATATTCCACTATTATTCCAAATTTGATTCAGGTAATGTAAACAGCATATTCCGGTTGGATATTCCTAATAAGGCCTTTTTCCGAATTTAGCATTTTCCAATTAAGACATGTGGGATATTCCGGTATTATTCGGGTTTTAGAAGTGTTCTTTGGACATGTATACAGCACATTCAGAATATATGTCTCAATCGGGCCTCTTGCCTTTTCAAAGGTTATGGTCAGCTCTGCTTGTTGCTATGGTTGCTGTACACAAACCAACCAGCCAACAGTTTGCAAGGCTGCAGACTTGATTAGGAGAAACACAGCTACTTTTAAACATTATCAAAGACTTGGACATCAACAGGTTTTTGGATATGCGCACACATCGCTATGCCGACCTTTTCAAGAAGCTGGTTGAAGTAATGAAAGAGGGACACTGCGTTCACATGGTCCAACTCGTCCGCCACCGCTGGAAAACTTTGATGAAATCGTATTTAGCACGGCTACATGTAAATGGGAATATTAGTGGAATATTCACTTTCATTAGCCATGTAAACAGCTTAGTTGGAATATCGTCTTTTTCGGAATAAGGGCAAAAACTGGACTATTATGTTCATCTAAACGTAGTCAATGAAATTGCAAAATCATTACTTTTCGGAGATAGTATAACCAATCATACGGTACAGCTGCTTTCATTAATCTGTACTTGATACTCTGTTGCAATAACTGCTGGTTAACATGTAATATTTATAAGCCCGGATTAAATCTTTATTTCATACTTGTTTCATTGTTTGACAACAGACACAGAAAAATAAATATGTACTGCAATATAAATGAGGACAACAAAATCATGTATTCAAATACAGGACAGGTAATCATAGAGAACAGGAGGAGAACCAATGTTTAACGGGCTGAGACTCAGCAGAGCAACTGGTCCGTCTCACTCTTCACAAGATGTCGGCTGTGTCAGTTTTGTTGTTTGCAAACTAAAAAGAGGGCGTGGGAGGAAGAGATTAGGAATTTTCCATTGTTCAGGTGTTTAACAGTTGAAAGAGTTGAAAATCTGTATTTTTTTGTAGCACTTTCATGAGTCACCCTGACTTATCGGGTATATTCACTGGCACATTGGCTCATAATAAAATCAACAATATTAAGGTTTAATTAATTGCACAGCCTGATGAAAACATAGTCAGAGGTGGTTGGGATAAAATAAAATAAACAAAATCCTCACAATCTCTCCCTACTCCCCTTGTCTTTCCTTCTTTCTCTTATTTTCTCTCTCTCTCTCGCTCGGCAAATTGTGGTTCCCCATGGCTCTCCATTTGAATTACGCAATTCAATTGATTGCAATTACACACTGTCAAGGGCTCTTATATCACTTTGATTGATAACAATTTTAATTTAATACCACCTCTTAACGCATTTTCTTCCATTTCATACAATCTGTCGGGAGTCAGTTGCAATTTTCCTTAACCAACTGCCATGTTATTTATTTTTCCTTCTTTAAACCATTTTTGTCTTCCCTGCAGGAAGTCGAGTCCGCAGGAAGAGTGGTTCCTCCCACTTTAGCCACGGCTGATCATCATAAAGCTTACCGTGATCCATCATGAAAGGGCAGTGTTTCCCCGCAGGATACACTATTATCTGAGTGACATTTGCGCCCTCATGCTCCCAGTTTGCTTCCAGTTTCCAGCTCTCACCTACAATTATCTTTATGGTCATCTATTAAGAGCAATTACATTTCGCCCTCACTGTATCTTGACAGTCAAAACCCCCTTTTAGACATTTCATCACGTAAATGTGATGGCAAATGTCGTCTCATGTTTGATAAGCAAACAAGACACTTTTCCATTAATAGCCACAAAGGCAATCATATTTAAGAATTCCTGTGAGATAACTTTGAAATGTGAACTGACTATCACTATTGTTAACTTGCTATTGTCGCGATGAAAGATTAGAATAATTGCAGTCATGATAAATTCGGAGAGCAGTAAAACCTATAACCTATTATGTGACCCTAACCCCTAAATTCCACCTACCGCATTTGTGCAGCGTTCTGACAGAGCCGTGGCCGCCGGCACCAAGCAAGACTATGTTTATGATTCCACCAGCTGAACGCAGCATGTCCCAGAAGTGTCCCAAAAGCTGCTCTCCACTGCTTTTCAAATTTATTCAAAATAAACACCTATCGTATATTACATCCCTACAATGTTTTAACAACTAAATCACAGCCACAAATCTTTGATCCATGTTGTTCATAACTGGAGTAAATGGAATAAATAATTTTACTACGGAGACTACTTTTATCGTAGAAGCACAAATGACCAAAACAACTACGAGTCAGGCCTCTTCTAGGACGCTACTGGTATGGTATGGTATGCTGAGTTTTAAAAGGCATCTCACAAGCCTTTAAACTCATGGAGCTATTACTTTAACTGGCCTTCCTGGATCATATTACATGCGTCACAGGTGCCTGATGCAACTTACCCTCACCGACGCAACCCTTGCAGGTTTTTGCTTATGTGCATTATGATGAGGAACTTAGAAGTCTGGGTGTGGATTTGGAGCCAGAAGCATAAAAATCTTCCCTCTTCTGTCACTGACAAAAGGTCTAAGAGCAAAATGTGTCCAGTCCAGGTTTGATGACACTGACCTTTTCCCTGGCCATGTCCTGAACTCAAACCTGAATTTCAGATGAGCTCATGTATATTCAGTCTCATCGCCCTCCTGGGGCTCTGGAGACCATTGACTCATCCAGAGCACCCCCACCTCCTACTCCCCATCAACAACAGACTGACCACTGAAATAACAAGACTGAAAGTCTAATCCCTACTTGTGGCTCTTAGACTGCACAGTACTACAGTATTGGATGGACCGAACAATTCATAATCTTGCTATTCTTGGTGCTGTTTGAGTTCATTTCTGATAAAGCATGTGATCAACTTGAAGTCTTGGCCTGATGGTGGTGCTAGAGGAAAAGGTCAGGGGTGTTCACCCAAACCATTAATGGTTCATCCTCTGAGGAGCCTGAATGTCTACAACAAATCAGATTATTAATTTAATCTTTGCTATATGTTGGGGCAGTTCCCTGCTTTGCCTATGTGATAGTCTAGTCTTGTCAGGGGTTCATCAAAATTGTTAGGATTCATCCTCTGGGGACAATGAATATCTAATGAGAAGCTCATAGTGATTTTGCAAATAGACAGGGACACACAGAGCAGACAGATTGACTAACCTCCACCTTAGGGATGTCACAATTCTCTAAATCCACGATTCGATTTGATTTTAGATTTTGAGATCATGATTCGATTCAATTTTAAATATTTATAATATTTTTCCAGCACTGATGGCTATGCCACAATAAGAGCCACTTGATGGCAGAAGGGTTTACAACAACAGTCTGAGTTTCTCAGAGTTTACAAGGTGCACCTGAATGCACCATGAAGTCCCACATGCTTTCCGTTCGTTGTCTACATAACTCACGGGGAAGGCAAAATGTTGCAACACGCAGGAGGATTTTCCAGTTCTGTTTTTCTAAGTCATCTCCGACTCCGGCAGTGGCTATGGTGTTTGGAAAAGTGCAGCTGCAGGCTACTGGTAAGCTAGCTTTACCCTGTGTCTTTAGCTGCATGCCTCCGCCAGGAAGCTACACTGTATCGTCTGTGTGTTTTTGATTTCTTTGATGATCGAAATTGAAAAACCCTCTTTGGTAAATAGGTCAGCATAAATCAATTTTGTCTGTGGTGAAACTGTGTTACACCAATGTAAAGATTATATTTATATACATACACATAATTGCTTTGTACTGTAATAATTCTACAAAGAATTAACAAAATAAAATGCCCTATCTCTTTCAACATATCTCTGTGTTTGTTACTCTCTTTGCAGAGGGGCGGACTTGGAATCCACAAATTATATTCACAAGAATATCAACGACCTGTTCCTTTGAATGGGAGAAGAGATGGTATGATCTCAGTGGATGATGTCAGCAACAGGAGGTGTGATCTGTGGGCCTCGGAGAGTCCACTCTCTCTTCATTAACAGTCAGGTAAATATGTTATCATGGCCCAAGGCAGCTGCTCACTTCCACCTGAGCAAGGAGCCTGGGATGCCTGGGGCAATAATGAGCCCAGCATGTGAAATGGGTTCCAGTCCATGAAAACATTTGTTTTTTAGTATTTTGTTTGTTTTTCACCATTTGCAGACTTTCTATTCCAAAGTTTGGCCGTCTCAGTATTCCTTTTCTCTGTCCAACTTTTTCTCCTTCGCTCTTCATGCCTGTTGTCCCTCTGCCCTGTCTCACTTGCTCTGTATGTATGTTTCTTACTCTCTTTTCAATCCCCTTATTTTGCTTTTCATTTTTTTTTGCCTTGGTCGGTCCACCAGGATCGGGCTATTGTTATGGAAAACCTTGTCTGATTGACAGTCTTTTTGAACTTGAACTGAGTAACTTTCTCTATACAAAACAACTGGGACTACAAGGATTATTTTTCTATCAAATGTCTTGTTTTGTCAAGATATTTAGTTTACTGTCACATAGGAGAGAAGAAACTAGAAAATATTCACATTTAAAAAGTTGGATTCCGAGTATTTGTTTCTTAACAAATTCCTTAAACCGATTAATCAATTATCAAAACAGTTTGTCAATAGTTGACAACTAATTGATTTAAATGATGTCGTTGCAGCTCTAGAAACATAGAATACATTTTTATTTGGGACGTTTGTCCAGAAGGACCAAGGGGTACCCATAATGAGCAGTTATTAGATTCTGGCTCCATGTGTCAACAATGCATATAAAATATGTGTACAGTCTATAATAAAATCCGCTAGGGCTGAAAATGTGAATTAAAAACAATGTAGTCATGCTTTGCCAAACTCAGTAACATGATAAAGCTACATTTGTCAGTTAAATGTTATTTTGAGTGCTTTAAAATGCAATCTTTCTTGTGATGAATGCTGTATCAAAATGTAGCAAAGATCTTAGGTCTGGAGAAATTCAGGTCAGACCTGAGCTGGAACCAGTTGGGTTTTTGGGGGTACCATCGTGGTTTCCTTTTGCTATTTCCACCTTAACTTCACCTAGGTCCCTATCTATTCAGGTAAAATTGGATTTTACGTCAATATTACAGCAAGCTTCAAAAAGCATCTCCAGAGCTAGAGTTAGCTATGTTTTCCAAGAGTTTAGACAAGACAGAAGGCAGACTACTGTTATTTTAACACCCTTTGCTTATAAAAAATATGAATATATAAAATCTGTTTATAAAGGCTCTAGAGTTGAATTTTTACATGATTATAGCATCAATCAAATTTAGAAGAATAACAAGTAGTCAGGCAATTGTACAAGTTTTCTATGTTGGTAATAATCCCTCAGTACATAGGCCTAGACTTTTAGACAAACTGAAAGTTGTTTCCTCTTCCACATAAGTTTGGCTAGATTTGTTGCCCTGTTGGCCTTTTTTTGTGTGAAGCATTCTGAGATCTTAGCAACGACTTTGGCAAGTGGAGCGTTATTTTAACCGTTAGAACTAATGGTCAGAGATGCAACAAACAGAGCTGAAGTTGTAATAAACCATAGTTATGGTTTGTTTGGAAGTCAGTGTTTGTTGTGAATTAGTTACATCACATCCCGTGCTAGTTTTGTTTTGACGGACCTATCTCCACAGCGCTGGCAGGTCTGGCTAGTCCACACAGCAACCTAATTTTTATGAAATAATATCTAGTTTTTGAGTTAAAGGGTTATACATTATTTTGACTAATAGTTAAGATCAGAGGAAGTTTATGATGGATAATCACAGATGTAAAGTTTAGTCAGGATAATGTTTTGACCCTAATCATTTCATTTTTTTAACCAAATGCTATAAAATTGAATAAAACACCCCAAATTCCCCCCAAAAAAGTGATCCTTAATTTTACATGTATATTGTGTTGGAGGGAACCATCCATGTTATTTTTTGGGCAATTTTGGTTGGAAGAAACCCAAATGTCTGATAAAGAAACTTTTTGAAATCGGGTCAAACTTGACAACAGGACAACAGAAGGGTTAAGGGTTCGGTATTTATAGAATGGACCACCTGAGGAAAATAGGGGAGGGTCAGGTCTTTTTATTCTTTGTTGAGGGGAGGGTCATCCAACTTTTGTACTCATGAGAACCGCAACATTTCAAAGTGGCTTGTTTGGTGCATATTTATCCATGTAGCTCCATGTAGCTCTCTCAGCATCGGCCCCTATCGCTAGCAGATGAATCCCCCCCTTAGAGACCGTTGGATTTCCAAAACTGAATAAATCCCGCTCGCACATATAAACACTAAACTGCTTTGCTAGCTCCATCGTGTTGTAACTAAGACATCTGGTTAAAAAAAATTTTTATTCATTAGCATGATTGCTGTAGTGTTTAGTTCAAACACATCCAAAACAGCGTACGAAAACATAGCGGACCAGACGCAAGCTTTTATTTTGAAAAGTCAAAGCTCGCGGACTGCACCAGCCGGGAGAGCATGAGACGGGAGGTCTCCAGGCTGCAGCTATACCTGACTCAAATATCCTTTTGGTCCTGGTCCCAGATATATATAAATATATATATATATATATATATATATATATAATATATATATATATATATATATATATATATATATATATATATATATATATTTATATATATTGTGAGCTTAGAATTGTAAGGTTCTATCTCTGTTTAGGGTAGTTCTAAGATATTAAGCATCAAAGTTTTTACATCCCAGCTATTTTGTGAGATAGAACCTTTTTATTTTATTAATAATTACTAAGAAAATATTTTTTTACAAAAATAACACCACACAGGCATTAATAAACACCTAATGGATCAGATTATGTCAAAAACTCAATTTCAGCCAAAAGTGGAGATATAACCTTATAATTCTAAGCTCACGATATATACACATTATATATATATATATATATATATATATATATATATATATATATATATATATATATATATATATATATTAGGGCTGTCAAAATTAACGCGTTCATTTTTGCGTTAATTTTTTAATATTTAACTCGTTAAAAAAATTAACGAAATTAAACGCAGCTGTGATTGTTTACTTCATGTGGCGGCTGAGAAACGTAATACGCCTCCATAACAGCAGGCGGCGCTACTCTGTATTGTTGCCCAAGTAATGAAAACTGGCAGCTGATTGGACGAACGCGTCACATGGGTTTGTTTTCTCCGGAAATCCAAAGCCAGACTGTCATGGCGGCCGTTCAGAATACGATCTCATATTGTACTAAAATAGTTCACTGAAACATGTTTCTGAAAACATTTTAAGCGAGAAATAGGCCGTGCAGTTGCTGAATCTGTCTTCATTTCAACTCAACAAAGGTCAGTTTAGAAGATTTTTGTCAGATTTTGAGAGACTCTAGTCACCTCATCCTGCTCGCCATTTCCGGGTGAGTCCCGACTGCCCTGCCGCCGACTGAACTCTCGGCTCGTTGGAGATGAACTGCGCCTCGCCTGTAAAGTAGACGAGAGCAGGAGACAGCAGCCGGGGACGGTGACAAAAATCTGCTCTCAAGTCAGACAGTTTCTAGCAGTTTCCAGCAGCCTTCAGCAGGACTAAATAAGCCAAATTGTTGCTGCTGTTGTTTTGAAAGATATTAAACATTCTGAACTTAGCAGAACCTTTCCTTGTTTGTTTTTTTCTTCATATTTGCAAAGTTAAGTGATTTAGCATTTAAATATCCATTATTATAAGCTTCAGTCTCAATTTAAAAAAAGCAATTAATCGCGATTAATTACAGCAAATTGTGCAATTAATTAGTTAATTATTTTTTTATCGATTGACAGCCCTAATATATATATATATATATATATATATATATATATATATATAAAAAACAATGTAACATTATTTGTGGGACACTGGACAGAACCGTCAACGTCAAAGCCACTGGAGACACTCAATGCTGCAGGTATTAAAAATATTGTCCTGTGCACAGTATGGTGAATGTGTTCGACCTCACATAATTGGCTTGTCCTTCCTGACTGTACCACGACGATCAACGACCTTAAGGGTGCCTGATGACACACTAATCCGGATGACAGCGTTAAGCGGCTATATAGGCATCATCTGCTCGCCGAAAAACCACCAGACATTTTCCATTTTCCAGCAAGAAGACAGTTGTGAATTTGATTCAGTTCTGACCTCTGCTCTCCTGTCTGTGAGTCACACACACATGAGGAGAGAGAAAGAGAGAGAGAGAGAGAGAGAGAGAGAGAGAGAATTCTGCAGTATCTGCTGTACTTGTAAATAGTGGACTGTCTCGCTCAGTAGTCAGTTCAGTGACTGTAAATGAATTTCAGATTTAGCAGCCACTCATCAGTGGTACATTTGCACAATTGGCATTTGTGTTTGCTGGTAATGAGGAGTGTAAAATAAATTTATTGTCTGTTTGTGTACAGTTTCTGTACACAGTTATGTAGGTAGGCCTTTACATATGCAAGCATTCAACTTTACCCTTTCAACCATTTCAAAAAAAACATTTCTACATACCTCTAATAAAAAAAACATTATTCAAATAGAGAAGCAAAGTCCATCCCCTTCTGGTGGATCCAATGGGACCATATATGGGGGAAAAATATGTTCTGTTGTGAATGGGGAGACACTAATACATTTATGATCCCGTTTGAATTGAGCCATTGATTACACATATGATGTTTGTCAATTTAAAAGATAATTTAGCAAGTGAAGAAAGTCTCAGTTTGTCGTAGGTTTGTAGTTTTGTGTGAAACCACTCTGTGCGCTACATATCCCGTCTCCCCCAATACAATACATTCAAAGTGTGACAACAACAAGAAGTGCATTATTTCCATACGCATGAGCAGGCAACTGTGCATTGCTTAATAATAATGTTTCGGATGAATCTCAACGTCAGAACGGGCCATCATCACTCACATAATGTATGCAAGCCCATGCACGCACGCGCGCACACACACACACACACACACACACACACACACACACACACACACACACACACACATTGGGTACAAGTGTGTCTGGAGCTTGCAGCCAGGGAAGAGAATGGGTGGTCATCAACTTTGACATATTTCTTTATTTAAAAATAAAAAAGAAAATTTACTGAAATGCTTGAGGTGGGCTTATACAGATATGTAACGTGGCTATAGCACCCCCTAGGCCCCAGTGTTGCTCCATTGGTGAGTGCGTCGCTATTTGTTTGTGTGTGTGTGTGTGTGTGTGTGTGTGTGTGTGTGTGTGTGTGTGTGTGTGTTTAGCTATTCTGGCTGTAAGCAGGTGCTCAGGTGTCCTTGGTTTGAACTTGACACTAGCCTCATGAATCAATCTCCACTCCGGGGTTATCTGCCAGTAGTGTAGGCAAGTGTGTGTGTGTGTGTGTGTGTGTGTGTGTGTGTGTGTGTACTAAGCAGGTTAAGACTGGCCAGGAAGGTATTAACTTCTGATTGATTCATTTGGCTCTAATCCACCTCCCAGTGAAAGGTGCAGCTTGCCCTGCTGCTTTTTTGAAACATTATTTACCCGATATTCTCACAAACCTCAGAAAAAAAATTGTTTTAGTCCCTCTTGACTTTTTATTCATTTTCGAGTCATAACAATCCCTCTAGCCCACTGTATTTACTGTTCCTGCAACCTTTTATTTCAAACATCCAACATAGACCCCTTTAGACCAGTTCATTTTTAAAGAGGTTAGATACGATGACATAGGTTGTTAATTCCTTCCCTCTAATACGACCCACAGGAGGGTTTTCCGTCCTCATTTCTAAACCACCAACCTAATTTTTGCGGTTTTAAACGCGTTGTTAACGTTGCGAAACAGCAGTTTGGTTATGTTTAGGCACCAAAACTACTTAGTTAAAGCTGTAGTGTGTAACATTTTGATATTAATTAACGTCCGTGACAATGAAGCCGTTGCCAAATAATAAGATAAGAATCTTTATTGTCATTGCCCATCAGGTATACAATGACATCGCAGCGCTTCTTCGGCCAGTGCATAATACATATAAACAATAAAATACAGAAGTAAGCACTATATACATCATGTACACATCATAGTGCACACACTTTATGAATTCAGGGAGCTGATGGCCCAGGGAAAGAAACTGTTTTTGAGTTTGTTAGCCCTGCTCTTGAGGCACCTGTACTTCCTGCCAGAGGGCAGGAGGTTGAACAGGTGCTGTCCTGGGTATGAAAGGTCGGCAGTGATTGCCCTAGCTCTCCTGAGACACCGTGTGCCGGCGATGTCTTCTAGCGAGGGTAGGGGACTGCCAGTGATACGTTGTGCTGTCTTAATGACCATCTGCAGGTCATAGTCATAAGTTACTATCTAGTTACCCACATCCATGTTGGGTCTAGGGAACTCACCATTGGCACTGACAAGGTTGTCTTTCAAATTCCTCTGCACTCATTTCATGTTGATGGATTAAACTTTTGTCGCCTGGTCGGCCTCCGACCACATCTTCCTTTTTTAAGAAAAGCTGAACTCCATGTCTTCCAAAGCCTTCTTTGTTTTCAAGTAGCAATGAATTCACGTGATTGGCCTTATGTTGACCAGAATTTACAGAATTTTGGCCTGACCAGAATTTGTTTTTTCCAGCTCGCAAGCCAACGGAGAGTTGCTAGACTGACCCTGGCTGCAAATTACATTTGCTGCTGCTAGGGTGCGTCTGGATCTCTAGGCTAATTACTATCAGCTCCACACAACTCTCTCTGTATTTCTCAGTCTGGCTATGTTCAGAAGATTGTGTTGTCCAGTGAAGATAATGACCTTTTCTGAAGAGTCCATCATTTTTTTAATCCTCCGTGTCCTCCTTGGCTACTAGCAACTGTGTGGAGGAGGAGTGGGGGTGGTGCGTGATCACTGCAGGCTTGTATCATGTGGACGCGCCGACAGTGTTGTTGTCATTACTTAGAATTCCTCATAGGGGCGACAGAAACTATGCACTATAACTTTAAAATCAGACGTTACTTCACTTCCGGTCACGTATGTGATGCTGAACGTGACATAGCTCCATGTGTTCCCGTAGGTAAACTTAAAAAAAACAAAGACACAAACCCCGGTCTCCCTGGTTAGTGGGATTACTGCTCTGTATGAACTACCATGTTTGATCATTTCAGAATTCCTACAAAATGCCTTTTGTTTCAATTTTGTTTACAGGCGAACACAAATTATACGTATAATTTATCATACATCTTGAAAGCAACTATTCCCATCCAATAAATCTTCATTTTCAAATAGACCTGGTTGTCCTGAAGAACAAAATGTGCAATACATCCAAATTTGAAGCCAATGAGAGAAGTTGAGGCGCTAATAAATGTAAGTACAGTACAAAACAAGGCTTTTGAAAGGGTTAAAAGAGATCCCTCCAGCTGCTGTAAAGGCAGCAAAACATCATTTTCCCCGCAACATTTCCTTTCTGCAGATTTCCAAAGTGAGGACTGGTGCAGCGACCCAGAGTCTGATGAACGGAATGGAGCTAAACTGATGATGTGGAACATGCAGGTTGTATTTTTCTAATCTTGACTTGCTCTCACTGAGAGCAATTAATAAGAGAGATTGAGGGAAAAAGAGAACAGCAATTATGAATAATTAAATGGTGTTTGTGTGTGTTCGTACAGTATGTGTGAGTGTGTGTGTGTGTGTGTGTGTGTGTGTGTGTGTGTGTGTGTGTGTGTGTCTGCGTGAGTGCGTCTGTGCGCGTCTGGACAGGTGATTATAACTAAATCACATTTGAATGTGCAGCTTGGGTCAGCAGGAGAAAAAATGATGAAGAGGATGAGGCGAGGATGGAGAGGAGGGTGGAAGTTTGAGAAGACGGGGTAATGAAGAGTTCCCCACTGACAACTTCATCTCTGTGGACTGAGAAGGAGAGAGGTGGCGAGAGGCTGTAATGCTAATGAACACAGTGAGCAAGACAGTCTGACAGGGAGCATGGTATGATTCGTTTGACTGACAGATGTGAACTGGGAGTGTGTGTGTGTGTGTGTGTGTGTGTGTGTGTGTGTGTGTGTGTTCCAGAAGAAGGTTGTGTTGTGACACTGAAGCCTTGTGAGAATACTGAAGCCACAACCAAAATGTGAAATCCTTTAGTTGAATTATTAAAGCGGAGGTGAAGCAGACTTTTTTTTATTTAGTACATAAATTCTGAGTTAATAAATTGCTAATAACGTATGACGTAGAAATCCTTATGTTTTTTATGACGGGTATGTTTTATTGGCTGTTTTGTGAAGCACTTTGTAATGTGGATTTTCAAAGGGCTCTCTAAATAAAGATTATAACTTTGTCATGTCATCATCCGCCTGTTAGTTTCCATTGGCTGCCGGGCTGGGGCGGGTGTGGCTTGCATCAAATGAAGAAGACCGTAGAGTTGCGTATGTTGCGGTGGAATGGCTTAGTGACAGACTGCTAAAGAGGATTATTATTACGATCGGACCCAGAAATGCAGAGACAGCAGGGCAGTGGTGAGCTAGAGGATTTAATAAAATAAAAAGGGATACAACAAAGGGAGTCCTGAAGAAAGCAGGAAAAAGGTACCAAAACCCATTGAGGAACCAAAAGATCAGGCATCCAAAAATAAACTGGCACACCGAGACAAAGGGGGTAGACATACACACACACACAATGATCTGACAACAGACAAAGACAACACAGAGAATAAATACACAAGGTAACAAGGGTGAAACATATCAGGGTGGGGCAGACAATCACAAAGGCGGGAAAACACACAAGGCAGGAAGTCAAACAAGACGTGACGCGGGAGAAAACAGACTACAAAATAAAACAGGAAACTGAAGCATAAAACATACACAAGGATGCAACAGAACACAAGAGCTAGTAAACAAGGAAACAGGGAATCATTTAACAAAATAAAACAGGAAAAGCTATAACAGAAAATTGCAACCATGACAATTGTGTTTTATGACTTGTCGTGACGTTTGTGTTAATGTTACGTCCACGTTTTGAATGTCAAACAAATGAACGGTCAACTGAGTGTCAACGCTGTTTGCCCTGACTGACGAGGGAAGAGGGAAGCTGAGGACACGTCGAGCCGAAGGACGACGGTTAGGCCTCTAACCTTTAACTTCAGTCGATCAGCTAAACAGTTAGCTTTCTAGTTTTCGTTAGAGTAAAACCAAGCTCTGGTATAACCCTAGAAGTAATGAGAGTAATTACGTTTCCCCAGGGTTGGTTATGCCTTGACAAATACTAACTGCTACATTAAAATTATTACATTTTTCAGGAACATTTTACTTGAAGGTATCTACGTGGAAGTGACATGACACTGTCATGACACATGAACCCTAAGCCTAACTCTAACCCTAACTTGTCATGACAAAAACCGAATGACATTTAATCACAAGAAGTGTTATATCATAAACGTTTATGACTTCTTTATAATGTTAACACGACACGTAATGGCAGTGTCATGTCACTCTTATGTAGATACCTTCAAGTAAAGTGTAACCCATTTTTCTGTCATACTGATGCAAAACAGCTTTCATTCCTGTTTTTGATGTATGTGTTTAGGCACCTTTTAACCATACTAATACTAATTGGTGTGCAATAAAGATATAGAAGAAACGCTTGATTCGGTAGTATTTAGGATAATCACTATAATCCACAGATCTGAAAGGCTTCAATCTGTTCTCCAAAATGCATTTCCTTTACATTTATAAATTGCCTGATTACACATAATTGGAATGAAATGCGTTCTCTTTTAATTTTTCTTTTGGACAAAAGTTAGTAATTATTCATTCATTTCCTAATAAGTGTTCCTGAACGCGCATCGTCATTAACATTTCCCCAGTTCTTTTTCAGCAGCCTGACTGGAAGTATTACATAAAACATACCCCACTTGCTGCTCTCCAGGATGGGAGGCAATTAAAGAACAGTATTTCTCTCTCTCTCTCTCATGAAGTAGGTTGCGCCTAATTGCATTTGACGATGAAGAGCGGGAACATACTGTGGCGGAAATTACATGCAAGGCTTGTCACAACAGCTGTATTAATAAACATAAAGACAACTTGTCTGTGGAGTTTGTCTATGCTGTGTATTCTGACAGCACAGACCGCACATGCATTTAGCTCTTAACAAATTAAAAATACATATAAAGCTTTTCCTGAATTTATAACTTTTTATATTGTGGAAAATAAATTCCGGTGAAGCTGATTTATTTAGGGACTAATGATATATTCCCCTATTGGATTAAGAACAACAAGGCTCAGTTATTTTAATTTCCTGTTTAACTAAGCATGGAGTATGGAGTGATTAAAAAGTTAATAATGTGCAGCGTGGTAACTCTTTAATTGAGCTACGAAAAAACAAGATATCTTCTTTTATGAATGTCCGCTTGCTAAGCACACCTCAGCTCTGTGTTCTCAGATAACCGTTATTTGTTTTTTCACTTTCCTTAATGGACCCTGGTTGCAAACAGGGTTTTATCTCACAGGCAATGGAAATATTAATAGCAATGTTATTATGATTAGATGTATTAAACTTTGTAATTAGGTTATACAAAATGGTTTTGTCTGAAGCTAAAGAGGTATTAGAGGGCCTTTGTTTATAATTAATCACCTGATAAGACTGGTATTGACTCACCCACGGTTACCACTAGTTGTGCTTTTGTGTTTTCCTCTTTTATTTTCCTATTATTTAACCAGGTGAAAGTTTAATGTAGGTTGTGTTTCCAATCTATATATTTTTTTTAAACAAAGATACAATACAAGCAACATAAACAGTAAAAGACAACAATGCACAGACAAAGTATGGATCATTTCCATGTTTAGTAACTAACACATTTACAAACTTTTAGTGCGAGACTTTGCTGCATTCCTCGGTTTTACATCATAGCAAATGGAAAATTAGATTTTTTATTGGTTGCGTAAAAGTTTTTGTCAATGTGTTGTATGGTTACGTATTTTGTTGTTCTGTGTCAGGTTGATGTGGGGAGCGTGTCACCTCTCAACCTATTGACAAAAATTTTTTTTTTAAGATAAATGGCTATTGTGCCACTCTGTTGTCTGTCCTCTGACTGTTCTACTGTTAATGTTCAACATAAGTGATGGCCATGGTGGGCAAGTGATGGCGAGCAGCAGGTGGCAACAGGGCTCCATTATTTTATCTTTGACCCAGACAAACACAATTGGTTTCCGGGCAGCGTTTCAATGGCTCTTATGGCGCAGGGCTTACAAAGAGGCAGAAAGTGAAAGAAAAGAAAGACAGGCTGTACAAAGAGGCATTGTCAAGATCCACTTTGATTTGCTTGCTCACATCTGATGATTCATTGCTCAGTTGGGTTTTAGCAGGAAAAGCAAACATAGTAGCACAGCCGGGGTTCAAGGTGGCTGTAAGCTTTAGGTTATGGTGTGTCATAAACCTGGCTCTAGGTCACGACTAGTCTATATTGGCAACATTTAATTTCCAGGACTGTTCAGTTGCCGCTGAAAATTCCGCCAGATGTCCCTCATTTTGGCCGGTCACCTTCCGCTTTCCTTAAAATGCCATTTTAAACTGCAGCCTATTTATGAGGACTATGGTTAACTGCTCCTCAGATCTCTGCAGGGTAAATCCAGACAGCTAGCTAGACCATCTGTCCAATCTGAGTTTTCTGTTTCACAACTAAAACTACTTTTGAACGTACACATTTTCCACCGAAACAGGTTCCTTCCCGAGGCTATTTTGCAGAGGCACCGTTGCACCGTCCAGCGCTTAGCGCCGCCCAAGACGATTGGAATTGGTTTAAAGTGCTCATATTATGCTTTTTGGCGTTTTCCTTTTCTTTTATTGTATTATATATCCTTTTTTTGTGCATGTAATAGGTTTACAAAATTAAAAAGCCCAAAGTCCACCCCAAAGAGACTTACCATCTCCATCAGAAAACACTGTTCACCAACTGTAGTCCAGCCTTTACTTCCGTCACTTTGTAACACACGTTATAATGCTCGCCTAGCTGCTAGCGTGGTACGACCTCCTACTCTGTTTCTGACTGGCTAGTAGTCCTTACCTAGGTACTGTCAGGGCACGCCCTCATACTCTGCTTCTGACTGGCTAGTAGTCCTTACCTAGGTACTGTCAGGGCACGCCCTCATACTCAACTACTACTACAACACACAGGGTGAAAAGAGGAGCTGCAGCAGTGTGTAGTACAACAAAAATGTTTTGTTTTTTTAAAATGAAACCATGTAAACCTATTCTGATATAACCTCTAAATACAACTATGAATCTGAAAATGAGCATAATATGAGCATTTTAAAGAAATGCCAATAAATCAGAGCATGTTTTGCACCCATCCTGGGATGCTGTGTGGACTAGCCAGACCCTCCTCCGCAGCGCTGTGGAGGAAGGTCTGGCAGTACAAGACTAGGTCATGACAAACTGGGAAGACACACAAGACGGCAATAATTTAAGGTATTTCTTACTAATAAATACATGTATAAGGTTGAACTAAATACAAGTGTGAGTGTTGAATTATCATACAGGGGGGGGAAAAAAATCATAGTATGAAAGACAAAGAGACCGATTTGCATGACCACAGCGGCAGAAAAAGATCAGAATGCAATGCAGCCAAAAGACTGGCATGACTACTTGATTTAAAGTTCAAAGAGTATCCATTTATCTTCAAAAACAATGTTTCTTTCTAGACTTAATTAAACATATAAATGAAAAAGACAAACTGATAACAGCACTACATAGACAACACGTCTTTAATTAGCTTAAAAAAAGATTGCTAAAACAGAATGTTGCTCAAAGTTTCCTTTGCTGCTTCATAGATGTAGATAGTTATGTGCAAATGTGTTCAAAAAGCACCAGGCTAATGCATTTTACCACTGAAATATATTTAAAATCTAAAGCCCTGCTAGTGTCCCCTAGAGGCTACATTGTCAACAACAACCCACAATATGAAAAGTGTGACAGATATGATTACCGGCATGTGTGCTCAATCCTGCATACTTATCTTTTTAGTGTGCCTTTGATCCAGACTGAAATATCTCAGCAACTATGGATTGCCATTAAATTAATGTTCCCTGGAGGATGATTCTTATTGACTTTGGATATCCCCTGACTTTTCTTCAAGCACTTGTGTCTTGAGTGAAATGACTCAAGTATTGAATCAATTGGCATGAAACGCGTGCAGCACCCCTCGGTATAAATTATCAGTTGGCAATCCCTGTGCCGTTGCTTTTAGCCCCGTTTTCACGTCAAAATGTGTTTAACCTGTTGACCTGATGTTTTCTTTAAATGTCCTGTTATACGATTTTAATAGACACCTGCAAGAATTATTTAAACAAATATTTACCAGAGGCCATAAACACACATTTCTTTGTCAGTTGGTCGGTGGGTTCTTCATTTCCTGTTCATGCGTGCCTAAAGCCATTCTGAGCTATAGAGGTTTTTGAAGATTTCCAGACTTCATCTTAAATGTCATGGGTACACACTATACTGTGCATTGTAAGAATTGGATGTCATTTGGGCTTATGAAACCTCTTCAGAACTCATAAGATTTGATGGAAAAAAACGACAACAAAAGAAAGAATGACGAAATGCCCTCCACCTCGGCTGTGATCTGGGTAGTTTGCTGTGAAGTTCAAAGAGGCTAAAGCGCTCTGGTCTGGTGTGAATGTTAAATAGTTAGAGGTTTTCAAAATGCTGGGTGGTTCTTGCTCCCTCAGACACTCTCTCTCTCTTTCTCTCTCTCTCTCTGACACACTGCCTAAACCTTGTCTCTCAGAATCACCTTCATAGCTACTTTGCACTTTATTTTGTGGGGCAGAATTGTATACCATCTGGATTACATTTTTCGTAATGTAACAATACAATTATCAGTGTTGCTGAAACATTAGCTATGAATAAAATTAATATGCATTCTGAGTACCTCGTATGAAGTCATAAAATGTTTTCCGTTCTACATTGTTTATCGTTCTTGTGCAGTCGAGCACCCCTACAATTTGGGTTCAGGGCACAATTAGGCTGCTACGATGGACTCTTTGATTTAGACAACATTAATATGTATCTGCCAATGGTTTTCAGAAGGTTATTTCTGCAACATTAATGCATGACAACAAAGTATCAATTTTGATCAAGTTTGTGGTGTCAACACTGATGAGTTAGGACAAGACCCCAGTCTTGAAGGTATTTCATTACCATAGCTTCTGCCTAAAAACCGAGACGCTCCCAGAAGTTATTTGTTCAAGCAGCAAAATATGACCTATATTTTACGTTTATAGCAGCGTAGCCTTCTAGTTGCTGTAGTAATTATGATGGGAGCAAAGCAGGAACTGAGTGACTAAAATACAATGGCGCCAAATTAGCACGTAAAGAGATAGGTTGGGGCCGTGGCTGAGTCAAAGAAACAGGATTTGGGAGAGCAGGGTTCAAGTCCCATTTGAAACTAAAGTTTAGCATTACGTGCGTAACCTTCAGGAAGTGAAGTAATGTCTAACACCTAACACTATTACTTTTTCTAAACTTAACTATATACTTTTTGTGCCTAAACATTACCAAACTGCACAACGTTAAAAACGTCTTTAAAATCACAACCTTTAAGTTCAAAACCTCGAACAACGTTCTGTTGTTTAGATATGAGGTTGTATTTCTGCCAACGCTAGGGGCGTAATTTTTTTATATGCTCCTGTGGGTTGTATTAGAGGGAACAAACGACCCATATCGTCATATGGTTTGGAGGACTTGTTGCCTAAAACCTATATGCAAGTATACAAACATTACGAATTTAAGCTACACAAAACACACTTTGAAACACACTTTTAAAGCATTGCAGTGAGGGGCGCTATAACAGACAACTTATCCTTAAGTGTTTTGAGTTAACCCAGTATCCACAGCGATGGATGCCAATGTCTGTATTGCATTAAGTTGTGCGCCCTATGTAGCTTGATAGAAAGTAAGGGTGTGGATCTGCACACACAAAGATGACACAGAGTTGGATTTAAATTAGCAAAATATCTCTAAGTATTTTCAGCAGCTTTGAAAAAACATCAATAGTGGCATGTTGGATTAAAAATAGCAGGGAAAGCTACACTTTAAAATGTGTCTACATCAATGAATATTGTTTGTTCAGGATCACAGCTGGCTCGATCTGCTCTGCATCAATGTACCAGTGAATGTGCCGACTAATTACCCATGAAATGCATCAATATGCTGCATCATTAATTGGAAGCAAACTGTGAGGCATTTAGCGGAGTACAGTATTTGTGTGTTGTGTGCTTGGCAATCTGCATATCGATCAATGTGTTTTAATAAAGACTAGGCCTAGCAGCATTGACTTTCAGAATGAATAATCAATCCGCTTCCTGTGAAGAAATAGCTGTCCACCAGGAAACGATTCTGGTTTATTTAACTCCACCCATTGAGGTTCCACTCAACCAATGAGATTATTTATTTTTTTGACACCAGCAGCTTTTCCTCTAAAAAAAGATTTTGTATCAATCCTAAAAAAAATTATTTTAAATAATATTAAATACATTTTAGTTGAGCTGCACATACACAAAGTAAGATAGCTAGTGTCTGCATGTGCATAAGGTAAAGGTACTTTATTGTCCCATAGATGTAGCGAAATTCATTCTCTGCATTTACAGCACCTGGGGACCAACTCCAGATCTGAGCCAGTGCCTTGGCACTGGCTGGAGAACCTAGTACATGTTTTTTTGATGGTGGGGGAAACTGGAGCACCCGGAGGAAACCCACACAAATGTGGGGAGAACATACAAACTGGATTCGAACCTAGAACCTTCTTGCTGTGAGGCCACAGTGCTAACCATTGGGCCACCATGCTGATGTTCATCATAGTAGGCCTCACCTTTTCCTTGTGGTGTTGAGTGTTTATCTAGACAGAGTGCAGGATTCACAGCTTCTCAGTGTGTTGCTCTGATAGCTCCCTGCTGCTGCAAGGTGATTGTGATTGGTTTGAAGAAATGCCAATAAACCAGAGCACGTTTTTCTCCCATCCTGGAATGTTATGTGAACTAGCCAGACCCTCTGTGAAGGTAGGTCTGGCAATGCGAGAATACAGCGATGTCAACTAACCACAGACAGTTGCCTCGTTAATGGGCTCGCGGCTGTGCGCTTCTGAGAGGGAATAGGGGAAACCCTGTACTGGATATTTGGCGTTAACGAACAGGAAACAATGATGGCCAAATTCCACCAGGCACGTCTGTGCTGTGTTCCGGCGCACCACGAATGCCAACAGCAATTGCACAGGTCGGGCAGCAAGTAAAAGGACTAGAGCATCCAGTCAATTTATCAAACACCATATCGTATATGTCTCCTCTACAACACCATGGGCAACGAGAGATTCATCTTGGAGGTGGAAAAACACAAGATATTAACGTTATACGACACCACAGATCCTTTTAATGGAGGACACCAGAAAAGAGACGGTATGGAGTTTAATTGCAGGCGTGCTTGGAGTGGAAGGTAGATACTAGCAGTGGTTAAGTTGGGCCGGGGCTCTCCGGGGCTCAGGCCCGGCACATAAGCCTGCTTGTTTGTGTCTGGATGTGCCTGCTGTCTGTTGCCAACTGGAAATATGTCACATAAAACAACATGAGAACAATCAGAACACGGCAACAACCCGCACAGAACTAAAGACAATTCACCACTGCGGGTCAACTCCTAGTGTCTACGTTAACAGATGAAATGCCTTCTCCTAAAGCTAAAAACCCCGTTCACAGCGGTGGAAGTCCGGTGCTCGGAAGCTCCAACTGCCGCTACGAGTTCATGTCGCTGACCAAGCCGTTCAACCTGATCTGATTTGAACCGTTGACTTGGTTTTTCCATTTCTTTGCACAAAGTGCCATTTAATGGTTTATTTTTCAAAAACAAATGTATACCTTAATAAACACGTGATTGTCATTTCAAGTACTTGTAGAGAGCCTTTCAGTGTTGGTCAGGCAGGCAAGACGCTTCACTTCTAACATGCTCCACGAAATACTCCCAATGTTGTATGGCGCATGGCGGAAGACGAAAAAAAAAACGTTCTGTGCCTTGTAAAATTTCGGGCGATGTATTAAACTGCCAGTTAGATTTATTCATTTTATATTAAATTGAAGGTTGCCGTTTCCAGATCGCTTTCCGGCCCACTTTAACCCCTGAGTTACCCTTACTTTACTGCAACTGTCCCCTGTAGAAAAATAGACATAATACAAAGAAACCTTTTGTTCCGACACCAGGCAGCGACATACTCACAAATGCATTACGCATCATGCTTATATTAGTTCCTTCCTCATCCCAGTTCACACTCCTAGCTCCTGTTCCCAGGGTTCCTTGCTCCCCCTCTCTCTTGCTGTCTGGAGTGCAGAGCAGATTACGGTGGATCATGACAGCAGAGAGCAGAGCAGAGGCCAACACAGGGGCTTCTCAAACACAAATCCCTCATTCGTCTTGACAAGCCTGGCAGTCTGAGCGGCAGAGCAAACAGCCTGTTCACTCGCCTCATATTCATAGTAGCAGTGCACACAAACAAGCACGTACTGTATCGCACAATGTCAAGGGTAGACACAGACACACTTTTCATTGCAACTTTTATTTACCCAGGGATTGGGAATGTCAACTCCTTTCAGCAGCTACTGCTTCATACCCACACATGTTCAGACCCGGCTGGCAACAGCTTCACTTGAAGAGTTAAATGTTAAATGTTAAATGCTGTGCCCTAGGGCTCTTTAACAGTAGTGCAGAGTATTACTTATTCATGTTGCCCACAGGAATTCAAAACGCACTATAGAGAGCCTCCTGATAGGCTGATTCATCACCTAGCTGCACTAGCATGGACCTCAAGGCGCCCGGGAATGTGGTGCACACGGCCCAGCACAGCAGGGCACATCACTGGGTGTGAGCTGCCCAGCTTGCAGTAGCTATGCATCCAGCGGTGCATCAGAAAGTCCCTGACAGCCGGGGCTTGGGCTAGAAGGGGGGAACAGGGTGGCTACCCCACCCCTGAAATTTGATTGGCCTTTAATTATGCAGGACACCTGAATATGTGAAAGGGGAGAGAGAGGGGAATGACATGCAGCAAAGGGCTGCAGGTTGGAGTTAGACGGAAGAAAGAAAGGAAGGTAGGAACTCTATACATATACATATATTTCTTGTGTATTGGGCTGTGAGGGCCACTGGTTCAGGTTGGGTCCTTTGCCTTGGCCATTTGCGTGTGTTTGCCCATTAACGTTTGTAACAGGCTTTTGCTTAAGAGTGTCCCTTTGGTCGCCGAAGTTTAAAACTTGGCTGGGGGAAGTACGTTCAGTACTAATTTAATTTGTTAGTGTTTGTCAATACACAAAGGGCGTTTCCCAATATGTGTTCTTCTATTGACTTGTGTTCTTGTGTCCCTGTGAAACGTCATCTCGTGTTGCCAAAGTACTGTCCCAATACACAAGTTCGCATTTCGGCAAGAACAGTTAAAATTCCCGAATGTATTCTTGACACGCCCATTTCCCGAGGATACATCGGTTGGTAACTTGTATGAACTTCGCAGCACCTGTATCCCCACATTTATTTTGGCATTCAATTATAGTTGGATTTCCAGTACATAGACAGCCCAAAAACGAGAACATTTTAGGCGAGAAATTAAAGCTTTAGATTTCGAATATAGGCAGTCTTGCGAAAATCTTTGCTGAATTGACAATTTGCTCCAAAGTTTTCGGAGTTTTCGGAGCTCCATAAATTGACGCGGCCGCCAGCTTGCGCCTTCCGGGGCCACTAGCTCGGCGCTCGGACAGTTACACTCGGAGATCCCGCTGTAGGACCCCGGAGGTCTTTTAGACCAGTTCCGTAAATAAGAGGCTTTTATTTCGCCGTTGACAGATCATTTGTTTAAATATCACAACACATGTCCATCATAAGATTAATGGGAACCTGTGTTAACTGTGTTTTTGGAGTTAAACTCAACAAGTACACACACACACACATACACACACACAGCGCAGCAGGCAGAGGAGAGATATACCATAGATAGACTGTATATTATTAGTCTATGAGATATACCCGTTTCTTTTCGGGAGACTTGTTTAAATTATGCCATAGGCTATAGCCTACATTATATTTTGTATTTAGTTCATATTTTTGGTGTATTTGTTTTCTGATTTATTAGAAGTTGAGTTTCAGTCTGTATGATAAATGAACAGTTGTACATAAAGTGGTAACATGCTATGACATGTTATGTAGACTAAAGGGGAGACACCTACGTTTATAATTTGAATTTTTAATTTCCATCTCCCTGGGCATATACAGTGCACTACAATACTATAGAAATGATAATTCCACATAATACTAATAGGAACACATAGAACACACTAGTGCATATGCCTATTTATTTTTTTTATTTAAACTGACTTAAATTTGTACACTAATAATAGGGATTCCACTCTTTTGAATAAGTAAAGGGTGTTTGAGCTAAACCATAAACAATAAAATTAAAGCACAATTAGTTTTATTTTTCAATATTATTGCAATAGTTGTAGCATTATGAGGTTTTCTTGTCCGGAGATTGTTTTAATACAAAGTGGTTATATTGTTGTGGTTTTTATATCCTGCTGGTATTTTGGAGCCTTGCAGGTAGCCTCTGTGCTGGGGGTGTTGAGCAATAACAGGAAGAACGCATTGTCTCAAACTGTTAACAGTGTTTTCTGTGCTTGTGAACTTGCGAGTTTATTCTTCCAAGAACAACCAGCAAGAACATTCTCCCCAAGAACACAAGTCCGCACTTTGCATTCTTAGTATTGAGAAACGCCCACAGTGTTTTACGGATAAATGTTTGATGTAAACACAACCTTTTCTTTTTAGCCATAATAAGATATCCAAAGGGTACTGTTCATTTTAATTTATTAATTGAGGTACACACACTCTGCAAAAAGAGACTGCTAATGACACATATCATTCCTGAAAGAAATTGTGGATGGGATTACTTGTCATGGTTGCGATTTTATATTTTTTCCTATTTTATTGAGTTTTGTGTGTTTTTATTGTGTATTATTTCCCGTTTCCTTGTTTACTATCTCTTGTGTTCTGTTGCATTTTACCAGCCTTGTGTATGTTTTATGCTTCAGTTTCCTGTTTTATTTTGGAGTCTGTATTCTCCCATGTCATGTATTGTTTGACTTCCTGCCTTGGGTATTCCCACCTTTGTGATTGTCTGCCCCACCCTGATGTGTTTCACCTGTTCCTGAGCCCTTGTGTCACCTGTCCCTTGTGTGTGTGTGTGTGTGTGTGTGTGTGTGTGTGTGTGTGTGTGTGTGTGTGTGTGTGTGTGTGTGTGTGTGTGTGTGTTTCTACCCCGTTTGTCTCTGTGTTTCAGTTTATTGTGATTCCTGGTCTTTTGACTTTCTCAACGTTTTTTGGAACTATTTCTGCCTGTTTTCTTCAGGGCTCTTTTTGTTGTATCCTTATCTTCAAACTCAACACTGTCTTCTCTGCAATTTTGGGTCCGCCATTTCTCTAAATCCTGAGATTACTGGAATGAATTACCCAGAAAAAATTCAACAAAGTGGAAAATAAAGGCCCTGGACACCCATACAGGTGTTTTCAGTTAATCCGGATGATTGGACTGATTGACATCTTCTTGAGTAAGCTTCGTTACACCTGTTAGGACAGGACAAATGATAGCTTTATCATTGTTATTGGTAGCAAAGATTTGTGTTCTAATAAATTCCCATCAACTGTTTAAGTGTGTTCCATTTACCTTCGAAACAGCATACAAACAGCATAGCAACATGTCCACAGATAGACTGATTTAATTAATGACACACAAATAAAACACAAGTGCTAATTAACTGTATGCTACTACAGCTTTTACTACTGTTGATGCATGGAGCAGCCATGTTGGATTTTGACCTCAGGTGTGCTCGAATTGCCACACCTTCCTCCACAGCGCTGCGGAGGAAGGTCTGGCTAGTCCACACAGCATTCCGGGATGGGAGAAAAACGTGTTCTGGTTTATTGGCATTTCTTCAAACCAATCACAATCGACTTGGGAACCGCTAAGCGCCGGACGGAGCAACTGTGCCTCTGCAAAATAGCCTCGGGAAGGAACTTGTTTTGGTGGAACATGTGTACATTCAAAAGTTGTTTTAGTCGTGTAACAGAAAACTCTTGATTAGACAGATAGTCTAGCTAGCTGTCTTGATTTACCCTGCAGAGATCTGAGGAGCAGTTAGTCCTCATAAATACATCCGAGTTTAAAATTATAACACAAAGAAAGAGGAAGGTGACGGCCATCCGGCCGAAAAGTTCACAGGGTGTTTTTCTGACTTTGACCTCGGACATTCCGACTTCTGAGTACAAATGGAAGGCACTATAAGCTCTGGACCACCTTCAACCTGAGCAGAGGTCTAATCAGCCATGAGTGTGCCTATGTTCCCACAGCCCTATCTTCCCACATTTCTAAGATTTTTTTCAAAATTGTTCCCACATTTACTTTTTCATACATTTGTATCAGATTTTATCCCCCTTTCTCCCAATTTGGTAGCCAATTACACCCAACCTATTATCCAATAGCTGTGCGATTACAGATGGAATGTAGCTTTTAGCTAAATCTGGTGCACCCATCCCTTTGTTTATTGCAAACATTTAATGTAAGTGCACATTGTCCTTTTAAATAAAAGGACCCCCTGTGTGGCCGGGTTAGCTCAGTTGGTGGAGCAGGCGCACATATATAGAGGTTTACTCCTCGACACAGCTGCCGCAGGTTCAACTCCGACCTGTCGCCCTTTGCTGCATGTCATTCCACCTCTCTCTCCCCTTTCATGTCTTCATCTGTACTTTGAAAATCCAAGGCCAAATCAGCCAGAATAACTGAAATGAAGGCTGTAATGTCAAAATGAGCACCAAAATCACACTGCCCAACCTTCTGTGGTTAAAAAAGTGAAGGCTTCTGTCATTGGAAAAAATGATATTTGTTGTACAATCAACAGTTCATGTTATAGTCCCAGTCTTGCATAAAGCACCTTAAAAAAAGTGGTCTATTGTTCAATGTGGATCTACCAGCTGATGTGAAAAATGTCTGTAAGAGAATCACTTCGCTGCCAGCTTTCATCACCGTGCTAAAAATAAATGTGGTCATGTGACTCCACAGGGCACTTTGGATAACAAGTTTGACTGAAGGTCAGAACAGATAACAGATATGACATTGCACACATACTGTACGTGACCGCGCACATGCGGTGCACGGGCACAAATTCATGACTGTACGCCTGACTGCCAGATTGAAACCTTGTCCCTTTAATGTAAGGAACGGTCCATGGCCGTGTTACACACAACTCGCACACATTTGAACAAGGATTGTTTTTTTGCTCAAACAGGAACACACAGCTGGCAGTTGGGCACATGTAAAGGGTGGATCGTGTGAAGTCTGAATCAAAAAAGGAACTAAGCAACTGTGAAAAGCTGTCAACTGCATGATGCAAGTGATGATAATAATGCATTGTTTAGGATAATCATCGTGCGTTATAAAGAATGAAATGAGCTCTTTGCATTACCAGACAACAATGAATAATGCATTTCATCACTGCATTTGTTCAATTCAAAACAGCTGTGATTGATCCCGCAGCTTTTGCATCAACTGTGTGTGTTTTATATTGTCTTCTTTTTTATATCTCTCTCTATCTCTATGACAACTGTGCAAACTTCATCCACTGAAGAAGACTGACATGTGATGTAACAATTCAGAAAAAAAGCAAGTACGTGGCCCTGAGTTTAGATTATTTTGTCAAAATATATAGGAATTGTAACTATTTTGTTCCAGACGTGTATAAATTACTAGAGACCCATAGTCGCATCACATCATCAGCTAGACAGTATTTCAGCTTGACCACTACGTATTTGACTTGATCGTCTTCTGCTACGCAGCGCACCCGCCCATTTTGCCCGGACATAAAGCCACTGAACTCATCACTTTAAATATGATGTTACTACAGTATTACGATGACAAGACCAGCATTTGATTTTTATGGCCCTCCACCTTGCCTAAGTAAATTAGTTTGAACTGTGAGTCTTGGAGATGTTTGACACCGCACCCTCTGCATATGTCTCCCATTTAAGGCCCGCAGTCAAACTGCCTACTCGACAGCCTCGCCCATGAACTTTAAAGTCACCTCAATATCGCAAATACCGCAAAAAAAAAGAGGAAGAAAAAAGTCAATTTCAAAGAGGAGAGGGAGAGAAAGAAAGCCAGTGTAGGGGAGAGAGATAGAGACAGTGAAAGAGTCTCAGCATGTCAAAACCCAAATACTATTATACTTATTATAATTCATTATTATTTCAATGACAGAGGTCTTGGTCTGAAGGTGACTTCATTACATTACAGGTTATTGCCTCATATATCAAACTTGGGTGGCCCCAATTTTTAGGCAGCAGAAGTGTCTGGTTGACTGTGAAATTGACTGCTCTCCATCACAGAGTAATTAGATTAGCCTGCTGGTTATGTATAAAACAAAAGCAGACAGAGCTAGCTTCTCTCCTGAGGCCGCCGCCAGGGACGACGACGGCGCCATTGGCGATGAGGGCACACAGGTGTACTGTAGTATACTGAACAGGGGTCTCAGTTTGACTAAGGGCCACTCTGGGAAAAGAGAATAACATCCAGAGCCAGACGTGGAAAAACCAAAACAAGTTCCTTCCCGAGGCTATTTTGCAGCGGCACCAGGGCTCCGTGCGGTGCTTAGCGCCCGCCCATTACGATTGTGATTGGTTTAAAGAAATGCCAATAAACCAGTGCATGTTTTTCTCCCATCCCGGAATGATGTGTGGACTAGCCAGACCCTCCTCCGCAGGGCTGTGTAGGAAGGTCTGGCAATGCGAGACTACCTTGCTTCCTGCTTTGCTCCAGTCTTAACAACTACGGCCATTAGAGGGCGCTGCCACTATAAACATAAATATGGGTCTAATTACTGCTTGAACAAACAACGTATGGTGTTTGGGTTTCGAGGGAGAACAGTCTCTTTAGACTTTAAACCTGCTATTTATGGACCTTGGAGATGTGTAACTGTGGACAATTTGGAGACCGCAGTTTGTTTTAAGAGCAATCCCATTCACAGAGAGCTAAGTTAAAGTTTAAAATCAGCTCCTTGCCAGGGGTAAGGGGTTTACTCACACCAAGTTATATAAAGTGTAGGTATTATCAAAGTTCTCAGACTTCAAATAGACACCACTCAATGCTATTGTCAACATGCCAAGTGCAGCTTTGAGAACCTGGCCTCTAATGGCTTAGTTTAGCTTTTTAAAAAGAAAACTTTTTCATCCTATTAATTTTCAGTTATCTTTTCTTGCGTAAACCCTTTCATGTCTTAATCAAGCCTACTTTGTACGCCTCACTTATCGTCAGTATTTTTGAATTATTTGACATTGCATTTGCAGATACGATCGTTTTATACACAAAGTTTAAATTACTTTTGAACCGAGACTCTACTCCATATTTCCCCAGAGGAAAGCTATGCCGCAGGTTCCCCGCCTCCGTGTGTTAAGCGCAAATTTGTGTATCTGTCTTGTTGTGCGTCTTTGAGAAAGCGTGTGCACGAGCATCGGTGTAAATGTATGTTTTGCCCGTGTGTGCTCACAGGATTCTAGAACTAGCGGATACATTTTTGGGCTGAGGCTGCTGCATAATTTAGGCTTGCTGCCTTTGTTCAGTACCACCCATAAAAACAAGACCGTTAACTGTGCTGATAGACATCTTATTTGTAGTGTTTACATGATTTAGATGTGATGATGTTGTGTTTGGTCATTAATTTTTCAGCAGAGTGTCTAAGCTCTCTGATACAGCCTTGATCCTCCATGCTGCATCGAACTGCCTCGGCCGCCCCGAAATACTATAACAGCACGTGTGTTAACGCATGATTGTGTAGGTTTGTGGAAAAGGCTCCATTATGTAGCACAGGTTGTGTTTGTAATGCATGAATATGCATGCGGGTGTAAGATAAAACGAGACAGCAGTAATCCCTGCAGGTAAACTGTGTCATTGCCGAAGCTAGAGAAAGAAAATCTTTAATTTATGGAGAATTTAACATTCACTCAGAATGCCTTGCACCTCTAATATGAAAAGCTCTTTTTTTCCCCATTTTGTGACACGCAATCACAGCAAAGATCTTTCATATTAATTTTTTATGTATTTCTGTCACAATTGTAAACCAATCCAGTCTAACCACTAAGTTGAAAGTAACAGCATGGAAGTGTTCTTCAGTTAATTAAGGAAAAGACAGAGCTATTACTCTTTGGCCCCAGACACCATACCCCTGAACCTCAATCACGTTTCCACCCACATCAGACGCCCTGCCAAGAACCTGGGGGTTATGTTTGATGGCAAGGTTTTGACAGGCAGGTAAATTCCAACGTCTGGTCCACGTTCTCAAAACCACCTCTGTGGTAGATCCTGCTACAGTAGGTGTCTCCAAGACCACGTTTTGCCTTAGTGACACACACACACACACACACAGACTCACAATGTGAAAACATAAAATACCAGCGTCGCGGCTGGTAATAAGGCATTTTATCCAGGTTGGACTACTGTAACTCCCTCTACCTCGGCATTCCTCAGGCTACCCTTTGCTGTTTACAACTAGTTGAGAACGCTGCTGCCTGGTTATTAACAAGGTCCAAGAAACGAGACCACATCACCCCTATCTTTGTAACCTTGTAACTTCATTATCTACAAATCTCTCCAGGGTCTGGACTGGGCTTTTTCTGTAGCTGCTCCTCTGCTCTGAAGTAGCCCGTCAGAGGCCATTAAGACAGCCTGAGGCTGTAGATGCTTGATGTTTTTATCTGATTCCCTGGGTTCAAATTGTCTTTAGCTTGTTTCTGTTTTTAACTTTTCCACAACAGATGCACATTAGTTTTTTTATGCTTGTTTACGTTCTCCAGTCTCTGCGAAGCACTTTTGGTGCAAAACTTGCTTGCTTTTTTAAGTGCTTTATGGACTTTTTTCACAGCAGACATTTTTGACTTGTCATAGTAGGAAAAGCACAGCTGAAATTGATAACCTTAACGATTGCTCCATTCCATCAAGTGTCCCAGTAAGCTATTTCAGTGAGTCAGCATGCCCAATACCAGGACCTCTCCTAAGTGGCATGCAGCCATCATTAATGGGTTTGAATACACCTGTGCTTTTCCTACTAGGACATGTCAACATGTCTGCCGTGAAAAAGGTCTATAAATTAAATAAACTTGACATTTCTTGAAGGGGACATTTTGACTTTGTCACAGTAGCTCAGGTAAAGCACAGGTGTAAATAATAACATTGATGACTCAGGTCAGGTGTAACTAATAACATTAGTGATGGAACAGGTGTAACTGATATCAGTAATGGATTGTTTGTTTGTACCAGCAAGCCATGTAAGTGAGCCAGCATTCACTGTTCTAGCACCCTGGAACTGGCATACCTAAATGAAATGAGGCCATCGTTACTGTTATTAGTTATACCTATGCTGGTCTTACTATTGGTGTCAAAATATCTGCTGTTGAAAGAGCCTGTACACTAATATGGAAGCTGTGAATAGTGTTTCAAAAAATCCAGCACTGCATCCATTCTTTTACTACGACGATGCATGTGAACATAAAATGTGAGCAATCTAAAAATAAGACCCCAATTGTAAAACACTATTTAGAGAAATGTTGCATTAGCTCGAAATATTTTGGGGAAAATGTTTTGTCAATATATAGACATGTTCTTATTGAACACATCTGCAAAATCATTCTCATTGGTTTTCCATGCAATATCTGCACTTAATAAATCCTGTATAAGGTTTTTACAGTTAAAGGGTAACTACCTTTGTTTCAACCTGGACCCTATTTGCCTATTTTTGTGTCTAAGTGACTGTTGTCCACTCATTGCTGTTCCACTTGTCAGACAGTGGAACACCAATCTTTGACATTGATCCAGCATTAAGCGAGATCGCTGCAGTCGGCAGCGAAACAAGCTACAATGTAAGTTAATAGAGCAATTGTCCAGCTTGTATTTACCTTCACAAAAGTGATAATTTTACCACTGACAGGCTCAGATTAATATTCTAAGTGTCTCACATTATGGAAAGGATTTCTAAGGAAGTTGACCTTTCTGTTAAAGAGTAAAATCCCTTTTTTTAAACAGAAAAACATCCACGAAATTGTGTTCGCTAAAGCCACAAGACTCCATGTAAATAAACATCATCAAACATCAATGTCATTTTAACATCGTAAAATCCATCTTATTCAAAGTTGACAGAAACAAAATAAAACTGTGAAATGCTGTTTTGGGTCGTCTTTCCACTTTTCAAACCATTACAACTCTAGTTTTACCAAAATATGTTGGCCCTATACACACTAAAAGTATTGCTTTTTTAAATGGAGTCTGGTGGGTTTAGTGCTAGCGATCTGAAAAAGCTGTTTCTGGTTAAACAGAAAGGTCTGAAAAAAAGTTTGAGAAAGTTCTCTCTATAATACTGTCAGACACTTAATAATCTGAGCCTTGCAGCAGCAAAAACAGCACTTTTAGTGGACGCTAACTGATGCTGAACATTTGCCTCATAGGGTAACATTGCAGCATGATCTGTGGCTGCCGGTTACAGTGTTCACTCTTAATATTGGACCAATTTCAAAGATTGTTCTTGCCATCACTCACTTACACACAAAAAAATGTAGGAAAATAGGGTCCAAGTTTTAAAAACAACAGTAGTTATGCTTTAAGGGAAGACAATAATACTCTTCGGTAAGGTTCAGGAAACATTGCGGCCTTGGTTAAATATGATAATAATGAATAATGATTATTTTAATGAAATTAAAAACGAATAATGAGAAAGTTGATGCTGACTTGAACCACAAAATGGTACACAAACCCTGATTTAGTGTTGAAATCATGCATGTTTTATGTACATGCAGCCACTCACCTTGACCTACTACTGAGGGTTTAGCTGTTTAGAAGAACACATTACCCTTGAACGTAATGTAAAAATGCAAATTAATGTGATTTTTAGGAGACAGGGGAATCAAAAACCACAATAACTTCCAGCGTACACACTGGATTCATGGATTCATATATGGCCACACAGCACAATGCTGAACTCTGCAGGCTCAAATTGTGGAAGTAAAAGCAGATTGAATTTTCACCACAGTAAACTCACCAGATAAGAGCTCAATGTTGTCAAAATGTGTGGAAGATCCGTCTAGATTCCATCATAATGATATGTCATATCTGTGTAGGTGTGTGTTAGTGGCCATCTTCAGTGTTTTTTCCTTTAGAGGTTAAAAGGCTGTTTGCAAAGACAGCATTGTAAGGAAACGTATTGTGAGAGAACCAATGGAACTGTTCATCTTCCCTGATTCATTGGCCCGTACATCAAAATTGATAAGCCTTAGTGCGAATAGGGTCACACTGCCCTTTTTATGATATTGGACCCCTCATATTTCAACACACACACAAATACAAAAGTTATAGGCACTTAAAAATTCTATTATAAAACTAAAAGACTTAAAGACTATTGCTGAATATCTGAAATACAATGGATGCCATCGATGGATGCCATCAACTTAAGTTTACCTCAACCACACAGTGAAAACACTGAACTGTTTGATTCCTTCCTTCTTAGTGCTTTATGCAGTGTTTTGTTGCTAAGCACCAATTGCATTCATGTCAGTTAAAATGTGAACACTTTCAACAAGACAAGACAAGTAATGTTTCAGTGCATTCCAAAATAACCCATATTATGTGTTGATCTGCTGCCTCTGTGGCTAAGGCGTGGTTAAGTTTAGGCAACAAAAAATTTGGTTTGGTTGAAGTTCTAGCAAGACAGAGTTAGGCTGTTCTCATGACCCATTTGTACATATAGATACGAAAAGTTAGGCACTGTAATTTGTATTTATTTAACATATTTCTGCTGTACGCACAATGTTGACTGTGGACCACGTAGGGAGGAGGGCTGGGTGGATGGGTGAATGGCGCTTTCAAGCCGGGGAACAGAGTTCGCTCCTTTGGGGACAACAAAAGACTTTCACCCTAAAACCCTAACCCTTCACCGAGGAAACGCATGTCCGTTCCTTGATAGTGTTTTAATCCAAACCACAAACTTTTCCCTAACAAGTATTATTGGTGCTTGAACTTAACTGCTGTCGCTACATGACGCTTACTTTTTGTCCACAAAACTCAATTACCAACAGACAGCCCACTGAGCTCTGTAGCCGGTGTCACGTGACCAGCTGGTAGTTGCGTAATTTTGTAGGCTATCAAATTGGTGTGCATACCTTTTCATAAAATATATGAACCCATTCATGAGAATGCGTTGTACAATTTTAAGAAAGCAGTGTTGACTTTTGAACAGTGACCGCCTACTTTTCTAATGGTTCTGGTTCCGGAAGTGATTTTCCCTCCCCATTCGATTGTTTCATTGTTGTTTCAAAAATTGCTTATATAAAGAGTTTTAAGCTTGGAACAAAGCCAACCAGCTGCGAGAGTAATCGTGACCATAAAACATTTGATTCGGCACCAAATAAAATTTTGAAAACTGTAAAAAAGACAAAAAGGTACAAGACTGTGTACAGAAACTATCATAGACTTCAATGAAAGCAGCTTGCTAGCTGTTCATGGGTTCATGGGTGCGGTTAACATATCCATGTAGTCTTGCATTGCCAGACCCTCCGCCACAGCGCTGCGGAGGAGGCTAGACCACACAGTATTCCGGAATGGGAAAAAAAAAACGTACTCTGGTTTATTGGCATTTCTTTATACCAATTACAATTGTCTTGTGTGGCGCTAAGCCCTGGACAGAGTGACGGTGCCTCTGCAAAAAAAGCCTAGGCAAGGAATTTGTTTCAGCGGAACTCGTACATTAAAAAGTTTTTTTAGTCGTGCAACAGAAAACTCAGATTGGACAGATAGTCTAGCTAGCTGTCTGGATTTACCCTGCAGAGATCTGAGGAGCAGTAAACCATAGTCCTCAAAAATCCACCAGAGTTTAAAATTACAACACAAAGGAAATTGAAGGTAACAGACATCCTGGCCTAATATGAGGCACATCTGGCGGAATATCTGGCGGCACTTGAAAAATCCTGAAGTGTAACGTCGTTGATATAGACTAATATCCATGTTAACAAATCCACCAATCAGAGACATAGCTGTTACGCTTAGGATTGTGAGTAGTTTAGTATTTCTCCATAAAATCTTGAATAAAACATTTTTCTTTAACAAAAGGTTGATTTCATACGGACTTCCAGCTTCTACAGGAGCAGAATCTTTTGTTTCACAACCTTGGAGCTCGTAGTCAGTCTACCTTGGATGGTTTACACATTATGGCTAATAATCAAAATCCTTATGCAGAGAACCACACTGTTGAGCTCTATGAGGTACTTCTCCATAGTCTGTGGTTGCATCCCAAATCGCATACTATGCATTACATACTCAACATGTATACTATCTTTTAACATACTTTTGTGTAAATAAACAGTAGTGTGTATCCTTTCGGACTCACTGAGCTGTAATTTTCAACGTCACTTCCTGAGAGCCTACCTGCCTGTTTGAGACGCGTAACCATGGTAACCACTGCCGACCTCAACTCTAGTGTCATCGCCAAATAATGCTTACTCACTGTAAAAAGGCAAGCGATTAGTCGCAGGTGATAAAATCACAGACTTGTACATGTAGAAATGTAAATTGAAGCGTTATTGACGTTATTGCCGAAAAATCTTGCATACTGTTTTATCCTACTAAATAGCATGTAAGTATATACCAGTATATTAGCTTTAGTAGATGGCGGTCAGCACGCCCCCAGTTTGGAGAAGTAGTCAAGAGAACTGAGATGAAAGCTAAGCAACGTCCTGCTGACGATACATTAAGAATATTTTCACTGCTTTACCTTGCTGTCAGACAGCCCTTTACGACGGGGAAATGAATCCCTTATCCCTGCTTTCTTCAAAGCCACCAGACTCCTTTGACAAAAACATAATTTTACCTTGCAGAACACGGGAGTTGCTGGTCTACCTCTGCCTTGATCGGTTAGTTTGTTTGTGTTATTGTGTGACTTTGGTGTTTTAAAGGGTTAGTTTGGATTCACCAAAGTGACACAGTGAGTTTTTCTTTAGCTCTTGACAGCTGTCCTTTTTTTTGAGCCATCAGATTGTAGTCGATGTGATATATATATATATAGGCCTATTTTAAAGGTCTTTGTTCAGTTCATCTCACTAAATCTGTCTCAGCAACGAACTTAGTGAGACAGCAAAGGTTTCATCATGATTTAACTCGAGGGCAGCGATGGCTCATGTGGGTCCAACACCCTCGTAACTTAATCTATAAAAAGAATTGATGAACTTCTGAAGTGGCGAACAGACAATTTCGAGTCCTGAGGCATAAAGTGACTACAATGACATTTTATAATGTATCAAGTGTATAAATCTAAGGAAAGCGTTTCCAGTTCACTTATGCTGTCACTTCTTAAAGTAATAATCCATGATTGTTTCATGTAATTCATATTGTTTGTAAAACGTCTTTTAGTGACTGATACTGCACTTTGGTGATTCCACCTGTGCCAATACATCAAATCCTTTGACATATGATGTTTTAACACTGAAACATCAGCTGAAGAGAAAACAAAAAGAAAATACAGAAAATCTAGCATAATTGCTGGATAAACAAGTGTTGTCATGGGGGAAGTAAGGTGAACTGCCAAAGGCTACTTGTTGGTAGCCTTGCAAGCTACTTGTACTGCAAGAAAGAGACTGCGCTAAAAAAACACTTCCATAGGTCGTTTGTTCAAGCAGCAATTACGACTCATTAACTTTTTTAGTGGCTGCGCCCTCTAGTGGTCATAATAACTATGACGGGAGTAAAGCAGGAAGTATAAAAGCACCTGCGTAAGGAGGTAGCTTGGGAGTGGTGGATGTGTCAAACAAGCACAGGACTTTCACCCATGAGACCGGGGTTTGTGTCCTGTTTGAAAATAAAAAGTAAATGTTGAGTTTTATTTGAACTTTACGGAACAACGTCTGATTTTTACCTAAATATAATAAAGATTCACAATGTTAACATGTTTAAAAACCGGTTACTTTGACAGGTTCAGATATAATGACGGAAAACGCTCCTGTGGGTTGTATTTGAGTGTAAGAATCAACAACCTATATCGTTGTATGGTAAGGAGGACTTTTTGGTAAGAAAGTAATCGGTAGAGTAGAGCCCAACACAACTTTCCATGATACAAAAATCAAACTCTGCATTAAAGGAAAGACATGGTAACGTTTTTAAATTAACTCCGCAGTTTCTCTAGCCTGACAAGCCAGACCCACACCAAGATGTTGGGTCTGGGAACTCACCATTGACAGGACTCAATCCGAGGGGCGGGATAAACGCTTGTCTTTTAGATTCCCACTGCGCGCTACAACCACCCGGAGCAACGAAGAAGGTAGCGAAGCTAGTTGATAAAACTTTAGCCGTATCTGGTCGGCAAAACTCCGAACACATCTTCCTTTTTTAAGAATGACTTCAGTGCCGTTCTTTGTTCTTTTCTCAAAGGAAAGCTTAACTCCTTAAGTCTTCCAGAGTCACGGCCAAAGCCAATTCAAAAGGCCACTGTTTGCCAGCAGCAGCCATTGGCCCGCCCACCGACTCTATACACAATGTGATTGGCCAGAGTTTGGTTTTTCCACCTCGCAAACCAATGGAGAGTTGCGAGACCCCCTGGCTGCAAATTACATTTGCTGCCGCTAGGGTGTGTCTAGATTTCTAAGCTACAGTTTCTCTGTTCTTTTACCTCCTATTTAATTAAATTTCCTGTTCAAATGTAAAAAAAAAAAAAATGTCTAGAGGAGAAACAAGCTAATTTAAGATTTGTTGCGAGCCACCCTCCTGTATGATGACAACATTGAGTATGATGTTACATTACACCCTTCATGATTATAACTTCTAATTTGAAAACCACAATTCCTACCAAGACCACTAACTGTTTGGAAAGCATGACTAGGGAAATATCTGATATCATTCATAATTTGTTTGTCTACTTGGGGGCAGGGGAAACAAGTTGTAAACACAACAGTGATACATTATCACCGTATGGTGAAGCAGATGTTTATTAACTCATCCTTAAGATACAGAACATTAGTATTCAATATTGAATATTAACCCTCAGAGCAGCGTTGAAGAATAATTTCATAGTGAAATGTCTCAATTGTATTAACATTGTTTTATGAAAACTGATTTAAAAAAAAAAAAAGAAAAATCACACAGCCAACCCAACAGAAGATTTGTGACATGTAGGAAAAGTACAGGTTTAAATAATGAAATGACATTGGGCTGAATGCCGTTAAGCTGATTCAGTTTCAGATGCATACTGGGACTTCCTACTATGACAAGCCAAAATGTCAGCTATAAAAAATAGTCCGACACACAAGTGGAGTAGTGCTTTAGCACTCGTGCTATCTCAGCTACCAACCTGACCTTTGTATACCTCTGATCGGCTTACCCTGTTATTTTTAGAGACTGTCCTCCGACGAAAAACGCTCCCATAGGTTGTTTGTTCAAGCAGCAATTACGACTCATATTAAAGTTCATAGTGACAGCGCCCTCTAGTGGCTGTAGTAATTATGATGGGAGCAAAGCAGAAAGTAAATGTGACAAAGTATAAGAGCGCAAGTTTAGGTGCAAACGAACAGGACTTTCACCCAGGAGACAGCATTTAAAAATAAAACTAAACAGCGAGTTATTTCTCGTTCAGCGTCTCACGTCTAGCCAAAAGTGAAGTCATGTATGATTTTATCCCAAACCACGATGTTTTTCTAATTTTAACTAAGTAGTTTTTGTGCCTTAAATGTGCTGTAGGTAGGATGGTGAAGATCCAGGACTTAGGATCTTCACTTAGGACCCTTTCTGCTAAAGCCCCAAAACGGTCTCCGAAGCCCCTTCCCCCACAAGGGAAAATGAATGTGTGTGCATGAGCAGTGATTGAACGCAGTTAGACCCCCCCTCCCGCCCCGGCCCTAATTGGTGCATCTGAACAGGGAGTTGTGGATTTTTGCAAATCACACTACAGGCTGTAGGTGGTGCCAGAGGAGCCGGATTTTTTTATTTTTAATGACCTTCATGTAGTTCTACTGGAACATAGGGTCAGTTTCAGCAAATATGACAGAAAGTTAGTTGTATAAGTCTTACCTACTGCATCTTTAACGGAACCAAACTGTGACCGTTTCACAACTTAAACTGCGCCCGTTACATTCTCTGGACAAAAAAACGCTCCTGTGGGTCATATTAGAGGGCAGGAATAAACGATCATCGTATGGTTTGGAGGACTTGTTGTATTTTTACTCTAACCTTTACAAATCTCACTCCTCATGCCTAAACCTAACCAACCAATGAACCAATCAGAGGCAGGTCATGACTTTATCCATCCTGTGGGACCATCCGTTCTAACATCAACCTTTGTATTGTATGACGTGGCGGTCCCTCAAAGGGAGGGTGCCTATGTTCTCACAGCCCTATGTTCCCACATTTCTAAGAATTAGTTTTTTTCACTGAAAATTAGGCCCTATGTTCCCACAGTTCCCACATTTTTAAGCATTTATTTTTTTCTAAAATTAGGCCCGATGTTCCCACATTTCCTTTTTCATAAATTTGTATCAGTTTTTATCCGCCTTTCTCACAATTTGGTAGCCAATTACACCCAACCTATTATCCAGTAGCAATGGACTGTAATGGAATGTAACCCTAAGCCTAACCATAAAATAGTGCCTAAGTTTAAGAAAAATCTTAGAAATGTGGGACCATTGGGCTGTGGGACCATTGGGCTGTGGGAACATAGGGCTGACTCTCCCTCAAAAGTCTCCTAAATGAAAGTTTAGAGCAAAAGATGGAGACAAATTAAAAAGCAGGAGTATCTGAAAAGGAAATTCCATTACATTGTATGCAGTAGGGACTGGTCTGAGTAGCATTGTATCTCTGTGTACTTGCAGCATAATTTCCACTTATTCAAAGTAAAAAAAAAAAAAAAAAAAAAAGACTGTCATCAGATATCAGTCTGCTTTCAGTGGGCTTTCCACCTGCTCACTGCCTTTTTTTAAATGTTATTCTCCTGAGATGAATTATCCATAGCCCTCGAAAACCCTGCGTTATTGATGGTGGATGCTTAGAGGAGCAAAACAAAGCTAGGAAAAAGAGCTTCCCTCCCGTATTCATGAGTGCTGCTTTATCTGGAAGAAACACATAGATAAAGGCCCAACATTAAAGCCCGGAAGGAAAAATTGTTTCTATATATACACATCCCACAAGAGAGCAAAATAAGCAAAAACTATATCTGAAGAAACTCTAAAATAGGACCTTTTGTGGTGCAGTTTTAGAGGTGAGTGGAAGGCGGTGCGACACAGCAATCAAAATGTCCCACGTTCAATGACATCCTGTTTCATCAATGTTAAGTTTGACAATCATTTTCAATTTCTTGATGGAATTTGGTTGCCAAAGCATCTGTGAAATGTAGACACTTTTGAGACAGTCATCTTCATCAATCCTCCATGTAGACTCCATCCATTCATTTTCCACTGCTAACAATCTATTTTATCATCTACCTATCTAGAAATTGTAACCTTTTTTTTAATCTACCTATAAAAAGGGCTTCAGTTTCTGCACAGTTTGTCTGTTTTGGATATAATAACACTCACGTTAAAGTAGGAGGTCAGCACTTCCACCTCACAGTCACACTTTTGTTATAGAAAGCGCAGACCTCTCCATTCGCCTCTCTGTGTGCTCCGCAAAACGTATGCTGAATTGTCTATTTAACAAATATAGTAGTGCTTTATGTGGTTGACGCCCTCCAACAGTCTGGGTCTGTCCGAGGATTCTGCCTGTAAAAAGGAAGTTTTTCCTCGCCACTGTCGCACCAAATTCTTGCTCGTGGGAAATTGTTGGGTCTTTGTAAATTATAGATAGAGTGTGGTCTAGACTTGCTCTGGTCGGATCTGGTCTGTTAAGTTTCCTGAGAAAACTCCTGTTGTGATATGACACTATGAATGAAATTGAAAGAAATTGAATATGAGCTCCAGCTAGGAAGACCATCTCTGCGGCCATCTCATGAATATGAGTCGCTCATCAGGATCAGAAAAATCGAATCACCAGTCTCCGACTGACTCTGCTAGGCTGCCCGGTTAGAGTTTTCAAATGTCAACATCAGAGGAAAAGGTAAAGATTGCTAAGATCCCGACTACGTGGACAAGAAAGACCATTTCTGAATCCATCTCCATCTCTACATCAGAGGGGGCACTGAGGCAAGCGTGGAGGAACTAAACACCGACTGCACACATCTCTGCTGGGCATCCTGCTGGCCAGTGTGCTTGCATCAGACGAGTTGGGTGTACTCTGTGCCTCTGTCGGTTTCCAGCACAATGCGTGTAGCTGTGGTGTCCTTTTCAAATGAGACTTGGCTGGATCCTGGAGTGCTGGTGCCATTCATCTGAGTAATAATAATAATAGTAATACATTTTGTTTATGGGCGCCTTTCTTGATACTCAAGGACACCTTACATGAACAGATAGTAAAAGATAAAAACAGATGCCCAACAAAGATCATACAGAATAACAAAGCAAGGTACAACAACAGACAAATGCATGAAAACTGAGTATGCCAGTTTGAATAGGTAGGATTTTAGATGGGATTTGAATGTAAGGAGACAGTCAGTGTCAGCGTGTTAAAATCCAAGTGCTGGAGTACAGAACCAAACCAAAACGGTTTCCACATCCTCATGCACTGCACTGTACCGTACACTATGTGACTCCAGCTCACAAAGGAATATTGTTGCTGAGCTGTGCATAGAGCTGAGCTCAACTATACACCAGATAGTTGCCGTTTTACGTAGTCTGCAAATACTCTTGCCTTTACCTACAGTAAGCCAACTTACTCCTTGTAAGCCAACATGGAAATTGACTGAACTTGCTACAGTCCAGTACAGTCTAACGTCGACAGAGCTTACAAGCAGAGCTGTGACTCAGTCATAGGGAGCAATTTGGTGTTCATTGTCTTGCCATTTTGTCAGGTGAAAGCACACCACCAACCCTTAAAACTTTTCAGTGCTGGCAAACATTAGCAAGTTTTCCTTGTTAATGTCAGCAAGCGCCATATAAACAAGCAACCCTGTAACTATTTGGGTGGTTTTTGCCCAGCAGTTGCCAATTGGTGTTTATCCTTGCAGTCTTGGATGTGAGGGTTGTACAAAAGAGAAATCACAGAAACTCTACAGCTTTTTCACAGCTGGTGAAAGTAAGACTTACCCACCAATAGGTCATTTCTTTTTTTTTAGATTATGGGAAAAGCCATAGTAGTTATGGCAGAAGGGTTCCGCCATTCATTCCCCCACTCCGACATTGACGTCTAATTGTCAGAGTGGCGGCACTTCCATTGTTTTCAAACGTCCTACCACTCTGACAATTTTTGTTTCCATTAGGGTTAGGGTTAGGGTTAAGGTTAGGGAATAGCAGCATGTCGGAATAGCGGCATGTGTAAATAGAAGTATGTCGGACTGGCAGCATGTAACCATCGCTGAAGCATAGCAGGAAGTAACGTGACCAAATATTAGAGTGCGGATGAGGGAGGGATGGGGTGGTTGATGGGTAACAAAAATATAGGACTTTCACCCAGGAGATCGGGGTCTCTGTCCCATTAGACTATACGCGTAAAAGGCAAGTTTATTATAACTTTACACAACAAAGGAAACTATCTGCGTCACGTGAGTATACGGAAGAGAAGAAACGCAGCGGATGTACTGATTTTTTTACTCAAATCTCTTTTCTAAACTTAACTTCACTGTTGAATCAGTTTAACTTTTGACGCCTCCGTCTTTCTCACATTGTAGGCCTGCTATCCCACAATGCCTTGAGAAGCAATTCACTCATCTCTCCTGATGATTATAATCCACTTTGTCAGTACTGTCCCTGCAGCCTTCTTCCTTCTTCCCCACCAAGCTCCTCCATTTTGAGGGAAAATATATTTAGGTATAATATCACCAGCGGAAAAAGGTACCAGACATGGCTCCAAACTGCTTCTTGTCCTGTGTCTCATTTTCCCCCCTTCTATCATTTGCTCTGTCCGTACATGGAGAGAGAACACCCACCATTAGGTGATAAAAGCAAAGAGAGGGATGGAGGAAGCAGGGGAGAGGAACACCAAAGGGATGTAGACATGGAGGATGGAAGAATGCGAGGCAGACAGATATCAGGGGTATGAGGAGGATGTAACCGAGATAAAAATCCATTTGAGCTGAAGTGGGCTTGGGAGGAAGCTAACAATTTTCTGCATGAATCGGCTTGGCTCATCATAGCTCTCGGGGGAAATGTGTCAGTAACATTGTGCTTGTGCATGTGTGTGTGATATGATAAACTGTTGCTGCTGCTGCTGCAGCCTTTCTCCCAAAAGCCCCCCCACCTTACCTATCCGAACCTCAGGCTTCCGGCAGCTTCTCCTTCGAATCTCACGGTGCAAAGTGGACTCACACACTGCACCTAAGTGATTACATCAGGTTTCTTCCCCTTCTCCTGAAAGGAGGAGATTTGATTAATTTGGCAGCATCTTTTGAGGATTTCATGCAGGTTTGGCTGGCAGGGGGAAGGCCTGTGGGAGTGTGTTTACTCTTCTATTTGGTTTGTTCAAGCACAGAAATGAAAGCAGGTATAAGAAACTGCATTGCTGACCCATGGTGAGTTCTCTTTGACTGTGAACAGATATGGCCACTGAATAATAAGAAGAAACAATTCAATCTAGATTTTAGCGAATCTAAATTCAAATTTTATACTTTTGTGTCCTGGGTGTTAGAGTGGCTTTGTAGCTCAGCTGAGTTTGGCTACACAGCTACCGAGATACCACTGAGTTGCCAAGAACAGTGATGAGTCAGCCTTGTGCTCAAAGCGATTTTTACAACATGTTTGATCATAGTTAATGCAGACATCAAACTACTAACAACGTGTGGGGACATAAGGGACAAAAATGTGTGTGCAACAGTTGTTTGTTTTAGCCCTTGTTAGTGTGTGGAAGTGGAAGATGTATGAGACATCCCAAGAAAATGACTGGCAATTTATTTACCCCCTATCTCCCCCTAGTTGAGAACTTATGATGTGTTGTGTTATACAAAAGGAGCGCTCACATCTGCAAACATGGCAAATCAAAAACATATGTGTTCATAATTTCATTGAACATAAATCTTGCTTTAGGAGCATTATAATAAATTAAACACACCTGTGGGCGTGACAACACGTTCTGCACACTTAGATTTATAAAACCTTGTTTACATCGCGCCGTCACCCCATATAAAGAGGGCAGTAAAGGGCAGATGACGTTGCTTGGCACACAATTTGAAGAAGCAGGACGATAGGCAGGAGCTAACTGCAGAAAGGTGGCATTTATTAACAATAAGATTACTGAAACAGAGGCATAAATGGACAGGAATTCAACTAAATTCAGGAAGAAAAAAAAAAAAGCTACTCCTGACATCACAATGTAACTACACGTACATACTGATGAGCGCACCAAATTGAATAGAATGTCATTTACTGCAGAACTACTTCACCTACCTTTTTCACAGCAGACATTTTTGACTTGTCATAGTAGGAAAAGCACAGCTGAAATTGATAACCTTAACGATGGCTCAATTCCATCAAGTGTCCCAGTAAGATATTTTAGGGAGTCAGCATGCACAATACCAGGGCCTCTCCTAAGTGGAACGCAGCCATCATTAATGGTTTTGAATACACCTGTGCTTTTCCTACTATGAAAAAGGTCTATCCTCCTATAACTAAACAGTACCCATCCCTCTCCTTGCTAAGAGAACATAATGATGCAAACCTGTTTTTGCTATCCCTGATTGAGCAGTTGATCTATCCCAACATCCAGGTAGAACAAAAAACAAAACAAACTCAATCACACACAGTAAGGTGAATCCCTTTCAACGCATCATAATCCTGTGATACAACAATAAAACAAATGAAACAAGCTTGTGTTATTTATATAACCTAACTCATAACGTACTGGATAAACCGGGAAACGGTACTCTTTTCACACATACCATTAACACCCAGTCGTGATGCTGAGGTGGAACATTGATCACTTCGGTACGTGACGCATATTGTGAAAACCGGCAAGTTGTGATTGGTCCAACGTTTAGTCTGCCACAGGATGTGTTCAGGCACAGCACTGAGTGTAGCTCACCCCTAGATGTGTGGTGTTTAAATACGCTTTTTGTCATGTGTAGGTCATGTTTTTGTTTCATGTTCATTTTTTTTTTGTGCCACTTCCTGTTTTATTTTGATAATCACCGTCATGTCTCGTTTCAAGTTATTTCACTTCCTGATCTTTGTCTGCCTTCCTGCCATGTGTGATTATTACTGCCCCTCCCTTGATGTGCAGCACCTGTGTCCAGTTATCTTCCCTGTGTCTGTGTATATATCAACCCGTTCTCATTCCCAACTCGTCAAATACTGACGTCAGATACCAACGCAAAAAAATTATAATTAGCATCTGTATGGAACGCACCGGGCAAAGCAGCAGCTCGACCATGCCGCTGTAAGATGACGTAGTAGTAGTAGTAGTAGTATGAAGAGCGACAACGGTAGCGAGTAGTTTGAAAGACCTAAAATCTGAACACAGGACTTTCACCAAGGAGACCGGGGTTCATGTCCCGTTCTTGTTCCGCATGTCAATGAAACATACATGTTTAAACCCCACCCACGATTTTTTCCTAAGACTAACTTCAGTGGTTTTACGCACGTTGAAACTGATGCCAAATCGGGGCCGACCCAGAGTGTCAAAAAGTGACGGCAAAGGGCTGCGTCTGACTGAGATTCTAAAGGAGACTCTTTACATTAGTAACTAACGCCAAAGGCACCTGAATAGACCTTTTTCACAGCAGACATGTTGAAGTGTCATAGTAGGAAAAGCACAGGTGTGTTCAAAACCACTAACGATGGCTGCATTCCACTTAGGAGAGGTCCTGGTATTAAACCATTACTGATGGATGCATTCCACTTAGGAGAGGCCTTGGTATTAAACCATTACTGATGGCTACATTCCACTTAGGAGAGGTCCTCGTATTAAACCGTTAATGATGGCTGCATTCCACTTTGGAGAGGTCCTGGTATTGTGCATGCTGACTCACTGAAATAGCTTACTGGGACACTTGATGGAACTAAGCCATCGTTAAGGTTATTAATTTCAGCTGTGCTTTTCCTACTATGACAAGTCAAAATGTCTGCTGTGACAAAGGTCCATTAGCATTGTCTTTTTGACGCGCTAGGAGTGAGAATGTGTTATTTACCTACCTGCCCCTTTCCTCAGTCCTGTGCCAGTTTGTCTTGTACCGTTTTATCACCGTTTCCAGCTTCTTGTACGTTTGTCTTCCCCCTGGTGCCTCCCCTGGTGCTTCTTGTGAATTTTAAGACTCTGCTTCATCTTCTAGTTTTGGATCCCTGCCTCCCTGTGTTTCGGTTCTTTCTTCTGTGTTTGTTGACAGTTTGAGAATACATTTTGTAAGTCCATTAACCCGTGTGAGCGGTCTGCCAGTTTGTGCGTTTTCGCGAGAGTGAAACACGAGGCATTACGTGGCCAATGTAGGCAGCTTTGATTGATTAAAACAAAAGTGGTGGTAAATTAAAATGCACCGTTGGGACTGAAACGCTTCAACAGAGAAGCATAAATCCGCTTTAACATTATTACCATGTACTTGTTGAACTGTTGCTGGGATTTGAACCCTTTGGCGTCACAACAATTGCTTTGATCGTTTCTGAGGGGGAACATATCTATGTTCCCACAGCCCTATGTTCCCACATTTCTAAGATTCTTTCCAAAATTAGGCCCTATGTTCGCACATTTCCTTTTCATACATTTGTATTAGATGTTATCCCCTTTCTCCCAATTTGGTAGCCAATTACACTAAACCTATTATCCAGTAGCAATGGACTACAGATGGAATGTAACCCTAACCTTAACATAGGGCCTAATTTTAAGAAAAATCTTAGAAATGTGGGAACATAGGGCTGTGGGACCATAGGGCCTAATTTATAGTGAAAAGAAAATTCTTAGAAATGTGGGAACATAGGGCTGACCCCTTCTGGGTGACTCAAAAAAAGATTTAAATAACTAATAGGTTTACATTTGTGCTGAAATATGGTTCGGGTCGCCTCTGTTTTTAATCTCAAGAAATCTGTAAGCACCCAAAGAGCTGTGTAAATTCAGTTAAATTGAAAAATACAAAATCACCAAACAAGAATGGCAACAGAGTCAAGACATTACCTCCTAAACATTTACCAGAGGCACACGATTTTCCTTCCATGATCATTTGGAAACAGTCTTCTATCACTTGAGCCAGCATCTCCTGCCTGCTTTCCTTTTTAAATAGGTGAAAGGAGTTGAGACAAATCTTTTGAGTTAAAGAGCTCTTCACATACAGTTTCCAACTTTGCCATTTATACAGATTGTACCCAGACGAGCAGCGCTGAAATTGGATGTATATGAAAATAAATAACCCTTTTGAAGATTTGTTTTCAATGGGGTGAACACATTCTGTCAGCAGAAAGTCTGACCCCACTGTGGCCTCCCAGTGTGCAGCAAAGCTATTTAAATTACACAAGAACAGCCGAGGCGTTCACCCACTCACACATGCACAGACGGGAACATCTCAGACATACACTCTCTTGACAGAATGAAAGCCACCATGGGGGCTTTAGCCCACAAAACTCCCTACTCCAAGACATAAACACTCTCATTTAGGCCCAGGCATTAAGTCCAGGCAGAGCTAAAGCTACTAAGACAACAGATAAACAAAAGAAAATGAAATGTGAGAGCCCCTCGCTCATACTAAATACTCCATAAACCTCCCTGAGCAACCTCTAACGTCTTCAATGATTCCATGGCAGTCAGACTTCAAACACACCGGGGTGGACACAGAGGTAAGGAGAGAAATTGTGAAAACATAACATGAAGTGATATTTAGGTGGGAGGGAATGGAGAAAGCAGACACGGAAAGACAGATGAAGTGAAAACAAAGTGAGAAGAAGAGATCAAAATAAGTAGTGACAACCAAAGAATAATAACCCAACAAAAACTAGCGTGAACATCTGTCAGTGACGCCGCCAGTGAAGGCAAATATTTCAACCAGCTCGTGTTCCGCCACACACTGTTGGGCTGTATGGATGTGATGCATCATTCTGGCAGTGAATCTTGGGAGCTTCCAATTATATCTGAGCCAAGTCCAAACCAGTAAAAATCTGTTGGCGAGTCAACCCCTCTCACATTTTGTTGTGGAGCTTTCCTTCGACCATTAGATTTTTCAATCACATCATGGAAGACACAAGAACACAAAGTGAGAAAGAGCAAAACTTTAAGCAGTGCACTGAAAGAAGAAAATGCACGTGTTCAGACAAACGGGAAGGGAAATTTAAAGCTGCTTTCATTGCAAATTTGTATAAAATAAAGCAAGGCAGAAATACGTTTATGCTCAATCTAAACAAAGGACTATTTCAGTGGGACCCAAACTGGGGGGGTGTGCCTCAAAGCAGCATTGCTAGCAAAACATGTACAAGTCTGTGAAAGGACTGCCCGGTAGTGATGGCCAAATGAAGCTTCGTGAACCATTTTCTTTATTTTTTGAGCCCACTAGATGGCGCTCTTGGTTTTAAGAAAAAGGCCTAAGGCATTGCAATTCAGCAGTGGTGGAGGAAGTACTGAATCTCAGTACTTAAGTAAAATTAGAAATAGCCAGAGATATATTTACCGTGCGTTCATGGACATCGGAAAAACTTTTTTCCGAGTGAAAACGTCACCATTCACGTAACGTCCTGTGGGAATCAGAGGTGGGAAACTCAGGCTGGATTTTGATAACAGAGTTTCCCAGTTTGTGACGCGTTGTTGACAACTGACGTTTGATGGAGGCGACTTTGGTTCACTGAACATATTTCAGTGATAATAAACTGTTTATTGTGGACAAATGCCATTATTCATAAATAGGCCTATGTATAAAAAAACAACACATTGTCTGTGTCTTTTCCCGTTGGTTGTCCTGCAGATAACACAAACAAACACCTGGCGATGTGCTGTTTGGATGCACGCATAAGAAAACAGCAGAAAATCTTTTGTTATTGTGGCCTCCATGTTTTCACACACCTGATGGCTACGGCCAACCGTTGGTGGCAGTCATGCAAAAAGTTGTTATGCCAAACGCCCAATATAACAGAAGAAGAAGAACACTCATCCCTACCATGTGAACGCTGCCAGTCGGAAAAACAACGTAACCAGGGGGGCGGTGCCTGTTATTCCGAGGTGGCATGAACGCAGCATTACTTTAGTAAAAGTAGAAGTACAACAATGACAACCCTACTTAAGTAAAAGTAAAAAAGTACCTGATTTTAAATGTACTTTAAGTATTAAAAGTTAAAGTACTTGTATAACGATTTATTCTGTTAATGTCTATATTCTAATAATTAAAAAAAACACAAACAGTATGGGCTGTGGCATTTTAATTAAGTTAGTTTTAGGTTAATGTAATTGTGCTTACCACCTGTGGCCCAGTTTACATTCCGACTTAAAATTCTGGTTATCTATCAGGGTGATCTGCATGAAGCTCGACTTTGCATTATTTCCCACGGGACAGTGAATGCTGCACACATTTATCTAGCGAGAACACACGGGCTTGGACAACAAGTACGTGGCTTCACAGCTGAGGAGGACCGGGAGTGTTTTTAAGATAAATATACCGGTTGTATATTAACCCTATGTGAACGGATGCTTCACATATGACCAAGCAGGGTATCGGGAGCAGCAGCAGTAACAGGAGCAGCGGTAGTACCGGGAGCGGTATGCGCCTGGCCAATAAATGCTATTGAAGGGCGGGTCTTGGCGTGGCCATAGTGGGATTCGGAATATCGTGAGCAGCACCGGGAGCTGGACGGACTTCCGCCAGTGCAGGAGCCGCTGCTGAAGGCTTCCCTGCGGACTGCAAACGTGTGACGTTCAGGAAGACGTTTTGGCAGGGGGGAAAACTGATCAGAAAATGTAACGAAAATGTAACGGAACGTTGTAGAAATGTAGTGGAGCAGAAAGTGTATGCAAAATGTAACGAAGTATAAGTCAAAAGTATGCACAATTGATTGTACTTAAGTAAAGTACAGATACGTGAAAAATGTACTTAAGTACAGTAACGAAGTATTTGTACTTCGTTACATTCCACCACTGCAATTCAGTGTATAGAAAATACTACTGCCAGGTAAATCAGATAATAAAGCCACACCTACCAAAACCCAGGCAAGACAATAGTGGTGACCACAATTCGATCTAAGGAGAAACATAGTTAGCCTAAAACAAACATTTGGATATTTGACTTGGTAAAAAACGGCTTGCTGCAAACGTAAAAGGTTAGCATCGTTAGGTTAGTTTCCGGATCCGACAGTCTTTCCATTCTCCCTGCTGATTCCCCACGTCTGTATCCACTTTTCCAAATCCCAACTTAAGTCAAGCGTTCTTTACATTGTTGGTAGTGAATATCACCACACAGCAGCTTTTATGCATTTTTCTGTTGTGCTAGAATAAATACACGCTGTCTCTATCCCTTTGCGGAGAAACAGCTTATTGTGGCGTACCTCACAAGTTCTTGGGGGGGTTGGGTCAAAAATATTTCAAAAAGGGGGGCCATGCAGAAAAGGTTTGGGAACCACTGGACTAACCTATGGACTTAATACCAATTGAGTTCTGTGTACAGCATTTAACAGGGAAAGCTGATGCTTAACTATTGAAGCAGAAGTAAAATTGAAAATTAAAATTGCGCCCTGAAAGCTCACCTGGTTGAGCATGCGCCCCATGTGCTAGGGCTCAGTCCTTGCCGCAGTGGCCCCAGGTTCAGGACTGAACCTCAGTCCCTTTGCTGCATGTCGTTCCGTCTTTCCTGTCTTCATCTGCTCTATCAAATAAAGCCCAAAAAATATTTAAAAATGAAAATGGGCAGCATGATGACGCCCTGTAAGGTCTCAACCCGGCACCCTATGTGCCCTCCCCCCCAGTAAAAGTTGTTTCTCGTGGATCGATCATAACGTAGGTGGGGCTGTAATGGATTGCAGGGCCTTGAGGACAGCGTGCTGGCCTCTGACGCTGCCTGCCAATCCAAAAGATAAAAGATCAGGGATAGTGGTCCGGTCTAATTTATCACCCTCCCTCTCCCAAGTCCACCCTTCCTTTCACACCTCGGCCCGACCTGCTCATTAACATCCCAGTTGGATTACGGATGGCCTCGCTCGGTCAGGGCCACACAAAGAGGGTGCGTGCTCTTATTCTTCCTCTGCCTTGTTCCCATCTCTCTATACCGCCATCTCATTTTCACCTCCTGGCCATCATGTTTCATCTTCTTCACTCGCACTGTATTTCTCTACCTCGTACGCTCTGCCTCGGCTGTCCTTTTTTTGTCTTCTCCGTTCCCTCTCATCTTCTTTTCCTCACCTTCTGCCCTCTCACGGCTCGAGTCTTGCTTGTTAACGGCCCCATTCCTTCATCACTTTCTACTTCGGTCCCCCGTCTCACCTCTCAGTATTTGTCTAACCCCTTCATTGCCTCGTCCTCCGTCCATCTCATCTCCCCAGGTCTCTGCCACTGGTTATTAACCATGTCCCTACCCTGTGCAGCATCTCTTTGAATCAATGTTTTGTCCCCTCATGTATGCAAAGGTGTCTTACAACTGCTGTCTCAAGTATATTTTAGGAATAGGCCTAGTGTTATTGTATCTCAGTAATATCAACAAATTCCCGTGAGGACACCTAAACCAACAATAAATGTATCCTGCATGAAGTATTATATTTTATAGCCACAGCCTGAATTGAAGTGGTCCACCAAGCCATAGTTGTACAGTGATATTTAAAATAAAACATACATAAATGTTTTAAAATGAATATTGTTGCATTGGGAGACATACTGTATTCTTTTATGACAATAAACATGGCCAGTGTGGCGCTCCAGCACTGTGGAGTAAGGTCTGACTACACAACACATACATTCTGGGATAGGAGATAAAATACACTCTGGGTTGTTTGTAATTCGTTAACCAATCACAATCGTCTTGGGTGGCGCTGAACTCCGAACGCAGTGACGGTGGCTCTGCAAAATAGTCATTAAATAGATATAATAATGTTTTGCTGGAACATTTGCACCCCTGCAAAAGAAAACGCCACATACAATATTAAATGAGTTAACTGTTCACACAATACAGTAACGTGAGCTATTTAAATTAGCTGGATACATGGTTAAACGTAATTTGCTCTTACCAGTGTATCCCGGTGTGTACTTCATTAACGGCGATCCCACCAATCGGTCCCAAAACGTCCCAGTTAGAGAGGAAATGACGTAAACATATTCTTTGTAAATCTTTACAATCATTCACTTAAAACCAAAGCAGGCCTGCCTTGTTGCACGATCCAAATTTTCCTCAAAACTTAAAATTTTCAGCGTGTAGCTCGCTAGCTTAAAGTTTGTTGTTGTTTCCAGAAGACAACGGAGTTAGACAGCGGCAACACACAGAAAGTAAAAGACAAGGGACATCCGGTGGAACATCCGGCGACAGTTATCCTGGAATGAACTGCCGTTGATCCAGACTATAAGATATGCAACTGCATAACTTTTCTAAAGCCTTTGGTGGTGGAAATCACTGTCTGGCAGTACTGTATGCTAAGAATAAGTTCCAGTATAGTATTTTAACAGACAGCTGGTGTAGCTATAGAACATTGCGTTAACACCCATTTTGCAAAAATCGACTCCGGACGTTCTTAATTGCATATTTAAAATGTTCAGCTCATGTCAACGTCCGAATACAAAATCTCAACTTTGCAGTTCCTTGCATGGATTTAACCACTCCAAATCCATACCCAACCTATCCGTATCACATCTAACCAAACAACGTTTTATCAATTGAATTTTATATCTACCAAACGTGTACAAAAATAGGGTTGAGAAATGTATGAATTCAAAATTAAAGCCGTAGTGCGTAGTTTCTGTCGCCCCCATGAGGAATTCTAAGTAATGACAACAAAACTGTTGGTGCGTCCACATGATACAAGCCATCCGTGATCGCGCACCCCCCCAAACCCCTCTGCCACGCAGTTGCTAGTAGCCAAGGAGGACACAGAGGATTAAATTAACATGATGGACTCTTCAGAAGAGGTCATTATCTTTACTTGAGTTTCTGCGTGCGAAAGTCGCCGGATGCCACAATCTTCTGAACATAGTCATACTGAGAAATCCAGAGAGAGATGTGTGGAGCTGAGTCTTAATTAGCTCTGTAGCATCTCCTATGACAATGGCTTGAATGTAATGGACGTTCGTTAATAGTATAATAATAGTGTGTGATGAGGTCCTGTCCTGTTGCCAATACCAAACATTTGTCAAGATGTTAATGAACCAGTGCAACTGAGACCAATAGGTAATCTGCATACATTGACTTTATTTGGTCAATAAAACAATTTGGTTGTTCAGTAAAGTCACGCAAAATACCTGGAAGCTCAGTCATGAGGAAATCAGCAGAAAGATTTAATTCACCTCTCGTTTGTTCTCACCTCCTCAAACCACAGCTCATGTTCTCTTCTTTCCTTATCTACTCTTCTCTAATTTCCTCTCCTCATGTCCCATCACCTGTCCTCATCTCAGCGGCCCTTCTCCTCTCCTTTTCATTTCCTCTGCTCTCCTTGTCGCCCCCCTCCTGTCATCAACCTCTAGGCTGAATCTCAGTTCTCTTAAATTGCATCCACGGTTCCTCCACTTGCTTCCCTTCCTCGCGTCTCAGTCCGTCCCACCGAGGAATCACTGGCTGGCAAAGAAAGCGAGTGGGATTTTTTTGCTCTCTGTAACTTCTGTAGCGTTTTGTGGTGATGTTATGTTGAGATGGACAAATTGGAATGTGTGTTTGGTTGCCTGATGGCTACTCCGCAGGAACACAAACTGTAGTTGGCGTCTGGCTCATTAATCTCTCATTGCTCGTGTGATAGCTTGCTTTAAATGACACTTTCCAGAACAATTTCTTCAAATTATCCCAACTCTTTACTCCGGTTGACTGACTGAACTTCTACATCTGCAATTACTGAATAATAACAAGTTGTTTATTTTATCATTTTGCTTGCAAAAACTATACAAAAACACGATTCATGTTGTAACGGCACTACACTTCTTTCCTCTGCTTTATTCACTTGTCTCACTTCTCATGCAGCTGTTTGCCAGGATGTATTGACTGTCAGCAAAGGATAAACACTTTCTGTGCTTAACTTGAATATGAAACATGACAAACGATCACAGAAGAAAGCAGTTTCCGAGAGAAGAGACACAAGTATCTAGACACAGACAAGCATCTCAGCATATAGCTAACGTATTACCACATACTTTGTTCTCACATCCAGCAGCAGCCGTGTCTGAATTATTTTGAGTCCATATTTGCCTGGAAACTGTAAATGAGAGAAATAAAAATATGATATGAGGAAACCAAACACCCCGTAGCAGTTTCTCTCTTTCACTGAGGATAAATCACATGAGAGAGGAAAGAAAAGAAGGACCAATCTCAGACTTCACACACAATACATGACTTCGCCTTGGAACCCAACCACCAGGCAGACTGTTAAAGTTTACTTTGGTGTAATGTGCATAGCATTATGTCAGCACTATTTATTCCCACAGCCAGGAGTCTGCGGAGTGTCCTCAGAAACAGTGCCTCAGCAGCTAGTGTATAAATTAGAACGAGCGGGAGCCATTGGAAGAGCCCAGATAGGCACCCTGCTTGGGGTTATTTTTCATTCTATTTCAAATTTGTTTTTTTTTCTCCGTCACTCTGTTGGTATACTTCTCCAGTCCTCTTTTGCCTCCTTTGGTTCCTCTCCTGCTGCGTCTATTGCTTTCATTTCAGTATTGCAAGGCGATTTACATTTTTTGGCAGTGATGCAATGAAACAACGTTTTCAGCAAGAAAGGTAGAGACACTCTATATAAGGTTTATGTTTTTTAGTTTTTTGTGTACTGTTGAAGGTAAACACAAGCAGTATGGTTACTGATGACTGTGTGTTGTACAAGTTAATAAGTTAAAATCAGTTCTGGAATGGGCCAAGCCTTGGCTCAATACGAAGAGCCAGATGTAAAAAAATGCACAAATGTAGAGTAATATATTGGGCATTTTATAAGGTTTATTACATGGAAATTTTCCTAGTTCCTAACCAACAAGTCCTCCAAACCATACGTCAATATAGGTCATTTATTCCTTCCCTCTAACGCAACCCAAAGGAGTGTTTCATAAATTAGCGGCCCTGTCGGAGGCAGGACGTACGACACACAGGAGTGTTTTCCATTCTCATATCTGAACCAGAGAAGGTAACATTTGCATTTTACACACGTTAACGTTGTAAAACGATCACAATTTGGTTATCTTCCGGCACCAAACCATTGCGTGCTGACAGTCACGGTCTGATGAAGCAAAAAGAACCCTATCGTCTGTAAGGGGAGGGAGGTAAACCTGAGGTCCCCAACCTGAACTCCTTCCACCCCCAAAGTTGTGCCTTGGGATCCTATCCATGAAAATCACAATCAGAATCGGTGACAAGGGGCAACCCTGACGGAGCACCAGCACCCACTGCCGAGAATATGGAAACAGCTCCCACTGCGGTTATATAAGGTAGGACGGCTCATAGCAACAGCTCATAGTCATATAGAAGTAGTCTCGCATTGCCACACCTTCCTCCACAGCGCTGTCAAGCAGGGTCTGGCTAGTCCACACAGCATTCCGGGACGGGAGAAAAACGTGCTCTGGTTTATTGGCATTTCTTTAAACCAATCACATTCATCTTGGCATCCAGGTGCCGCTGTAAAATAGCCTATGGAAGGAACTTGTTCTGGTGGAACACGTGTACGCTCAAAAGTAGTTTTAGTCGTGCAATAGAAAACTCAGATTTGACAGATAGTCTAGCTAGCTGTCTCGGTTTACCCTGTAGAGATCTGAGGAGCAGTAAACCATAGTCCTCAGAAACCCACCAAAAGAAAGAGGAAGATAACGGACATCCGGCCGCAATTTCCGGCGGCACCTGAACAATCCCGGAAATCAAATGTTGTCAATATAGACTTCATAGAAGCGACCCGACACAGAGAATCCAGATATAAAACAATAGATGAGATATGATGTCATAACTAACAGGATAACCATCCACCATCTTACCTGGGTACTGTTTACAATCGCCACCTATGGGCAGAAACTTTACTAACAGCTGTGCAGCACCTGTTGCTTTACCAAAAGGACCAAAGTGACTAGGGAGGCTGGCATCACTTACCACATGTCAGTGTAGAGTAGATGAGACATTTACATTTTTTTTATTTAGGTATAGGTCAACTAAAACAAATACAAATATTCTACCAAGATCTTCGTTTTTTTGGTTCATTACTTTGAAGTGTTGGGTAGAGAAATACAGAGGTTGTAAAGACAACATGAGCTTCTTTCACCATAGGTTCCAATTAAATCAATTCTAAAACAATTCTAAGACTTCTTACATCTTCTCTCCAGATGTTGGGTCTGGGAACTCACCATTGACAGGGCTCAATCAGAAGGGCGGGATAAACGGTTGTCTTTCAAATTCCCTCTGCATGTAATAGGATAGTGCTACAACCAGACAGAGCAACGAAGAAGGTAGAGAAGCTAGTTGATAGATAACATTTTTGCCGTATCTGGTCGGCAAAACTCCGAACACATCTTCCTTTTTTAAGAATGATTTCTGTGCCGTTCTTTGTTCTTTTCTCAATGAAAAGCTGAACTCCAAGTCTTCCAGAAGACCTGAGCCATAAGCCCCGCCCACCGACTCTATACACGATGTGATTGGCCTGACCAAAATTTGGTTTTTCCAGCTCGCAAGCCAACGGAGAGTGTGCCTAGACTGATCCTGGCTGCAAAATAAATTTGCTGCCGTTAGGGTGCGTCTAGATTTCTAGGCTACTTGTTTACAGAACCAGCTTTTGAAATTCGGAAAAGGCTAAACTGTGGTCCAGCTCGATGGTTTAAACTAGCCAATCTGCTTCTGTTCCATTGAGCAAAAGAAACGAGTGTGATTGGTTGTATTCAAGTTGTCCCTCCAGACATTTGAATAACTTTCCAATGGCGAAACGGGGCGACTTGTGTGTTAGGCAGTGCCAGCATTTACAATTTATGGCATCTTGTTACATCTATCATGTTTGAGCCAAAATATGTGAACAGAGGGATAATGTAGTTGTTTCCGGGTGCTGATGTCTGCCATGAGCGCCATGCACAGACAAATCGGCTGAAGAAGTGATACCGCCAACCTCTTACTGCCTGTAAATCAAATAGACTCCCCATAACATCTGGAGTGGCATGCAAATATTATGATCAATATTCTGCACAGCATGCCACGCGTGCCTGAACAACACCTTGCAGGATCATCAATACCCCCTGTTCCCACCCAAAGCTCCTAAAAGAATCCTCTAACTTTACTCTGCCTGCCAAATAAAAACTCGGCGAGTAAAAACTTGGCAAATAAAAACTTTGCGAGAAGCCGTAGCAATGTTTCTTTCTGTGATGATGGATGGAAAGCCCAGCACAGATACCCTGTATGGCTTTGGTTAATTATGGTGGCATATACTGTATATATTGTGCATATAAAACTCTCAAACGCAGGAGTCTGCGCTTCCCAGCAGCACAAGGAAAAAGCTGACGGGTGCATATGTTCGGATCACAGGGGAGTTATTCTCCGACTCTTTTTTTTTTTTTTTTTCTGTGGCTGTCGTGATGTATGCAGGGCTGATCTTTCTCTCTGTGCAGCCAGCCAGGGAATTATCCACGGAAATGATGGGAAATGTGGGAAAGCTGAAAAATTAGCAGTGTAAATGCAGTCCCACTGAATATAAGAGCCTTTTCTCCTGATTATGATTGAGTATCCTTGGTAGTCAATTGATTAACAAAGTATTACAGTGAAGTTCTTTAATGTAGATGAGTGACAATCAGAGCTGTAGACTTCCACAATATATCTATTTATTTTTGTATCTGTGTATTGCTCATAAGCGGGACATTTGCTCACGCATCTTTAATGACACTAGTGCTTCAAGATTATCTTTATTTTTTCAGTCTGTTGCATCCTTAGATTTGCATGCAAACACTTAGGATTTAGTGAACTGCTTCATTGCTATGTGCACAGCAGCTTTAGATAATGTTGCTCCACTAATATGTTGATCCAAAACCAAATCATCTTTTGTATCCTCCTTGGATCACTAAAAGGACAATCAGATTCCCAGAACACAGGTGCCAACAATTCTGCGGTTGATGAACGAGTCAAGAATCTGAAGTAGACTTTTCTTAGAACCTTTCTTAAGAACAAATTAGAAAGGTATTGGTGAATGACGCCCAATGTTATCAGAGTTGGACTGAAAAAACTCTCCTATAGGTCGTCTGTTCAAGCAGCAATTACTATTTGTAATGTGTGTGTGTGTGTGTGTGTGTGTGTGTGTGTGTGTGCATCCATGTTTTTGTGCATATGTCAGTCCTTCCAGAAAAATGCGGAGATTTTCTGTGATTGTTGTCGGCAAAAATCCTTGATTATGCAGCACGTTTTCTTAAAAAATGCGATGGAATATGCAGGATATTTATGCAATTTCATGCAATGAAATTTCGGGAACTTGCAAAAACTGCGGTTTGACGAAAAAGAGAAAAAAAAGTGATTGCCCCAACACCCTGCTTTTCAGTGATGTTCACGTCGCGTAATTAAGTCACCTCATAATGTTCCCATGGCAACAGGGGAAAATGGCTGCTCTTGTGTGAAGTAAACGCAACATTTTTCAACTTTCTGCTAAAATATGTGACTTTTTTACAACAAAAATGCGGGGATTATGAAATCATGCGAGCCCCGCATATTTTGCGCGGAAATCGGCAATTTATGCGGGGAAAGTGCGGCGTATTTGAAAAAAATTCGGCCCCCGCATGAATATGCGGACTTTGGCTGATTATGCATTGAATTATGCGATCGCATAGTCACGTTTTTTTCTGGAGGGACTGGTATGTGTTCTAGGCTCCATGGAGGTGACACCCTGTGGGGGTGTCAGATTTGAGCAGAAAGGTTGTTGAGTTCTTGACCGCGAAAAAGAGGAAACAAAATAAAATAATGAATGTTTGTGCCACTTTATTACCACACTCACTGTTCAAACACACACACACACACACACACACACACACACACACACACACACACACACCCAGCAGCGAAATAAACACATCACAGGTAGTGACAAGGTGAAACGTGAGAGCAGGGTGACATCAGCATCGGCTGACAGGGCGAGCCGAAGAGCCGCCGTCACATGGGAGGCTTGAAATATCGAGGTGACAAATCCACTGAGAGAGAGTGACAAAAGGTACGACTGTGTCCTCGCTTGTCTGACAATGACCTCTCCGCAAAACAGACAGAAGATAAAAATAGAATATAGCAAGAGGAAAGGGGGAAGAAATGGAATGATGAGAGATGGAAGAATGGAGAGCAACAGAGAAAGAGAGGTGGACTGATGGACAATGAGGGATGGAGGAATAAAGGTATGACCAGACAGGGATGGATCTAAGATGGGAGGCTGAACTGAGAGATGGATGGAGGAACATAGAGAGAATAAAATAATGAATGGAGCATTACTTTTTGGAATCTGCTCTTTTGATTTACAGAATATGATTTTAAATGGCAAACATTGCCAGAAGAAGGCTGTGAAATGTGTAAATAATGAAATAGGCCCAATTATTTAACTTTGGCAAGTTTTGTCTTGAAGCTTTTTGGGCATTATCTACAGTAAGAGTAATCGTCCAAAATTATGTGAAATATGCATACCATTAAGTCAAAAACCTACAGCTATATTTCTTAAGGGAGGACCCAGAAGTCAATCACTTTCACTAATCAATCAATCAAAAATGTATTTATATAGCACTTTACAACAACCAGTAAGTATCCAAAGTGCTTAACATCAGAAACACATATCATACAATAGAAAGAATGAACATAGAAAACAGTAAAATCAGAAAAAGTTACAAAGAAACAAAAGAATGAAATTGTCACACTGCTACGTATTAAAGGCCAGACGAAACAGATAAGTTTGGAGTTTGGACCTAAAAAGAGCTAAGGGCTAACTAAGAGCAACTCTGGAAAATGACAGGCCAGACAAGTCAAATGTCTTATCTGCATGTCGCTTTTTGATGTTAGTCCCATTCTTTTGTCATTTGTTGTTGCTTTTTCCAACACTTTTGTCACTTTTTTATTTATTTTTTACTTTTTTTACTTTTTGACAGACAAAAGTCAGCAAGAAAGTCCGGTAACACTTTACTTGAAGGTATCTACATAAGAGTGACACATGAACCCTAACCCTAACCCTAACTTGTCATGACAAAAACTGAATGACACTTACTGACGGAAGCGTTATGTCATAAACGTTTATGACTTGTGGCAATACCTCAGTCAGTAGGGACTAGGGAGTAGTGTTGGGAACCGGAGGGTCACTGGTTCAAGTCCCAGTACGGACCATAATATGGTGGTGGACTGGTAGCTGGAGGAGGTGCCAGTTCACCTCTTGGGCACTGCCAAGGTACTCTTGAGCAAGGCACTGAACCCCTAACTGCTCGGGGCGCCTTTCCATGGGCAGCCCCCTCACTCTGACATCATTAGTGCATGTAGAGGTACTGAGCGTGTGTGTGTGGGTAATTCAGGCCTGTGTGTAATAACAGAGTGAAAACATTGATATTTCCCCTTGTGGGATTAATAAAGTATACATTAATGTTTATGACACGTTCATGACATGTCACTCTTATGTAGATACCTTCAAGTAAAGTAGTTAGCCATCATAGAGTTTAGCAAATCGAGCAAAACAAAGATTACATTTTTTAAAGTAGGCAACCACACAGCCGACTGCCAGCAACCGGTTTGTCAGCCTCATTATGAAAACTCTCGGTGGGATTTTGTGAGTGTTAAAATTCGCCAAATTCTGGCGTAATTGCTACTTGAAAAACACTTTTCTGTCTTTTGGAGTTTTGCGCACACCTATATTAAATTTATTGTGAAACTAAATTGATATGCAGGCGGGATTCAAATCTGCGAGGGGGCTGGGTTCGGCCCGCGGGCCTGTGGGCGTGGTGGTATTTTGTGCGTGAAGTGTGTTGATGTTGATGCTCTGTATATTTTCCTGATTTTTAGACCTCTTACCGCATGCCCGATTAATGGAGGCATGTAGGGATGGAGAGATGTAAGGATAGAGAAAGGGAGAGAGAGAGAGTAAGATGAGGGAATGAGGGAGAGATAGCAGAATGGTGGAATGTAAAGGTGAAGAGATGGATAAAGGATGAAGGAATGAACAGAAAGGGATGGATCAAAGACAGCAGGCCCAACTGATGGATGGATGTAGAGATGAGATGAAGAGATGGACAGCTGCAGGGGGGATGGGAAGATGGTGTTTAATGATGTTGGTGGGATGGGTGGAGGAACACAAGGACAGACCGATAAAATTATAGAATAACAGAGTGGAGGAGCACACGAATGGAGAGATGATAAGAGATGGAGAGATAGAATAACTCAAGGATGCAAAGGTGAAGAGTTGACCCGAGAGATGAAGAAGAACGAGCTGATGGATGGATGGAGGAATGCGGAGATGGACAACTGGATAGGGATGATCCGATGACAGAAAGATCCCTTCATCTTCGTATCCCTGCATTCCTCCATCTCTTGGTCCGCCTCCATCCCTTCATCCATCTTCTACAAGCTCCCCCTCTCACAATACCTCAACATCTGTCTGCCCCCCCACACCCTCTGTGGTATACGTTTCAGATTCGTCGCTGAATACAAACCAGTCGGACGTGACATCATCTGTATTCACACGGCAACGGGCCTCGGGCCCCCCCGCCTCCCGTGTGACTCTCTGCCAGGCGGCTGACCGTGATCGTAGTGGGCGCGGCACAGATTTGTCACTCCAGTCGGGGGCCTGAAGCTTAATGTTCCGGCTAAACTGTTACAGAATAGATGTTGACACAAAAGTGGCAGGTTCAGAAAACTGACACGGCCGCGGGGGAGTCGGGCGGGAGGATGCCAGAGGACCTCCGTAAGTAAATGTGACGTGGCGTCGTACATCAGAAACGGAGGGACTGTCAAGGGAAAGAAAGAGGGAAGAGTGACAACACTCTGTCTGTCTCTGTTTTCTCTCTCTCTCTCTCTTCCTGCCTGTCTGTCTCATTGACTCTTTCATTTTACCATTTCCAATTTTTCACATACTATCCTCTCGTTTCATGCTTGTTCTTTTTTTTTCTCTCACACACCCATGATCATTGTTGGGAAAGTTCACTTTCTACATGAACTAGTTCAAAGTTCGGTTCACAAATTTTAAAATGAACTAGTTCAGTTCATAGTTCATACTTCAAAAATGTTGAACTAAGTTCACAGTTCCAGAACTGAACTGAATACACTAGTACAAATAGGTTATGTACTCATAAAACGATAGATTGGAAAGTTTGTAAGTACACCAGAAGTTTATGAACACTTGCCTGCTCTCTTCTGCTGCTGCTGCTACCAGCAGTTAGACGAGTGCTTAGGTCCATCTACAAATTACTACACCGAAAAGAGATACAATAAATATTTATTAATTTAATGATTAAATAAGGTAATGTCTCCAAACTTACCTCAATTATTACTTGTCTCCTTCTCGTTATACTACAGCACTTACTTAAAAAAAAAAGTTAAATAAAAAAATATTTTTGTGGCATCTCTTTTCGGTGTTGTAATTTGTAGACGGCCCTAAGCACTCGTCTTACAGCAACAACAACAGCAGAGAGCAGAAGCCAGCAGGCAAGTGTTATTTACATAAACTTCTGGTGTACTTACAAACTTTCCAATCCATCCTTTTTTTTATGAGTACATAACCTTTACCATTTGTACTACAGTAGAAGTTTGGTATCAATCGGGCTTTATTAGTGGGTTCATTTACGAGATACATACATGGGTCCATTAGCCCCTGCGCTAAGCTATTCAGCTGATAACGCTACTCTATGCCAACTCTCCCAATGTTCGACCCAGGTGAAAAAAGCTTCTGGGGGGTGTTTGGCTTGAAGTCATGGTGCAAAGGACCCTAGGGTGAAATTACTCCGAACCATCACTTTAAGTAGTGATGAAGTGTAAATGTGTCTGAAGAGAAATTCACTGTCTTGTATATAGGATTTATTACATCAAGTTTTCAGCACCAATTACGATGGACATACTCTGTTTTACTGCAGCAAGAACATGGTTTATAAGGGGTACGTTTAGGTAGCATGTTAGATAACATAAACAGATGTGAGTTGGCAGAGTAAAGATCAGAGTCCCTTTGAGGTCAGAGTCCCTTTGGGGGGGCTCCAACGCTACACATAAAATCATTGATCCCACTCAGCCACCTAATCACAGAACATCTTCTCCAAAAATCTCCAGTGAGAGGTAAATCATTAAACCTACTTCAATACAACAGTGCTCATAATGAGTCAGCACATTTGAACTTTATACAGACTTTAAACTTATAAGCCCTCAGATACTACATATTTCCCCCCTTCGAGACTTAATAAAGTCTCGAAAAACAAAAAGAGTAAAACATACATGTTTAAAATTACACAAAAGAACAATTTCTCCTAGACATGCTTCTTGCAGTATGACTTTAACAATACAGTAACTTTATGGAGTGTGAGAGCGAAAAACCTGTCCGGCAGCTATCTTTCCAAAATGTCCATCAAAACAATCTAGACAGGAAAATTCTCTCACGGCCCCTCTGCCCCTAGGCGGCCACGCAAAGTACTCCAGATCAATTAAAAAGAAATCTTTATCAATTTATCAAAACCGTTGTTTTTCAGAAAATGAAAACAAATTCTAATTTGAAAACATTTTATTGAGCTGTTTACCTAACCCAATGCAGCTTTAAGGTGGGACGACTTAAACCTTTGTCCTTCTCATTCTATTACAGTTGGGTGACCTTGTAATTTCCAGAAACCTAAGAGGATTTATAATAAACCAGAATTACTGGAGACTGTGTAAATCTGCACAGCCTTTCACGAGAGTTCGAAGAGAAGAGGATGACGAAGACGACATTTATGAAGCTCTTCAGAACCCTGAAGTCGTGTATGTACAAATCTCTGTGAGATTCCGCAGAATCGTCAAAGATTTTATGGCGGAACAGTCTGTTATCCAGGAAAATACAGCCAAAGTCTGAAGTACGCCCACTTAGTTCAAGTCAAGATCAAAATAAAACGTTAAGAAATGTGACGTTCAACTGAAAGTTGGCTTCTCAAAGTTTCTGGCAATAATAAAAAAAAAAAAAAAAAAGATCTTGTGCTTGGTCAGGCTGAGTGGGATTAAATTGTCTTGTTTGTGTAAAGCATCAATAAGAAAACCATATTAATGCTGAGGAGGATACTTAAAAAAAAATAAGGAAAATAATAAACTAAAATAAAAAAAACATAATGGACAGCCAGAGGCAGAAGGAGCCTAAGGAAGGATGATAAGGCTTAAGAGCACAGGTGAATGGGAGAGGGATGTTAATTAAATGCATCATAGAGTGTGTGTGTGTGTGTGTGTGTGTGTGTGTGTGTGTGTGTGTGTGTGTGTGTCGGGTTTGTACAATAGTGTAATATGGTCCTCTTCCGCAATAATGCCAAGCAGTAATTGGGTGCTAGTGACTCTACAGAAAATTTAATAAGAGCAAAAAAAATGATAAGAGAAAAAAAACATTTAGGCATATTAGAGAACAAAACAGAAACAAAGAGAGAGAGAGAGAGAGAGAGAGAGAGAGAGAGAGAATGAATAAAAGAAGAGAAGGACAGCCACATTTTGAGGGAGAAAGATGGAGGAGGAGTAATATATCCACAGGGCGAGGGAAGGAGGGCGGGAATAAAATAGATTTAACAAGAAAGATGTGCATGTGTGATTATATGTCTTTGTGTTGATGGTATTGTGAGTCTTATTATTCCATTTAATCTCCATCTTGCTGGAGTTCCTCCCTAACTGCCCTGCTCAATTGTTTACACGCTACATTGCCATACATTTTCCATCTAATTGCATTTTTTTTTTCATTTTTTTTCTTGTGACAAGATGTCCCCCACCCTCCATTATTGTTGCATTTCTAGCTGTCCTTGACTCGTCAGCTAATTAGTTTTGGAGTAATTACCTGCTTCAGTGATTTGTAATAGTCTCTCTTATTGGTTAAAAAAAACAACAACTAGAAAAACCGCCTGGCGGTTGTATGCCTCCGCCAACCAGTCAAGTTGCAGTTTACATCCACGTCTGTCCAGACTCATAATATATACGTAGCAAAGACTTTGAAGGAATTTTATAAAATGTATTAAGTGTATTTATGGCGAAAGAGGAAGTTATTACTACAGTGACATGCATGATTCCAGTGAATTATTTCCAGTGAAAACATGCTGTCTTTAGCTTAGAGATCTTCGTTACGTGGTGCAACGGCAATCACCTAAAACTCAACTTTCAGTCTTTCATACTTCTCGCTACCGTTATCACTCTTAATACTACGTCATGTTAAAGCGCCGCGATCGAGCGGTCATGTCCCATACAGACGCTAAAGCCGGCTTCACACTTGGGTGCGTGGCGTGAGCGGGCCAGCTGCGTGGCGTGTCCGATTTTATTTCGGCTCCCATGGTAACAGGTTAGAGCTTGCGCGCTGCCTGCGTGACACGCACGTCTCAGGCGTGGCTCAAGCTACGCCGACAACGAACGCATGCTAGAAATAAAACCAACGCCTATTTTTCACTTGGAAGCATTTCCAGGCAAAATAGAATAAAAACATATGTTTATATGTCATTTTGACACAAATGCATATTAATAACTGACATTTTTATGTTTGAAAGTCTCTAGGTTTTGACATAAATGCAGATATAAATGTAATTTAAAAAAATAATAAATAATTATCGATTTTCAAATATTGCACCTGTCAATACACAACAAAATATTCTGTAGCCTATTTTGCCGTCAATACTGCCGACCTTGTCTTTGCTGTAATCAAATCAGTATATATTTATGTTTAACATTAAGTAGTATACTGCTTGAATGCATTTCATAAATGGGAAACATCCATGTGTCCAGACAAGGCTAGCAGCAGCGCCGCGTCAGACACGTTTCTGGTGTGAAAAGACATACGCAACAGAAACGCCACATCCCCCACACCACGCAGCCAGTGTGTAACCGACCTAAAGGGTGATTTTGGCATCAGTGTCTGAAAGTGAGAGACACTGACCTAGCATCAGTATTTGACGATTTGGGAGTGAGAATGTGTTGGGGCATCAAGGCTTGGCAGTCAGCAGTCTCAGTAAGCTGTTAAGAAAGACGAGGTAGATGATCAGGCTGGAACTGGACAGTGTGGAGGCAGTGGCAGAGAGGAGGTAACCTGACTCCGCCAGATGGATTGCTTCGCATTTGCTCGGCATATCCATCTGGGAACTTTCCGTTGGAGAACTTTTGGGAAGGGGCGAAAATACTGGTAAGCTGATTGGATAAACCATCTGTCTTTCACCTATATTGGTGATACACGGGCCAAATCAACCAATCAGATCAACGAAGCATATGAAAATACAACCACAAGCCCCTGCTGCTGCAGGCAAAGCATAGCTCGTTAGCTCAGCAAGCAAGCAACATGTCGGTAAAGGAGATTTGCCGTTTGTGTAACGAGAATTTAGGAATAAAAGGAATGATTTAGGTTCCTCGACCACATTCCAAAAGAAGGATCCAAGAGAAAAAAGCATTAGTGAGCGGCTAACAGAATTAGGGCTACCGCTGTCTGAAAATACTTGTTAGCTGATTGGATAACCCATCTGTCTATCACCACCTAACCCGCCTCAAAACCAATGCTGATTGGCCCGGTCGTTTGGTGAACGGCTCCAAATTTTCTCTATGTCAAGATGCCAGACTGATCTGGGAGTGGAAAACTGAGCTTGCGAGATCAGGACGGTCTCACGAGGCTAGAGAGGAGGTCGAGTGACAAAATCAAAGCCACCTTGGAAAACCCTCCTCACAGGACTGATAACATCAAAGCCTGGAAGTCGTTCCTCAACCGAGTCGAGGGTCTAAGGATGTAGGTTGTGAAGCCTTTTGAGGCACATTTTTGGTTTGTAATACAGGGATGTATAAATAAAATTGATTCGACTTGACTTTGTTCTGCTCAATGTCTATTAGTGCGTAAGTTGATTTGGAGAAACAAAGAACAGTCAAATGCGTTCACATGCTTGGCCAATAAAGCTGAATTTGATAGAACGCAAAGTTTTAGCCATGACAGTAGACAATGCTTTAATATGGATGTTGCTGCCGCCACTCTGCTTGGTGCGCTTTCCTGTTTCTGTGCTTTTTTTTTCTCCGCAAATGCAGACCTGTTTGGAGGTTAACCAGCGGCATAGGACACACCTGGGCCCCTTCACCATTTTATCCTGTTAGACATTTGTGTGAGAGTTTGTCATAATTAGCGTAGGAAATCGTGAATTATGGCCAAAATGTGTTTTGTGAGGTCTCAGGGACCAACAAAATCTAATCAGTTCATCCTTTAGTCCAAGTGGACGTTTTTTCCCAAATTTGAAGAAATTTCCAGGCGTTCCAGAGATATCACCAAACCCCGAAAAAGGGGTAAAAAAATACACCACCACAGTACAGGTACAATGAAAGAAATTCCTCTCACGTTTTGATTGAGTCTTTATTTGTTCATTAACTTGCAGCCAGCATGAAATCTGTAACGGCCTTTCAGACTTGGAGGGCAAGGAAATAACAGCTAAACCCTTCTTCCAACTGCAGCTTATTTAGGTAGCTGTTGTGCATCTAAAGGAAAGAAGGTTCCTGGAAATGAAGCTGGTCTCTCAATACAATAATGCACTTTCCTACTTATATAAAGCATGCTTGGACAAATTTCAGTACACACTGTAAGTATATGGTACTGGACTACTTATATGATAAGCTTACTAGACTACCAACATGCTCCAGCAAATAATTAGTTTTTCAAGAGGCGCAGGATTCAACATGTCAGTTCCCAGACAACAGATGGAGCAATTATTTGTGTCCTGGGATTGCTCATGCTGTGTCTACCTGCCTGCCTGCCTTCCTACACAGGAATGAGAATTGTGACACTCCTCACAGTATTGATATATTAAAATGTTTTCAATGTGTCTTCTAAAATTATTTCCAGTAATCTTTTCAAAGGTTTTTCGTCAAAGCAACAAAGAAGAAGATTTATTTATTTATATTAGGACAATGCACATTAATCAACATTTCTGTAAATGCGCCAGTGTTAGCCAGTCGGCTAATTTTCAACTGTAGTCCTAGTTGCATGCATGTCTTTATGGGGGGAAGAAACCAGAGCACCTGGAGGAAACCCACGCGAGCACGGGGAGAACATGCAAACGCCACACTGAAAGGCCTGGGACGACCTGGGTTCGAACCCAGAACCTTGTTGCTGTGAGGCAGAAGTGCTAACCACTGAACCACTGTGCTGCCAAAACATAGCCGTATCACCAAAAAAAAAACTGAACTGAAAACACAGGTGGTACACTCTAAGTCTGACAGCAAAGAAGTACATTAAATATTGTCCCTTTCTTTGTATATCTACTTACGTCCCTACTGTGTTTTTTTTTTTTTTTTTTTTTTTTTAAGATGAACATATACACAAACACATATTTCCCTGTCTCCATTTCTTTGCTTCTATGTCTCCTCCTGACTCCCAACTTTTGTATATTCGTCACTCAAGGGTGCAGTCACAGTGGAACAGACGACATGCATTATGTTTTTCTGACACTGCTGGCACCTGTGTGTGTGTGTGTGTGTGTGTGTGTGTGTGTGTGTGTGTGTGTGTGTGTGTGTGTGTGTGTGTGTGTGTGCATGCTCATAAATTGGCACTCAGAGTCTCAGCACATCGACAATAAAACCGGCTCCTCATGAATTCAGAGGGTTACCAGAGCTGCTGTTCATTTATTCAGAGCATCATATTGAGTACTGGGAGACGTAGACAGAGAATGTTGGAGCAGAGTAACCGACACAAAACTGTTGTGTACTGTGTAAGCAAGTATGAATGTTCGAAATGATTAAATGCATACTGTTTAAATCTGCAAAAATACTCATGTCCCAAACTACATGGGGTACATCCCAGGTCCCTAAATTGCATCCACGGTTCCTTCACTTGCTTCCCTTCCTCAAGTCTAGTCCGTCTCACCGAGGAAGCATGAGAGAGATGCGAGGAGCGAGGGAACGAGGAAATGTGTTTTCAGACATTCTATACCTCTGAAGCGTCACGCGAATCGGTCAGCTGCATGGGCGGAGTTAGCAACAAACATCTTTTGAGCTGCACGACTGCTCTCGTGTATCCTCGCTCGTAGCTCCGAGAGCCCTCCTCGATCCTCCATCCTAGCTCTTCGGGGCAGGAATAAGAGCTTTAAGACGGAGGGCCACAACAACTTCTGGATTAAGTGACGCACAAGGAGATATCAAATAAGAGACATGGGAATCAGTAATAGTCTGCACGCCAATGGTAAACCCACACATTGAATATTAAAGTTGATAACTAAGTGTTTTGGCATGGCTGGCCGAGTGGCTCTATTTCCATGGTTTTGGAAAGGGGGTTTTAACACTTGCATGTTTTGTTTTGTTGTGCATTATCAAAACACATTCCCCTCTCTGCTTTTTTTTCACAAATAGCACCATGGGTACACGGACCCACGCTAGCTGCTTTCAGCCTAGGCTTAATAGCTCACAGAGCTACTGGAACTGCTTCTACTGGAACTGTGCTTCGGTAGCGCTTTTAAAAAGCTCATCATTTTGAAAACAAAGTGAAACAGACTCCTGTCTTGCCTCCTTGTAGCTACAAAGGTCCACAGAAAGCAGTGCGTTAAGCTATTTATTGGCGAAGTGAAGAATGGAACCTAACGAGCACATGGTTGTCTCCATTGGTATTCGTTGGTACGATCTGTGAATCAACTGACAGCTGAAGAAAGAGCAAGTAACTTTTTACACCCAAATTTCAAGCCTTTTAAAACCCAGCCAGTTGATTCTGTGTTTGGTGAAGGATCGGTGAGTCTTAATTTCAGTAAAAGACTTCCCCCGTTTTCTCCCGGCTCCTCTCCTTCCTCCTTGTTATCTTTGCTTTGCTTGCTTCTTCTCCTCCCTCATCACAGCAAAGAAAGAGGTCACCATCTGTGGCAACCGTTAGGCCAAGTCAGACACCTCATCTATTAATCACAGCCGCATTTACTAGCATATTTCATTCAGCCTGCCAACTGCACGCAGGAACATATTGTGAGTAAATATTTAAAAAGCTCTTCGTATGTCAATTTGTGCCAGTGTCTCCTCCATTTAACTGTGAACAACTTGTAGGTGTCTTGGAAAATCAAATAAGCAAACAGGTAAGACGATACAAATCTCTTGTACCCTGTGTGGCGAAACAGAGAAGCTTCTTTTGGCAGTCCAGCATAGTTAAATCCCGTTTTAACAGAAAAACATTGTCATCCAGACCGCTGCAGGTTTACATGTTCAACACTGTTAGAAGCTCATGAGATCTTTACTTTCTAGTGCTTAAATAAACAAGCAGAATTATGCCTAAAAAGCATAGTTTGGATCCCTTTCAGATGGCATAATGTAAAATGTATTGTCACTAGCGCTATCTGTGTTGCTGATTCCATGGGCGTGCTCCAGAGCAGACTCTGGCACACTCTGTCCCCGGTAATTCCAGCTCGATGATGTTTTAAGCCCCCAATGTCTCCTTACAGGCAGCGCTGCGCCCGTTGACTTCAGGGCACCTAACCCTAACCTAATCCTAGCACCATCCAGGCAGCGCTGCCTGGAAGGAGACGTTGGGGGGCTTAAAACACAGATAAACGTAATTTCACCAGGCACAGATGTGCTGTGTTCAGGTGCAGATCTGCACCGTGGTTTCGTTCCATCATGCTTCACCAGGATTGTCTCAGGAGACACACTGCGTTGCGTCTAGTGGACTCACAAGCATTGTTTAGAGTAGCCATGATTGCTGCCGGAATGCAGCGCAGACGCGTCTGGTGGAATTTACCAGCATGGTCTCACAGAATTTCGTGAAATGATCACAAACTGTTAACAGCGCATTACTTGGTGGTGGCACGGAATTTGTGAAAATTTTGTGTGCCCACCACGGAAAACAATGCCAAAGTAAAGTCAATGAGAAGATGACGTAGCATTAAGAGTGACTACGGTAGCAAGTAGTATCTAAGGCCGAAATTCCACGTAAGGAGGTAGGATGGGGTGGTGGATGGGTCAAACACAGGACTTTCACCCAGGAGACCGAGGATCGTGTCCCACACGTCATGCTTCCTTAAGTCGCTTTCTTCTTTTCCTAAACCCAACCATCCTGTTCTTCCACGTTCTTTCCTGTCACGGAACCGTAAGCCCACCCACAACCTTTTCCTTAACTTAAAGGGCCGTGTTTATTAACGTAATTCTGTGAGATCAGGTTGAATTTCCGAGTGAGGAACTTGCCTCGTTCTCGTGAAATCCGATTTATTCCTGTGGGTGACTGGGTATCATCACAACCAATTACCGGACTAAGATTAACAATCTCATTCTATTCACCTCTGTGCACCCTATTTAACCTCTACAGATTGAAATAAACTGCTCTGGAGGTAACTTCAGTAAAAACAGAATATTAAGTCTACCTTTGAGTTCATAGTAAAAAAAGAATACAGCTGTTACTGCTGCCATTTAAAACTGATTCAAATATTTATTGGGATAAAATAAAATGTAAAGACAGATAGGATCCTGACCATGAGTGCATGAGTGATTCATATTAATTTAGTGTATATATGTGGATCGCGGATCGGCCTCTACGGCCATCTGAAGCCCCACAAAGTAGATGACCCAACGAAGAGGACAGCCATGCTCGCTTCGAGTGACCGCTCATAAATATCTATTCAGTGTTTCATATTCTGCATAGGAACTTCACCGTAATGAAAAGCAATTATTCAAATTAAAGATATCTTGCCATTTAAAAAATATGACATGTACATCCATGGATGAAATGGATTAGGGGCGGGCAGAGGAGTTTCTCTCACCTTCCATAGGTCACCGGTTGTCAAACAGCCATTTCGATAATGTGTTAAGTTTCACTGCAGTCCTTTGCTGCGTTCTGCTGGGAAAATGCTGCTGCTTCGACATGCTAAACATCCCATAAAACGCTGACCTTTTTAAGAGCACCTGATTGCTTGACATTTGCAGTGACAAGTAAACTTGTGTTACCGCGCTGTTACAGGGCAGAATGTAAAGGAAAATCAATGTCACACGTACGAGAGCAGCAGGCAACAACCTTGTGGCTCGGCAGTTAAAAGCAGATCCACTCTGACATTCTGGGCACAGATTAATTATAAAGAGTGGAGAATAAGAGTAAATGGATTGCATTGCTGTGTCTCGGCCCAAACACAAGACATCAACACTGCTTGAGTAAAAAAGATGAATTAAAAAAAGTGTATAAAGATTACTTTTTATATTGGGACTACAGAAGGAAATGTAAGAGCTAAGCAAATCAGGCTTGGTCCTATCCCGTACAGCAGCAAAAGCTGATTATCTATGCTTTAAATGTCTTTAAAATGTTGGTCCCCCAGAACTGAAACATTAAAGTGACTAGAATCAATATTTTCATAAAAAGGATGTACCAAATGGCCATGTGAAAGGGGTTGCTCAGAGAATTATCACCCGATCAGCAGCTCTCCTCGAATTTAAAGAACTTTAGAGTGAGTTTTAGCTCATTATTTAGCTGTCCAGCTTGCAACGTTATTATTTTGGACTCGCTCATAGTCGGAGCAGGCAGCTGTTTTTATTGAAAAAGCTCTTTAAAAAAACAGCAAACAGACACAGAAACACGACTCCAAATGAATGACCATGTTGCTCCGTAACTGCTGGATGTGGAAATACGCAACTGTTTGCTAACAAGTTTGCATATCAATTTATAAAAGTGATGATGTGTCAAAATTGTGTTTACAACTTGTTTCCGTTCCCCCCAAGTGGCCGAACAAAATCAGCGGAGTGGCTTTAGGGATGGCAATGTCCCTTTTTCTCTTGGTCAGTCCACCGATTTAGACATTCATGGTGCTCGAAGATGAATCCAAATAACCGTGGTGATCTGAACTAGCGGGTCAAAATCGTCGGTAATGCTGTGAAATTTCTCAACATCTACAAGATGAATTGGCACCTTGTAGGCTAGTGACTTTGGTAATCCCCTACTTTTCCTGAGCCACCATGAGGTTGACATTTTTAATTTCCAGTGAAGCGTCTCGACTATTACTCTGAAATTCAGTACACGCATTAAAATGAATGTCCCTGTGTGGATGGATTTAAATACGTCTAAAATCCCCTGACTTTTTATCTAGCAAAATCTTCAGGCCAACATTTTTTAAATCCAATTCTTGTACCAGAACTAATGACATTTACCATCAGCCTCAGCTGCACTTTGTGTTTAGTGCTAATTTGCAAATGATGGCATGCTAATAGGAACTAAAATGCCTTGTGAAGAAATAGGTCTGGTTGAGTTTAGGTGATTAAATCTACGTGGTCTGCAAGGCCCAAGAAAGATTGGCTAAATGGTTAAAACAAACCAATGTCAGATGTTGTTAGAAGACAGGATGGGAAGCGCCGTTATGAGAGATGGTGTGGCAGCATTCCCCCTATTGTATGTCCACTAAATACTGCTTCTAAGTCAAAGGTCATTTTTTTACCCTCTTGAACAAAACCAATGCTGTCTTTTCTGCCAAGGTAAGCTTCTACAATGAAGGGGTGAAAGGATTTGCCTGCAGCTAACGTTCAGTCAGTGTACGTCCTCTTCTAAACCCCAAACTGTACAGCTTTTTTTAACAATGCTGCAATGTTCCATGGTAGGTTTTCCCTTAAAAGCTGGGCCTTCTCAACAATATAACAATCTCATAACTGCTGCATGTCGCTGTAGGCTGTGGGCTACATCAAAGTGGCTCAAAGGCGAGAAGAGGTAAAAAAAAATAAAAAAAATAAGAGGCCTCAAAGAATTCTTTGATCTTGGAAAAAGTGAATGAGAATTGTTTCCTCGCCTCCGAGGCATTGGTTTTGAGGAGCCAGGTGCTTCAGTGGATTTAAGTGGCCACTGGTGGACAGCATGTACCTGGAAAAAGAATAAATGGATTACATTTTATTTTTCATTTATTTTATTTATTAAAAAAATGTTTTCGATTGCTAAACAACAGTGGGCACAACTGAAGCCACATGTGCAAAAACTAACTAACTACAGTCCGCACAGCAGCAGTTCATGTGGACCCAACGCTAGTTCGTTTCTCATTGCTTGAACACAGTTTTCAAAACTCTACACACTTATCCCATGACTTTAACCACAACGTGCACAACACTGTACACTGCTGTCAAAAGATTTCAGTCTGGTGTCTATCAAACACTGCTGATTGCAATTTTAGCTGAACGCCTAAGCAGGTGTCTTGTTTTAGACTTGTTAGTGAACATATATGGTATTTATACAGAGAAAGCTCAGAAAGCCTTTTTCTGTATACAAACACCAAATAAGAATGACACACTGTACCGTTTGAGAGAAACAGGTAAAAGAGCAAAGATACCAACATGTCCTGGTAAGATGTTTGAGGTTATGTACACAGCTATAAAAAAATAAATAAGTGAAAACCACTATATTTTTACTATAGTAAAACTGCGTTCTTACTGTTTTTTTCAGAAAGTAATGGAGGTGAAAGCAATGGAAACTCCACATTCATTAGTATTTAGAGATGATGCAGACATCCAATGTGATGAAGAAAACATGATGCTGGAGAGAGGCAGGATTAGTCACACTATTCTTTGTTACTGTTATGCACCTTTAGCTTTTTTTCCAGTAAGTCCATAAATTACCAGAGACATAATACTATATTGAAGCAAACTGCTGATTTTCATTCCTTCTTGTTTACCTTATGTAAAAAATGGTATATTACATAAAATCTGTATCTTTCCTTTAAATAAACTATTGAGTAGTGTGAAGTCATTCAAACTGTTCAAACTGTAAAGATTAGAAAGTTTGTAGTTTGTGTATTGGTGTTTGACGCTGGTGTTGTTACTCTCAGTGTGTTCTGAGTGACGGTGTGTGTTATCTCAGTAAGGACTGTGCTGAGTGTTTGGCTGCACTGAGCCTGTTCTGAGACGTGTGTTAAGAGTTGTGTTGCTTGGAATGAGAGATGTGAACTGTTTAGCTCAGGTGACTGTTGGTAGTTCAGACTGTAGTTTGAGTTTTTGCACATGTGGCTTCAGTTGTGCCCAGCGTCATTTAGCAATCGAAAAAGACACTGTAAAAGGACAGTGCACATGAATTAACATTTCTGTAAATGTGTTAGCCAGCCGGCTAATTTTCAACTGTAGTCCTTTGGCCAGATGTTTTGGGACCAGAGCAACAGGAAACAGCAAGACATAAGTACAGGTTAAACTTTACAGACAGAAGTCAATGAGACACCAAAAAGACAGCTGAAGCAACAAATAAGCTTTCTCAAGATGCCATGCAGAAAGACAGGAAGCAGCGAGAGTTAGTAAAGCATTCAGTATACATCGACAGTATCCACATTCAGTATACGAAGCTACGCAAGCAACAAAACACAGCCGAGCAACACAGATTAGAGCCATCTTCTTGCACCATGCATGCGACCATGCAAAGCAGTAAGAAGAAATGACAGAAAAATGAAAGAAAATACATGGATGGAGATCTTGATACAATATTAAAAGTTGCAGTACAGGTTAATACGATGGTGAAATAGTTAAAGTACAAGTTAATCTTTTATACATACCCAGGCCATGCAGAGCTGACTATATCTGACAACAGGCAAGACATAAGACTAACCCTAACTTTTATACTTGGATTGCTTGCATACAACAAACACATACAAATCAAAAAATAGATAAAAACATACTCCGCTGATCAGGAGATCAGCAGTTTGAGAACCTGCACAGGCAGGGGTTACATTGGGATTGTTTGAATTATTAAGACCGAAAAATGTGTACAAATATACATCGTTGAAGATGCGTGAAGGTAAGCATGTGTGTGTGTGTGTGTTTTTACGTTTGTGCGTGTGCGCAGGATGCTACTGCAAAGCACTGTGCTTGTTCTTTCTTTCCTTCTTTCTTTCTTTCTTCATTTCCTCCCTAGGGGAATTCAGAAATACTCCAAAACCCTGTTATGAGTTTTCCAAACACACGTGGATCAGCTCCTGCCTGGCGGGAGGCTGTTATCCCCCCGGGGTGAAGAAGAAAAGGTTTGCCTCCTGTCGGCGCATCGCCCACAGCTGTTGCAGTTGACCTTCGAGCCTTGATCAAAGAGGCCTGCTTTGTCTGGTGTTAATATCAAATGATGAACATTCAGCTCCCGCTCTGCCCTTTATTTCCGCTGCCAAACAGACAGCAGGAACACATCAGCCGGCCCTGATTGGTATTCACAGACGCTTGTATAAATGATTATGAGGCTGCTTAGATCCTGCTGGACAGTAAAGAGAAGACTGGCTGCTTGAACGGACAACACCGATGCTTTTTGATGTTCATCTATACTCAGTGTTCTGCACGCTTATTCATTTATTTATTTTCAAATGATTTCTGAACACATCATTCTTTTGTCGAGAGTTACATGAGAAGATCGATACTACTCCCGGACACCAAATATGAAGCTACTGCCAGAGGGTCATTAGCTTAGCCTAGCATAGAGACTGAAAAGCTTTGGCACTGAACAGGGATTTGGAAATAATCTTCATTTCACCTACAGTACAGGCCAAAAGTTTGGACACACCTTCTCATTCAATGTGTTTCTTTATTTTCATGACTATTTGCATCGTAGATTCTCACTGAAGGCATCAAAACTATGAATGAAAACATGGAATTATGTACTTAACAAAAAAGTGTGAAATAACTGAAAACATGTCTTATATACCCTTGGTGTTCTCTCAATGAGCTTCATGAGGTAGTCACCTGAAATGGTTTTCACTTCACAGGTGTGCCTTGTCAGGGAATTTTTCCCTTATTAATAAAAAAGCAAAGGGTGGCTACTTTGATGAATCTAAAATATAAGACATGTTTTCAGTTATTACACACTTGTTTGTTAAGTACATAATTCCATATGTGTTCATTCATAGTTTTGATGTCTTCAGTGAGAATCTACAATGTAGATAGTCATGAAAATAAAAAGGAAACGCATTGAATGAGAAGGTGTGTCCAAACTTTTGGCCTGTACTGTATAGCAACATTCTCTGTGTTTAGACATAATCTCCATGTAGTTATCCCAAACAGCTCTCACAACCATACAATATACAGTAGATTGTTTGTTCCTACACACTAAAACAACCCACAGGAGCATTTCATAAATTGGCGCCCCTGGCAGCAGCAGGAAATACGACCCACAGGACCATTTTCTGTCCTCATATCTAAACCAGAGAACGTACTGTCCTGACGCAGAATGAGGCGTAGTTCCGTTTGTTCTTTAAAGTAAAAAAAAACCTTTTATTAACACTTAATTAACACATTAATCACTTTTATTATTTAATGAGACACAAACCTGTGATCCAGTGAAAGTCCTGTTTGTTTGATACATCCACCACCCCGATTTACCTCCTTATGCAGAACTTGGCACTCTTATATTTTGTCACCTTACTTCCTGTTTTGCATAATTACCACTAGAAATGTAAATATGAGTCAAAATTCCTACTTGAACAAATGACCTATGGGAGCATTTTTCAGGGGAGGGTTACAGCCTCGGTAATACTATCATGACGTGTGGTGAATTGAAAAACAAAATATAAAATAAAAGACCTGAAAATTAAAGAAATTCGCCGAAAGTATATTTATGCTGGATCTGGCCACCAACTATTAATACAAAAGTTGGTTCTTGGATACGCCTTTACATCCACAAACAGATTAGTTACTTATGCCTGCCATACAATAGAAGACTTTGAACAGACTTTGAGACTAAAGTCTGACATTATATGTAAAGACTGGGGATCTGGCAGGGTCACAAACGGCAAGACTACATCTAGATTCGTTTTGAAAAATGTAACCAAGCTAACTAGCTACCGCTAGCGTTAGCTGGTAACTTAAGGGAAAGTTTGCCAATTTTTTTCTACATGCAGTGTTTATCTGCCAATAAAACTCCCGATGGATGACGTCCTTCAAAATGGTTGAAAATCTGCAACTTTCCTCTTTAGCGATTAGCTTAGCCATAGCAACTATAAACACCACTGGCTCTAGCCGTTTGCTGCTTCTTGTTTGGTGCTGGAGGGAGCTCACCCATTGGTTGTTGACAATGTTCACATGATTTAACTTCACTACCAAGACTTAAAACTTACGATAATATAAAACACGTGTAATTTTGTTGGAACATCAAGATTGAAAAAAGACTGGGATTGAGTTTTCTGGCCACCTTAAACCAAACGATTGAGACGATGGGAGAGCCCCAACTCTAGCAAGAATATATTGGAAAATAGTCTGGGACAGTGGAATCACTTCAAAAGTCGTTACGGTCTGCATTACTTGTATCCAACACACTCAATCCATAAACATTTAATTACATTTGTTAAGGAAGGTGTTGGATCAGTATGCAATGCATCAAGTAAAATAAGCCCCACTGAGCCGTATCACCTCCTTAGTGAAGAGTAAACAGTTTCCAGATTGGCAGTGTTACAGGGAGAGTCATTATTATGAGCCATGTGAAAGCAAAAGCGATCAGGCATCACAGAGAGGGATTAAACAGGAAAATGCCTCTCCTGTAAAGGATTTAAGACAAAACGGGACAAACAATTAATGAATGAGGCATAAGTGCAAGTGCACATGCTTGCATATATGCACTGTTTGCACACACACACACACACACACACACACACACACACACAACTGACTCTCTCCAGTCGATCAATACCTCCGTTCAATCAATCACAAGAGAGGAAAACAAAACCAGCGGTGGTTGTCGAGGATTGGTAGTGTTCAATTCTTCTCACAGCTGCTGCTACATGTTCCACACAGAGACTGTGCCTTCTGAGGAATTCGAAGATGCAATAAATTATAGAACACTCCAAAAAAAATAAACCCACCTCAGCGGCCGGATAGAAACAACCGCTCATTATTCCTCAGTAGTTATATCTGTCACCCACTGATAGCTGAGTGTTTGCTTTCCCAAAGCTTTGTCCAGACCTTTAGAAACATGTGGAAATGTGCAGAATCCACACAACCATGTTTCATTGTCCAATTGCGAGGTCTACACTGTACATAAAGTGTGTGAATCTGTGTTTATTTTGAATATTTAAAAATGAGTTAGCCAGGTGAAAAAACTTGAGCGGTGCATGTCAGTAGAGGACATGTTTTAACTGTAAAGTGTCTTCTTACAGCGGGAAACATAATGTTTGGATGTGGTAGGGCAACGCATTCTCATGAACAAGTTCGAACGATATCGTACGGAAATGAACGCACACCAATTCGTATGATATTCTACGAAATTAGGCGACTGCCGGCTGGTCACAACAAGCCGGTTACATTTCAGCGGCTGTTGGTAGTTGAGTTTAGCTGACAAAAGGTGACTGTGAGCCGGGTACAGAGCACTGCCAGATGACGGTCCTTTCAGCGAACATTACAGTTGTGTTTAGCCTACAAAAAGTGAGCGTCATGCAGCGACGATAGTTTAGGCACCAAAACCACTAGTTAAGTTTAGGAAAATGGTTGTGGTTTGGATTAAAACACTTCCGAGGAACAAACACATGTTTCCTGTGTGAAAATCTTTTGTTTTCGGCCCACAGCGCTCTTATACAGCAACAGTCATTGTGGTGCATATACCGCAAAAAATACGTGGAATACATACGATTTACAGTGCATTACTTTTTGTAGCTATATGTACGAATGGTTCATGAGAACAGCCTGAGTAAGGAAAAAAAATCTGTAAATCTGTTTAACATAATATTTTCCAAAGAAAATCGGTGTTGGCTATGTTGTGGCAAAAAAACAAAACAGGAACCTTTAGTTGTGTTTTATAAACCACTAAAGATAGCAAAGTTTTTTAAATGGCTTAAGTTTTAGTTTGAAATGTGAGAACTCCACAGTGTTCGTGGTTTCTTGAACTGTAGAGAGGCTCTCTCATCCTTCTGAGCTCTTCCTCTCATCATCATCACCATGTTATTTTCCCCATCATCATTATGTCCCTCCTTTTTAATTATCACTCTAATTCCCTGTGTAGTTGCCCTTTACGTAACACCTCCACTGATGTCAAGTTAGGCCCTTTACATGAACCTTTGATACCCTGCGACTGACTCTCCCTATTCCCATAAATAAACCAATTAACAGAATTTTCCTTTTCACATGAAGAGCTTTGTGTCTGACAACAGGATAAACCCCCCCCCCCCAATTTCCCTCCAGCAGAGCACAATGTAACTTCTAGCACAAGTACAAGAAATTAGGATCCCATTTTTTGGCACTCGCAGCAAAATAGCAGTTTCCAAGCAGCAGGAACACGTTTAATCTGACAGCATGTGAAGCAGGTCTCTCATTATCGGAGTCAGAACGGAGCTCACATACTGTTTCGGGACGTTAGAGGTACATTTGAACACAAGTTCTGGGATGATGTGCTGAATGTATGTAATAAGCAGAAGCAGTAAGATAGAATTTCCCCTTAGGGAAAATACAATTTATGTTTCAAGGAAAATCCTTTTTCTCTGTCACAACATATTACTTATTTATGGCTAGCATTTCTAGCTGAGATCTGAGAAAACAGCAACATCGCTACGCCACTCGGCAAGAAACAAGCTGTAAGACAATCAGATAGGTAGTCAGGGTTTCTGCAAGTTTCAACAGGTCAAATATAAGACTTTTTAAGACCTTTTTAAGACCATTATGAATGCAATTTAAGACATATATAATGACATAAAAATATGCAGCATCATAAACGTACTTGCAAAGAAAATGAATGTATTCAAATTGAATTAACAGTAATAATTATCTGTACATACACAGCAAATTATATTCGGACTATCGATTTTAGTGAGCATTAGAGGTAGAGTTACATGTACATAGGAAAATTAGGACCTGTTTAAAATAATTTAAGACATAGAACACAGTACTTCAACAAATTTAAGACTTTTTAAATGACTGAAATTTTGATTTTGAAATCCTAGACTTTTTTTAGACCTTTTGAGAACCTGCGGAATCTGGGTAGTTAATGAACCCACAGTTTATCCAAATCATCAAAACCACTTTATCTGGAGAACTGGAAAACGTGCACACAAGAAGGAAGTAATCCCGTAAACTGTAATGGGTGTTTATAACAGTTCTGATGATAATTTTTTCGCCTGTTTTATAACCCCCAAAAATTGCAACTTGTCGGATTGTCCCGACTGCTTGAGCTTCTTGTCCAACTTATTTTTGTTTATTAGGTCTACAGTGTTATTGTAACTGATAGAAATGTTGACCAAAACTACAGAAATAAGTTTTGAGTTGTACTAAACTGGAATTTCAAAGCTGCGACATTAACAAAAAGAAGAAAAGTTAAAAGTAATACGAACTTAAAAAAATAACGACTGCTGAAAACGACGAAAAAATAATGATCAACAAACTACCATGTCTTCTGATTTCAACAAAATCTAAACATTACAACCACTAGGACGTTCATTGTATTGCGAATATATACTTTCGACACATTCTCAATACCATCGCGTCGAAAAGCAGCACTTGGTCAGGTGCCTTTGGCTTTTGTTATTGACGCAAAAAGTCTGCTTCAGGGTCTAGCCCTTTGGCGTCATTTTAGACGCGCTTGGCCAGGACTGTTGGCATCACTTTTTGACGGGACGTATGATTAACTGACATGTGGCACAAGAACGGGAAAGTTAGGTTAAGGAAAAGATGGTGGGTAGGTTAGGGTTGGGGTAGTCTATATCCTTGACATTCCACTTAGGGATTGCTCTGTTGCCACCGGAAAATCTGCCAGAGTTCACTCATTAAGGCCGGATATCCGTTGCCTTGGGCTTCCTTTGTGTTGGCATTTTAAACTTCGGTGGATTTCTGAGGACTACGGTTAACTGCTCCTCAGATCTCTGCAGGGTAAATCCAGACAGCTAGCTAGACTATCTGTCCAATCTGAGTTTTCTGTTGTGTGACTAAAACAACTTTTAAACTTCCGAGACTATTTTGCAGAGGCACCGCGACTTTTCTCCGGTGCTTAGCACCGTCCAAGACAATTGTGATTGGTTTAAAGAGATGCCAATAAACCAGAGCACGTTTTTCTCCCATCCCTGAATGCTATGGGAGTAGCCAGACTCTCCAGCGCACTTTGGAGGAAGGTCTGGCAAAGCGAGGGTTAGCGAGTGGCTAACTATGGTTAGGATTAGTCAGTATTTGTCGAGTTGGGAGTGAGAACGGGTTGACACTTTCTATAGTCATGAGGGGCCACGTTAATGGTGTAATCTATGTGATACACAGGTATACACCATATACCCACTAAAAAAGCTCGAGAATTTCCATATACCAACTTAAAAATGTGCAATGATACGTAACAACACTGTTTTGGGACAAAACTTTCACTTTAGCCATTTGTTTTTCACAAATACGGGTCAAGTAACATTACCGCAAACTGAACAAATGCTTTAGAACATGCAGAGAGACTTTTGTAGTATAACCACTACAATAAACTAGACTACACCACTGGGCCACATGATGTACATTTTTCAGCTGCTGATGTCTGCGAACATTTGAATGCATTCACATTTACAGCCACCCAATGTATGGATGGTTTCACGTCCACTGTCCTCTCCATTTTCCAATACTTGATGGCTCTTCGAAGTGACCTACATCAGGGGCGGAGCCAAACATTGTAAACATTGGCAGCTATATGTACTATTTTTCATGCCATTTGATTAAAAGAATGCCATTAATCTGTACATGATTTGGAAAAAACATGATAGTTTCCAAGAAAAAGAATCATTCTGCATAGCCTACATCCTGTTTTATATGTAAGTGTTCTCCAACTGTCTTCTTCATTCTGAAACCAGAACACAGCAGATGTTGAGGATGACTCATTTTCACTTCAGCCACCTAAAAAGAAGCAAGACTTTGTGTGATGTTACTATTTTTAAGTTACATAACATAGGTAAGGTAGGAATTTGGAGTAAACAACATTTAGTAGAGTTGACAGAATGAATGGTGATATTTCTCCAGTAATAGTGTAGTGATGGAAAGAAGTAACGGACCCAGAACAAACCAGGACGAGAGGCCAGTTACAACATATAAATTTGAGTTTATTCACAAGGTCCGCATAAATTAAAAACATTAATAGTAAAAGGCCAACAGCGCCAGCGTGGAACTACACATTAGTGACTTTAGGGGGGAAAGTGCAATGGCACCAACACAATCACTTGATATAAAGAGCAAAAATGCACAGGAATAATTTAGAGGCTATTAATATATTTTAGGACCCAATACACACAATAAAAAAGCAATGAGCTCCAATAGAAGAAAATACCACTGCACACTTTAAAACCCACACATTCATTGTTCCCTACATGCAGGGAATAATAAAAGACTTAACGCCTCAATCCACACTAGCAGGCAATAAGGGGTCTCTAAAGCAATATCTGAGTCTGTAACCAGCCCTAGAATTGCACAGCACCTGTCAGCGTTATTGCACTTTATCCTTTAATAATATTTAAAATAAAAGAAGACAAACAGACCCAACTAAGAAAGAAAACAAATTGTACAAGTAAATGCTTGTTACTCTAAATTAAGTTGGGGAAAAAACAATGACAGGCAATATTGCACTTGAAGACAGTCCTTTAAGTCATTCAGGTTTCATTCAGACCAGCAGCATGTTTTTTTTTAAGTACTTTTTTGGGGCATTTTTAGGCCTTTATTGACAGGACAGCTGAAGACATGAAAGGGGAGAGAGAGGGGGGAATGACATGCAGCAAAGGGCTGCAGGTCGGAGTCGAACCCGGGCCCACTGCATCGAGGAGTAAACCTCTACATATGGGCACCCACTCTACCAACTGAGCTATCTGGGCGCCCCCAGCATGATATCCGCTCCAAGTTTGAGCTTATCTAAACAGCTGACTGGAATTGTTTTACAGCTCACCTATACGGCAACCTGTCTTCCGTCACTGCAGTCTTCTGCACCCGCCAGGCGAAATGTTTGGCCTACACACACGTACACCCCGCTGCACTTCCTAATTCTGCGGACCGATAGAGGAAGAGAGAGAGGGAGGGAGCGCAAATTACCGGTGTCCCTAAGTAACCTCGGCCCTTCACAGGGCCATGACGTCACACCCATTACAATAGGACTTTTGCATGATTGTGGGAAAATTACACAAAGTTGATATATATATATATATATATATAGATATATACAGTACAGGCCAAAAGTTTGGACACACCTTCTCATTCAATGTGTTTCTTTATTTTCATGACTATTTACATTGTAGATTCTCACTGAAGGCATCAAAACTATGAATGAACACATATGGAATTATGTACTTAACAAAAAAGTGTGAAATAACTGAAAACATGTCTTATATTTTAGATTCTTCAAAGTAGCCACCCTTTGCTTTTTTTGATAACTCTGCAAACCCTTGGTGTTCTCTCAATGAGCTTCATGAGGTAGTCACCTGAAATGGTTTTACCTTCACAGGTGGATTTGTCAGGGTTAATTAGTGGAATTTTTTCCCTTATTAATAAAAAAAGCACTTTTTTGTTAAGTACATAATTCCATATGTGTTCATTCATAGTTGTGATGCCATCAGTGAGAATCTACAATGTAAATAGTCATGAAAATAAAAAGGAAACGCATTTGAATGAGAATGTGTGTCCAAACCTTTGGCCTGTACTGTGTGTGTATATATATATATATACTCAACTATTCGGTGCTAGAGCCCCAGAAGCCACACCCTCGCTCCCCCCCTGTTCAACATTCATCCGGAAGCTGAAACTTTTCCTGGTTTATTTATGACAACATAAACAGCTGAATTTCAGAACCTAAAAGGCCCGTATGAAAAAGACCCTAACCAGTAGCCAGCTGTAGGGTGTCTTCATGCATGTTAATGTGTCCGATGTCAGAGTGTCATGTAGCACTTATTTAAGTTATTTCCCTCTGTGCAGAGGTCTTCATCACAGCAGCTGATGATCATCTCCAGATTCGATTTGATGTCACTTTTGCTGTGCTTAACATTAATTTGAATTTCCTCGTACAGGGCTCTTCCTTATCATATCCGCTTTGGTATTAAAAAATCCACTTAACAAGTTCAGAGTTCCCTTACTCGCCTTTTCATTATGAGATAGCACACATGCGCTCCTGCTTTCATCACCTCACACTCCCGTTATATATGTAAGTAGGCCTCATCCAGGGTCTTGATCAGCCACATGCAATTAGCAGACATGATGTGCAATTTCCTAGGTTGTGGGGACATAACGTGGGCAACGTTTTTGAAATGGCTTTAGGCTTTATGGCTTTTAAAGTTTAAGTTTGAAATGTGAGAACTCCATAGTGTTTGTGGTTTCCTGAACTGTAGAGTTGAGTTGCATCCGAAATTGCATACTTTGCACTACATACTCAATATGTATATACTGTGTATCTTTCCGAATGCACTGAGCTGTAATTTTCAACGTCACTTCCTGAGAGCCTCCTTGCCGTTGAAGACGCGTAACCATGGTAACCCCTGCCGACCTCCGCTCTAGTGGCATCGCCAGATAATGCTTCATTTACTGAAAGAGGTGAATAACTAGACCGACAGTCATTTAAATATGTAGAGATGTAAATTAGTTATTGACGTAACATAGCCCCTATGTTTCTGTCCGTTTGTTTCGAACTTTGTCATTACTACCGCATTGCATTGTGGGATATATATGCCGGTGTAGTGTCCAGTATTGCATACTATTTCCACTATTGTACTGGAAATAGTATGCAATTCGCGCACTATTAGTTTCATACTAACTCCGCCTTCACATTGGTACAGTAGATATGGCTACGAAAAGACAGGAAGTCATTCCTTTCCTATGGAGATTCGCAGACCACATGCGAATGGTTCCGAACCGATGCGAACGAGTGCGGTGCGAAAAAAATCCGGTCTGTTGGTCGTCCAGATGCGTTAAAAAAGTTGCACTCGTACGACGGGCAACGGACGGTTCCTATCTGACAATTCGAGCGGAAGTTAGCGTTGCTATGGTACTGATAAACAAATCTGAATTTTTAACTTTTAATAAAATAATCATTTCATAACAATATGTTGTCACGTAATCAATTCATTTTGGAGTATGATAAAAGTTCTTCCGTGCAGAAACAATGCATAGGATACCTGCTGTGGCTAAGTTGCTTAGCAATAGACATAAGAACTATTGACATTATACCGCTATATCACATTAAACCGACCTGACATGTCAACATCCTGGGCAACTTTTCTCCACGCAGCAGCCTTTCTGTTTATATCTCTATAGCCCTCAGATGAGAGATCGTAGAGAAGAAGAGTCATTCTAGTCTCTCCGCCATTTTTTTCTACTCTCTTCCGACGCTTTCAATGGTGTAGTACAACGTCCACTGGGGGCGCATTGCGTAATACGGAGCTGATTTCAAGTGCCAGTGTGAAGGTGGCGTTAGGTTTCGGACATACTAAAAAATCTCACATACTGTTTTAGCTACTAAATAGGACGCAGCCAGGCTCTCTCATCCTTCTTATATCTTCCTCTCATCCACTGGCAGCCATGTTCTTTCCCCCCATCATTATTAAGTCAAAATGTTAGCTATTTTGTATATATTTGTGTCTGTTTCTGTATTTATTGTTTATTCTTATTAAGGTTTAATATTTTGATTGTATGTATGTAAGTATGTATGTATGCGCCAATCACCAAGGCAAATTCCACCTAGGGTAACTACTGTGGCAATAAACTTCTTTCTGATTGTGATTCCTGATTTCTGATGTCCCTCCTTTTTAATGATCACTTAAGTTCCGTGTGTCAAACTCAAGGCCCTCGGGCCAAATCCCGCCCCTTGCAAATTTGGATCCGGCCCGCCTTACAACTTAGGTTCACAATCAATTTTGGCCGGCCTAGTTGTGCACCAAACCAAAAACATGGAAAACCAAAAACATGGAAAAGTGTTTTCAAATCGCAGTTACGCCACACTCAACGCAGTATTTGGCAGACTTTTGCCTACTTTGAGAAATTCATATAAACATATTCAGGCCTGGGAAACAACTTGTTGTGAGTCGGGTAGCCTACTTTTAAAAATGTAATCAGAATGCTTTGTCTAGCTTGATTAGCTAAATTCTATGAGGGCTAAGGAACATTTTTCCTGACTTTTTTTAGGGCTTTATGTGAGCCAAATGTGAACGTGTGTGAAATATGCAATGAAACGATTAATAACTTGATGTTATTCTCATTTTCTAGTTTGACACCCCTGCTCTGATTGAACACACTCCCTGTGTAGTTGCCCTTTATGTTACACCTCCCCACCCCCAGGAAAGATGTTCTGGTTGTGTTTAAAGCGAAAAAAACATGATGTATAATTTCCTTGGTTATGGACACATGACGTGGGCACACATATTTATAGTTCATATCGCTGAACATGTATGAATGTGTGTGTGTGTGTGTGTGTGTGTGTGTGTGTGTGCGCATCGTTCGGCTGTGAGCAGCTGCTTCAGATCCATCACAGCCAATCTGCAGATTAGAAATCCAAGTCATTACTGCGGCAGAATTTCTTTCATGTCAGTCACCATTATGAGGAAACGTGTTTGTCTGTAAGTAATTCCACAACCCAAAATGAATTCAGAATTGTGTTATATATTACAGCGAGAGCAGAAAGAGAGCTGCCATGGAGTCCATGAAGATTTATATTATGCACCATGCCGTGCATCCATTTTGGACCAAACTCATTACCCAAACTGCATCATTCAACATCCTTACCTACAGTACAGTACAGGGGTTTTGGGAGAAGGAAGGTTCATCTTTATATCCAGCGACGATTCTGCTGACATTAAAACTAAGGAAAACTTTAGTTAGTTTGAACCCATTTGGCTCAACAAGACTTCATTTTTCATTCCTAACTGCTTTTTCTGATGGAAATCATTAGTTTGACTTCACTGAGTGTTTCTCTATGTCAACGTGGTCAGTCATAGACAGTTGCTCCCGGCAACGTCGTGGTAAGTTTGAGTGCAGTCGGGTCTTTGCGTGGCCATAGTGGGATTCGTAATTCCACGACGGGCATCTAACTCATGACAAGAAAGTACTTTCTTACCGCTGCTGGCATATAGTAGCTTCCTCGAGCAAAACGTGCAGAAACAAGCACCAGGCTCTCTCAGTTTCTGGCACCAATTGCCAAAAGGCTCGCCGTCTCTACCTACTTCTTCTATCCACACCCAGCGCCATTTATTTTTTGAGTCCTTGATGTATGGGTAGGACATCATCCCCAGGCTTCATGAACTTGCGCTCCATGCTTTCACTGACAACGCTAACGTGACGTATGGATCTCAATCACACTGTGTTGTCAGGACCCGCCCTGCTCTGCTTCTGATAGGCTTAAACCGTTACAGCGGTGTTCCTCGTATATGATTGGTAGGTGAAATCAATTGAAAATATTAAACCTGCATGCATTTTTTTTTCATGGTGTAGTGTATTTGGTAGCGATGCTGTAATGTTGTGTGGAAAGGAATCCGCCGACACTGTTTCTTGATTATAAAGGTTTATTCACATCCAAGAAATCAGCATCAATTTACAAGCTCTGCAGAGCTCGGAGAGGACCGTTTTCTCCGATTTTCCAGTGGTCCTCGGAAGTTCTTTGTTCCAAACTGCATATCTATACATGATAAATTGGGGTGGGATTAATAATTGACCAATGGCTACAAGCCAACTGGCCTTCTTTTCAACATCTTGGGGGCCCCATTGATAAGACTTTCCAGATGTTTCCAGAGAGGTGTCTTCTAAAAGTAGGCTAAAGTTCATTACTTCTAGCTACATATAGATAGTTCAGATATGGCCTAAATAGAAGTTATAGAATGATCAGATGGGATGACAATACACCTACATGGTAACGGGACATCCGTGGTGCCGGAATACTTTAAGCCCTGCATTCAATTCAGTTCAATTTTATTTATAGTATCTAGACTCTCCCCTAAAAAAGCCCCTCCTAGTTTTGTCATTCACCATGTGAGCAAAACTGTCAAGACCCCCCTTTATCATCCTCAACATTTTCTTTTTTTTCTTTGAGGAGTCAATGAGGACCAACTGGTTTTACCAGGATTCATCGTAACAGCCTAAAAGAGCAGGTCAGCCTAACTTGAAAATGACTGACTGTACTATCGGTTTCTCAGAGCAAGAGCAGCAGCTCTGCCGGGAAAAAAATTATCTCACTGGCTAAGTTTAACCTGTAAAACTTTAACTGCAAATAGGGACCTCAAGGATGTTCCACATGTTTATATTTCCACAAATACACTTGCTTTTAAAGTTACTGCACACCCATACTAAACTGTAAGAGGTAGTTCCACTTATGTTGCCTGATTAGACCTCTTCTTAGGACTTCTTACAAACAACTCGTTCTTTCTCCCAACTCGTAAAATACTGACGTTTGGTCGGTGGCTCTCAGCGTCAGATACTGAAGCAAAAATCACCCTTCACCGTCTGTATGGGAAGCGACAACGTTTAATTTCCGGGATTTTTCAGGTCCCACTGGAAATTTCGCCGGATGTTCCTCTTTTTTTCAGGCTGGATGTCACGTTACCTTCCACTTTCTTTGTGTTGGCGCTTTGCAATTGGCTTCTCATTCACCCATTCACACATATAAATTCAATCATATATATATGAAGTTTGAATATATTGAATGAAATTCTGAATATATTTAATGAGTCTGAATATATTGAATGAAGTCTAAATATATTTAATGAAAGTCTGAATATATGGAATCAAAGCTTTCATTCCATTGATTAAGGTTTAGTCAATATATTCAGACTTTCTTCCGTATATTCAAGGTTCATTCTGTATATTCGGACTTTCATTCCATATATTCAGACACACGCTAATGGCCGTGTAAAAGGCAATGTCAGTTAGCCAATGTTCTTCCTTGGCAGCTTCTTTGGCTCCTCCCTCTGAGTTAAACACAGCTAACAAGAGTATTTCTTCCTCGAGAGCAGCTCTACCTGCAAGACTTTGACTCACTGAAACTCAAACTATGTGTCTCTGAGTTCCTGTCAGCGAAGGTTTTTAATTTGGCGTGCATCGTATCCGGGAAAGTCTCCTCGTTTGACAAAATGACATGTCAGGAGCAAGTAACACAAGGCCGGAGTCACTCTTAACATGAAGTGTGGTTAAAGGAAGAGATGAAGAGTGGCTGCAGGATGATTCATATGACAGCACACTTCTCCTTCTTTCCCTTTCGATCGCTTTCTGTTCAGCTCAGAGCAGCAATAATATATCTAATGGTCTGTTGGACTAAATTCAATAAAAAAAGAAAAGAAATTTGGATGTCTATGTTATGTGTAGAAATGACTAAGAAAACAAAAGTAGTACTTATTAATTGTACACCAAAACAAACATATGAGCTTGCTCTTTGCGGGTAATGTTAAACATTTCTGTAATGAGATGACTCATTGAAGAAATGTTATTAAGAGAAGACTCGATTTGACAAAGAGTAATGAAAATGCAGTAATTTTTCCATGGACATGCAGATTTCATGCTCACTCTCCCTTTTTCTTGCCAAATTGCATACATACCCCCCCCCCCCCAGATAGGAGAATTCTCTCCTTCACGAGGATTTCAGAACCACAGTTTCAAGTGTCAGGAACGTGGCTGGCCCCGTGTTTGGAGTTTTTCATGTTGAATTAAGCGCTCCGGTGGAACGCACGACCTTCCCTCTATGTGCGGATCGAAGCTTGTCTTGATTCGTCTCTCCCCTCCGGCAGCCATGCGGGACCTCGGCTGGTTAAACATAGCTGGGTTCACGCAGGAATAAAGGCTCAGGTGAGCTTTGATGGGACATCTTATTTCTCCGTGCAGCAGTCAGCACTTTGAGAGCTGGAGGGAAAGGAATTGTAGCACGTGTTGCTCACCCCGGCGTGAATGACAGCTCTGTCGTTTATCACCAGAGCCTCAGCAGGAAGTGATGAACCCTCCACTGGTAGATGAATAAACTATACAGAGATGACCCTGTTGTGTCTTTGCGCTCTCAGTAAAAAAAAGAATATCAATTAATTCAGCATGTAACCCTTGTGTTGTCTTCCATTCGACCGTGCACTTGTCGTCCTCCCAGGTCCAAACTGAAAAATCAACACTTTTTCGGACGTTTTTGTCTTTTTGGCGCTTTTTTCAATTGTTTTTGGCACATTTTTTAACGTTTATCACTTCTTTTCACTACCATGTATTAATATCACCAACTTATTACCACTAGTTATACACTTATTTTTGGTATTCATGGTCAATAAACGTCATTTATAGGAAATGGTTCACACCGGCTCATAAGCCAGGGCAGAGAAAGGAAAACAGTTTTGTGGGAAAATGGATTTATCTTTATCTATTTACAATAATAGCAATAAAATGCTAAAATAAAAAACTATCATAAGAACAAAACCAAACCAAAGGTCAGCAGGCAAGGAGGGCAATAATCTAAAGTCACAAGACTTGGCCTTGTCTTGTAAAAAAAATAATTAAGTGGTCCGTCTGGAGGCGACGTGCGAAGTTTACGAGACGGACGTTAAAGTCTTAAGAAATGTTGAAAGTTACAAATAGTGTTCTAAAAACAGGTTTATTGTTTGAGCTTAGTTTATGTTGAAGCACAAACTGTATGCAGCGTCAATGCAGGAATGAGGAGAGCTCGATAATCTGACTGAAATTGACTGTAACTGTCAGCTAACAAGCTCTGGGTCGGTCCAGCTACGACATCAGTGCCAATCTCCCTGTCACATATTGGGCAGTGTCGCATTGTCAGCTCTTATCTCCACAGCGCAGTGGAGTAAGGTCTGGCTACACCACAGATACATTCTGGGATAGAAAGGAAAAAAAAAATGTTGGGTTGTTTGCATTTGTTTAAACCAATCAGAATCTTCTTGGGCGGCGCTAAACTCCGGACTCGGCGACGGTGGCTCTGCAAAATCGTCTCTGGGAGGAATTTGTTTTGGTGGAACATTTGCACCCCACAAAAGAAAACGCCACGTACAATTTTAAATAAAGTTAACTGCCCACACAATACAGTAATGTGAGCTAATTAAATTAGCTGATACATGGTTAAACATCATTAGCTCCTACCAGTGTATCTCCGTGTGTACTTGGTCCACAGCAATCCCACCACAAAACATGTTCCGGCAATTATCCTGGAAATGAACTGAATCGTTTATTGGGCTGAACATTTAGCATGTTTTGTTATTTAAGCTATTGTCTTAAAATAACTCTTTACACCAACACACTTCACATTATTATTATGCTTTAAAAAAAAAAAGCCAAACAACGATTCACACAACAAAAAACAAATCCAGCACTCAGGCAGTTATCATTTTGTCATTTCTGCCAAGAAACATTAAGTGTACAGAGCAAGAAGAGTTCCACAAACTATACTAGTATAGAGTTGCAGAATCCCTTAAAGAGATATTTCCTGATGTTGGGAGCCCACTTTGATTAGTTACTGTAAATGATGAAAGTGGAAGGTGAGGGGCAAAGCCTAGGTTTAGGTTTGGGTACGCTTAGGTTGGGTACGGACGGTAATGGCTTGGGTTGATTTCACCCTCAGGTCACACCAGAGCCGCATTCGAGCTAACCACTAAGGTATTTGGGTTGATCAGCACCTTTGATGAGCATGACGCACTAATGTGTCTTATGGAGTAACATCCTGCTAAAAACAATAAGGGCACTCAGAGCAAAGCTTCCAAAAACACATTCTACAAACTTGTTTTAATGACAGCAATCCTTGAGATGGTTTGCTTCTTTTTTTTTTCTAAACAGTGGATGTGTTGTTTTAGAATTTCAAAAATGATGTGCTGGTAATATGCTGATGATGCCATTTTGAGTGTTTCGTCTTGGGGTGCTGGCGGTGCTGCATTATGAGCAATTATTTGTGGTAATTAGGTCAGGAAGAGGCAGTGGCATGCTGAGGGGGAATCACAGCCCTCAGCGACCCTGCTGGGGAAACTTCCCCTCCATGACTCCTTAGTGGCAGAGCTGCAAAAAAGTGTCAAAGAAATAAGACAGAGCTCATCATGTGTAAGGATTTTGTCTTGTAAATGTTACTTAAACTAAATAAATGTAGGCAGCCGCTGATAAATCTGTCACTCCTCCTGGCTTCTTCAGCACTTAGCTCTCCATTTTTAAAACGACTTGACTACACAAAACCCCAATAGCCTGGTGGGTAACACTTTCAATTAAGAAAATTCTATTTGCCGGTTATTAGTTGGCATGTATTTGTAATGTATGAGTCCTTAACTATGGCTTTTCTCTCAGTAGACTCCTATTTAGTCCTTATTAGCATCAGGATACAAATGTGCTGCATATAATTAGCATGTTTTGCAATGTAAAGTGTTTTTAAGGTTTTAGCATCATAACAATTACTTCACAGTTTTGTAAGTTGAATTTATATGAATAATACAGGAACACTGTGTGCATAACTATAGCCCCACTAGCTCCACATTAAGCCTGAGTAATTCAGATTGCATTTCTTTCTCAAGTGCAGTTCTGCTCAGAGTTAACTGCACTTCACCTCCCTTCAAGGGAAACTTTCCTTGTAGAAGCTAAATAAGAATAATAATAATAATTCATTAAGTCATACAGAAAACATTCAGTATGTAAATATATAAATACTAAATTGTTTACATATAACACTTAAAATAGAAACAATGATTTAACAGTCTGCTTGATAATAACTTGTATCTGATGCAAGCCATTTTCTTGAGAAAAAAAATGGATGATTTTGACTCTCCATAATAACCCTGGTTTTGTGCAGCACCCATCGCTCAAAGATGATATGCAGGTGAAATAGTTTGCCCACTGTCTTACTTCCTGTTTTCTTTTAATCACATTATGGGATATTTATTTTCTGCTGTATTTGTTGTTTTTGTCACTCTGGCATGCAAAGTTTTGGTCACATTGCCATGGAATTTGAGATGGACAATCACAGGCCTCCCCAAAATGTCTACTTGTGCACAATAAAATATCAAAATGTAATGTGAAGATTGGCATTTATGCTCCACAGAGGATGAACTTTTTTTCATATTGGATTTTCTGTGGGATTTCTGCCAAGGTAAACTTTCATATAATCTAAGGCAGTTTGCAACAAATAATCATGGACCCCTTAAAAAAATAAACCATTTTGGTTTGAAAATGTTCTCAAAAACATTGCTTTATAAATCACATAAATGACAATTCTCTTGAAGACGCTGTTCATTATTGGTTGGTATGATAGGGGAAAATGGCAATATAAAGTCAAAATAAAGACAAGTCATAACAGTGTCCTTCAGCATCCACAGTGCCATTAAGGAAGACACTGAGTTTCTGAAAGAATAGTTAATATCAAAATGTATTTCATCTGAAAAAAGCTTGACCGAAAAAATGATGTCACAGTAATTCGGTTATACTTTTTATCAGATTCAAGCTTTTCAAGTGAAATGGAATGGAGTAAAATCGGGTCATGTCATTAAATACCAACATTTAAATCAAATGTTATGTGATGGTATGTAGGCATTGACTTCCCTAATTGCATCTTTTTATTTCTTGTATTTTGTATTTTCCTAATCACCGGTGCAAGAAATGTGCAAACATTTCTCACTCAACACCCAGATCTAACACCAAGCTAAACTTCCCTCAGCCTCAGCTTTGTGGGTGGCTCGAAATCCCCTTTGTTTGCACCTGCTGGGCTTCCGTCTACAAAGAGAAACATGGCTTCAGGGCATCAGGCAGCTCTGGTGGCTTAATAATTCATGACTTGTCATTGTGAAGCATGGTACACTCCCCCACTGCAATCACTGAGATCATTTTGCTCAGCAAACCCTGCTAAACACCTCTGCCATTTGTCACAACATTAATTAAATGTTTCACATTGATCCGACCACCTGTGGTTGATGCCTCTGACCTGAAACAAAGTGGAAAACACACAGGTGGCACTGTTATTGGCTGACATGTGTGGAGTAAACAGGAAGCCCTATTCAAAGGACTTAAATAGGACAGCTTAAACCTACACATTGCAAAAATCTTTTATTGGACCTTTTATAATTAAACTCTACCAAAGCACAAATAAAATGTTTATAGGCAACTTTTCAGCACAGAAAATGTTCAGAACACATTTTGTGAGTGTGCAGGTTTTTTTTGTATTAAAACTGGGGGGCGGACATTTTGTCTCCCTATTCTGATAGTGAGAGTAATTGTAAAATTTGTCGATGTGCTTAAGACAAGCACCCCTTCCTGCCTGTCAAGGTTTTGGGTAATACAGGAAGACTGGCATACCGTCTATAACCAATCAGAGAGACAGAATAAGCAGCTATGCTAAGCAAGGTTGGTTGTGCACTGCTCATGTAAAGACAGTGTTGTGAAGTTAATAAATTACTCGTTCTAAGAACTAATAAGCTGTTTCTCGCATCCTTCTGGAAACCAGACACGGTCACGTCTTGTCCCTGTGTCAAGTTTCTGTTTTTAGTTTGTTTCATGTTTTCTGTTAGTTTTCCTTTTCCTGTTTTATTTTGGTAGTCTCTCTTTTATCCCATGTGTTGTCTTGTTTTACTTCCTGTATTCTACTTTCCCGCCTGTGTGATTACTCCGCCCTTATGTGTTGTACCTGTGTCTCATTGTCTCCCCTGCCTTGTGTATTTAAGTTCAGTCTTCACCTTACCCCAGTGCAAGATCGTCTGCTTCCATGTGTTTAGCTTTCGAGCGGGTTTTCCCTGTGTCATGTATTCCTGAGTTCCTGTTTCTCCTTGGATTTTGACCATTGCCAAAAATATTTTTAATTTAACTTATTTTTTAAAGTAAGTGCTGTAGAATAACTAGAGGAGACAAGTTATAATTGAGGTAAGTTTGGAGACATTACCTTATTTAATCATTAAATTAATAAATATTTTTGTTGCATCTCTTTTCGGTGTAGTAATTTGTAGACGGCCCTAAGCACTCTTACTGCCCGGTAGTAACAGCAGCAGCAGCAGAGAGCAGAAGCCAGCAGGCAAGTGTTATTAACATACACTTCTGGTGTACTTACAAACTTTACAATCCATCATTTTATGAGTGCATAACCTATTTGTACTGCTGTAGACGTTTGGTATCATTTCGGGCATTATTATTGGGGTAATGTTAAGAGACACTTCGAATCCATTAGCCCCTGTGCTAAGCTATTCAGCTGATAACGCTACTCTACGCTAACTCACCCAATGTTAGACCCAGCTGAAAAAAGCTTCTGAGGGGGTGTTTGGCTCGAGGCCAAAGGTCTGTCTGACTGGCAACAAGCGTTATTACTGCCAGCGAGACAGAGGTCCCTGATCTGTTCTGAAGCTTTTAAGGAAACCCATTAACATAAAAAAGTGAAAACCCAGTGAAAGTTATGTTAGTAAGTTCTAACATCACCTCATTTAGGACTATGCTCTCTACAGCTACGTAGAAAATGTGTTTTAGTAATTTTTTTAATAATTTAAGTGAGAAAAGTGTGTGTGTGTGTGTGTGTGTGTATATACTTGAAGATGTGCAAAGTTAAGCATCCTCTGATGACATAGAAAAGCTTAGGCCAGTTGGAAATGTAAGACAGAGGACAACCAATTACTTCATGTCCTATGGTCCTGTGACTAATTGCGAGTTCTATGTTTTTTCTATGTTCTATTTTGTTAAAAAGTTTAAATAAATGGCGTAGGCCATATGTGCTGGGGCTGAGCCGGCCCAATTTATCCCCTGGGCATAAGGAAAAAAACTCCTGAAAACGGAGGTCTTAGTCCTCCGACAGCCAAACTCTGGTGGGGTTTGTTAGGAGAGAGAATATAATGAGGAAACAACGCCAAAACATAAGGATTTATCCTTAAAAGGAGACAGATGCTGACATCTGACTGCCAACAGCTTCTAATAAACAAACTGAACTGAGGAAGGCTGGACTGATGCACATCTCCAGATAATTTCTCATGGGTTTCCAAACTGATACAGACAAGCAGAAGCGAGAAGAGAAATAAAAGCAAAGAGCACAGACAATAAATAATAATCATTCTACTGGTTAGCTAATTACAATGACCTGTCAAATTTTACTGGCTTTAATTAGTTGATGATGTAATAAACAAGTGTCATTGTCATGAGTAGGGTTGGGTACCGAGACCCGGTGCTAATACGGCACCGGTAACTTAACGACCGATATCTACCGGACTGAATAGCAACTCAAATAGAGAGGATTCCATGACTGGGCTGTACAACAGTCTGCATCTAAAGACACAAACTATGGCCACTGCCTGCCGTTGTCGGAAAAACAAAAATGGTGTGTTTACTCAAAAATGGTAAGCCTCGTGGTGCATTCAAAGTTATTGTAAAATACCCATTTCCCATCTAGTGGTTGTTTTTGTCGTTAACAAGCAATTTAATGGTGAAATTGGGGCTTTTATTGCCTTTATTTAACTTCTTTTTTTTTTATTTTTTAAGTATAGGCAGCAGCACCGTTTTAAAAGTATCGTTTTAGCACCGGTATTGGAAAAAATCTAAACGATATCCAACCCAAGTCATGAGGAATGCAGAGAGGAACATGAGGAACAGGAATAATTAAATTAACACACACGAGGACCTGCAAACAGCATAATTAATGACACCAGGAAAAACAACCCTAATAAAAGTGATTAAATATAAATTAAAGCAATTCTGAATAGATCCGCTATATGAATCTCTGGTGCTCCGAGGAATAGCAGGAAAATTCCTCCCGACAACCTTGGAGTCATGTCACATGACACTTACTTTATAAACAAGGTTTTGGTTCACTGACCTCCATCAGGTAAAATTCATAAAGGTCTGCGGACCAAAACGTCTTTCAGGAACAAGTGATCAACAGTCTAGGTTCTTCACATCAAACAGTTTTTGATTCTACACACTAAACGTTTACAAAAATAAAGACTTTGCTATTTGCATGACATGAAAAAAAGACTAAATGTTTCCGCCCACAAAGATTAAAGTGCAAAAAACGAATTACCTACAAAAAACGTTTGAGTTTTAAGTTTATATGTGCCGTAAACGTGCACGTGTCAGAAATGTACATAAGTGACCTATTTCTGTCTCTTTTTTTTCTCAAATTAGAATCCACCGCCAACCATATTTATTGCTTTTTTCAAACTTCACTCCCCTGTTATTTTTGAATCCCATTCTTGGCTCTTGACATCGGAGGAAGCCGAGCACTCAGTTGGTGCATATGAGGAGTAGCTGCCAGTGCTCCATTAATTATAGGGCAGGGTGTGAGTTGGCCGTGAAAAACAAATTCTGTTAAAAGAAAACTGACACATGCACACATGCAAACGCACACCCAGTGGGTTCACAGTGCATAAAACAGAAACACAGCCTTCTCGCTCAAGTCTTTCGAGACTCCCCGAGCTGTTGAAGCAGCTTCCGAGCTAATTTGCAAACCAAATCCAAACGATTTCACCCATTTTATCCCATGTGGATAATACATCTTGTGATTTTGTTGTAAACATTTTAGCTCTTTTCTTAAGCACACTTCTGTTATCCATTCATTGGAATAGATGGGGCCACACCTGGAGTTCCAGCACAGGAAGCTGATCAAACTTTGGTGGCCAGTTTAAGGAACCTCCAAGATTGTTGCTAAAGAAGGAAAAGCATCACCAATTCCTTTTCCTGCTCAGGTTTCTTCAGGTTGGCGTAGCAGCCTTTAGGCACTCATCAATGTCCAAGCAGAAGACGTCTTAAAAAGCTTAGCTCCTTTTTTTTTGGCCATGGAGTTTCTGGCTAAGGGTCTTATAGTACCTGCAGGCCTTATCACCCAGGATTTCACAGTAAAAGCTAAAAATAAATAGGCAAAAGCTTGATATGTGGCAGGCAATATCAGAAGAGAGTAGACACATTCATAATTAAAGAGGGAAAAGAGAAAAAAAAGTTTTCAATCTTTTGCAGTCACTTTTGCTGCTCAATTTGAATAAGCTTAAGTCTGATTGAATTTAATCGAAATTGTTGCATGTTGAGAAGTAGACCAGATGTTTGAGTATCTAAGTTTGTCCTGTGACCAACATTGTTGGAGGTTCGTGCACATTCAGTATTTTATTATATTGTTGAGAGCTGAAGTGTTGAAAACTTTTGATTGGTGAAAAATTAACAGCAAGGATTCAGCTTGGACTTTTGTTTAGTGACACCAAGAAAATATGATTTTTTTGACTGCATGTAAAAGGATTGTTGTTTGCTTTCATGGCAACCATTGATGTGTTGTGTAGAGTTAGTGAACTTGTGATGGCCCTTGATACAGTAGGTAATGTCATAGCATGAAAAAAAAGGGAAAAACAGAGACTCTGCACACTGCTTACTGCCCTAAAGACTGGGAGGAAGCAGAAAACATAATCTCTTTAAGGCCTTTATTGAATATCTTTTGTAGGAAACAAAGCAAGGGTACATAAAGGCCTCTGAGAGGTTTTACTTGTCTCTTCTGAGTCTGGTGTGTGGCATATTTGGACGTTTGCACCTGCTGGTAATTCCACTGAAAGCCTGACCTCAGGTGCATCAGTTCTTTGAGCAGTTTGGTATCTGGGTGATGCAGGTCACTAAGCTTCATAATGCCGCATTCAAGTCACATTGTCAACGTGTCCTCACACCTACACGACATAATAGGTTGATTGCCAATGACTCCCAAAAAAGCGTATGAATGTCCTATTTAACGCAGTGATACGGCCACAGGTTGGCAATTTTAATACTTAGTTGTAGTGGGTTTCTGACACTTGGCTGAAAGAACATCAACAACGTTTACTATCTGGTGATAAAATTGCTATAGAACCACGGTAGCTGAGGGTAAACAAAATACAATATTAAAACGCAATCAATCCTAATAAAAAAGGAGCTTTGACTTATCTTGGCATTAGAGTGACTTATTCTTAGTCTGTGGTTTTACAGCCTCAGTTTTTTTAATGCAAAGACACGCCTTTAATTTCATTTGCCCCTCAGGCGTGTAATTATGTTGTTATTCCCAGCGATGTAGCTGCACACCATATATGACAGCTGATGTCAACGGTCATTACCATTAGATGTTCCTAATAAAGGCTTATGGAGCTGTCAAGTTCTGCCACTTTGCAATACAACACTAAATGGCACCGACATGACCAACAAATGATAAAGCTTAAATGAAGATAAATCCAAACATTAGAATTATTTGTTATTTGTACAATTTATTTGTACAAGTTATTTGTACAATTATGCGTTGGTTCATAAAATCTGTCACCACATTATTACCTCAGGCCTCCAAAGATATGTGTACACTAGTCCGTCGTCTAAGCTTTCTCCTTCTCCTGTGCTTCTTCTTCCTGAAGAAGAAGCTAAAATGCATCATTGTTGTAGTGGTGTGTGCCCACTTAAGTGGTATTTTAATTTAAAAATGTCATTCATCCACCCATAAAGCTCAGATAATATCATGCAGAAGGGACATTAAGTTTCTGGAGTTTGTTCTCAAACAAGCATTTTCCCCCAAGCTTAGTTATTAGTCATTATCTCATGCCCACACCACCGGTTAAATGAAAGACTCTGCTCGTATGTATCTGTGACTATTTTCTTGTAAGTATATGATACGCCATATATCTGCATACGCACGACTAAACCTTTGATTTGATGTTGAACAATTGCTCATTTGCTCCAAAGTCAAAGCTTTAGTGCGTAACTTTTTTATATTAATGAATGTCCGTTATATTCAAGCCATTGCCAAAGAGTTGATACAAAGCTAACTAAGACTATCAGCTCCACACAACTCTCTCTGGATTTCTCAGTATGGCTGTGTTCAGAAACTGGTGTCGTCTGGTTACTTTCCCGCGTAGAAAATCAAGTAAAGATAATGACCTCTTCTGAAAAGTCCATCAAGTTTTTTTGATCCTCAGTGTCCTCCTTGGTAGTCTTGCTTTGCCAGAGCCTCCTCCAAAGCACGCTGAAGGAGGGTCTGGCTACTCCACATAGCATTCAGGGATGGAAGGAAAACGTGGTCAGGTTTAATGGCATTACTTTGAACCAATCAGAATCGTAATGGGCAGTGCTAAACTCCGCACAGATCCACTGCAAAATAGTTTTACAAGAGAAAACTCAGATTGGACAGATAATCTAGTTAGCTGTCTCAATTTACCATGCAGAGATCTGAGGAGCAGTCAACACTAGTCCTCATAAATCCACCGAATTTAAAATTCCAACACAAAGAAAGCAGAAGGAAATGGAAAATACATGCATCCGGCGGAATTTTCAGCAGCAACGTAGCAATCCTGGAAGTGGACCTCTTTGGTTACTAGCAACTGCGTGGAGGAGGGGTGAGGGCGGTGCGCGGTCATGGAAGACTTGTATCATGTAGATGCACCGACCGTTTTGTTGTCATTACTTTGAATTCCTCATGGGGAACACCGAAACTATGCACTATAGCTTTAAGGGCAAAACACAGATGAATACACTCGCACCCATTGTTTTTTGTGCAAGCGCACACCTGCAACATCTTGAGACACACCATCACAGCTTGATGCATGTGAACTAGTTGGGATATGCCCCTGTCCTATTTCTAAGCATTGACGGTTGTCGACTCTCCAGAAAAACATCAATTTCATCACCTTCGCTCCTGGGATCGTGACTACTTTTTCCTGCTCATGAAGTCTACATGATGCATCAGGTGAGTATGCTTCAAGTGATGCTCCACATTGTGGTCGGTGTGTGTTGCACTTTAGACGTCCAAATATGGAACAAATTCCGCTTTCATCTTTATGTTATTTAGGAACCTTCTCACTCGCACCAGATGATATCCATGGCCTTAAAGTTCATGGCATTGTAATATATATCAAGTACCCTGTAGGCATTTTAAAAGTATTAATCTTTATATTTGTTGTGCAATGGTTTGTGTGGTGCCAACGTTTTCTACTTCCTCATCCTGCATTCTTTGTTATGCAGCCTACAATTAAGAATACTGTTTTCTGAAAAAAACTTTCATGTTTCTCTTCCCAGAGTGCATTGCAAATTATTTTCATGGCATCCACTAATTTTATACACATACATTATGCTTCTAAATTCTACTTTGCGTTTAGTCTGAATAAACCTTATGAAGTAAATCAGGCCTTCTTACAGTCTCTCAAATAACTAAGCCGTACGCACCATTAATTAAACCACCTGCTCTTGATTTATATCCCTCCTTGGTGACTGAAGTGAGTTTAACCAATTACCTTCCTAATTCATGATTTCCAAACAACAAATTATTGAAACTAAACAGTAATAGCTTTGGTGCAGACACCTGGTTAGACCATTCTATGGAAAAAGAAGACCGTGCAGTGGGTAAGAGTACAATAACATGTAATTATTCTCCTTTTGTTGTACAGAGACAGTATATTTGCAGTGCTATGTGTGGGAGGGCAGACAGATAAGTTTAGATTTAGGCCTTGAGAAAGTTTAAAGGCTGCTTTGTCCCATGGTGTGCCACTTTATGAGTATAATCAAACTCCCACTTCATAATAGTGCAACATGCTGTGTGTGTGTGTGTGTGTGTGTGTGTGTGTGTGTGTGTGTGTGTGTGTGTGTGTGTGTGCATTGTGGGGACTGGGTGTTTGTGCGCATTGTGGGGACTTACTGGCCATGTAATGACAAATATTCGGACACTACTATGTTAATAATTTATTTTTGGTCATAGGTTTAATATTAGGAAGAGATGATAAATAGGGGAGAGCCAGGACAAATGTATCGGGGGGACGGGGGGGTGGTTGCAACACTGACCTTTTCTTCTGTAATAGGAAGTCAGGAATTTGCCATGAGGTCCACTGAGGGCAGCACTGAGTTAGCAGCCAAAAATTTGCCCGATCACATAAGATTTGCCACTTACATTAGGATTTTTTTTTTTTTTTTTTGTTTGGTAAGTAACAATTGGAACCATGTCAAACAATTGCGACATTTAAAGTGATGAAATGATTTGAGTGTAACATAGTTATTTGCTTGGAGGACTAACTAAAGCAGTAATGAGCATAATATGCCAGAAATATTAATATTAATTAAGTAATATCTTACTTCCAACCGTTACTTTTGTCCCACCCTTATGTTTCTTTTGCCCCAAAAGAAAGGGGCAATGTGCAACATCACTTTCCAATTTGATAGCATTCGACTTATTTATATATTCATAACATACTCATTTAAACTCAAACCACGATCTTTTCCTAAACCTAACCAATTAGTTTTGTTTCAATTCACAACGTCACATGTTTAAAACTGTGACTGTTTCAAAACATGCGCCTGTCGCTGGTACAAAAATGTGAATCCGGGAGAAAATACGTTCTCTCGAAAGTTAATTGAGAATGCAGTTTATTTGTATGGGAACATAACGTTTTGTAGGAGACAGGGTTGTTAAACTAATCCTTTCCTAACTGGGCTGTTGTCATGCATGTGACTATGCTGTATCTAACCTGATCAATGTCAAGTTTCCTCTTTAAGTAGTTTATTTTTAATTCTACTTTTTAAATTCATGTTTAGCTGCATCACACATCTGCAGGACTGGTTTTGTACATGCATCTGTTGGCTGTGAACCCAAGTGATATCACCATCCTCCGCCTGAGCTAATATTATATTTGTCCTACAACTGGGGCCTTCTGGCTGAAAAACCTGCCGTTGAAGTCAGAAAGATAACATTGTTCATGTTAATTAATTAAAGATATAACTTTACTCCCTGGCGTTCTTCCTGTTCTTTTCCTGCCAGGAGCAGCTTCCCCCTCTCACTGTCGGAAATTATATACAAGTTTGGCAAAAAAGGCTGGAGTAAAGGGAGGATAAATGAATTGATGGTGAGAATGTCTTTCCAAAACAAGAGATGTTATGAAAGTAACTCAAAAAGTGCCTTAAAAGTTGACCATCTTTTTTCCAAGAAGATGAAGTCACTTAGAAAAAGGAAAGGTTTCTTTGTCTTTGTCACCAAAAGTTGAAGCAGCAAAAAATTAAAGAGAAGTAATTAATACTTAATAAACCAGAATTACTGAAATTATAGCCAACTTCATTTTAAGCAGATGGGAGTTACTGCTGTTACCTAGGGCTAACAACATTTACATCTTTAACATCTCTGTAAATTGCTGTAAACCGCTCAAAAACATGTTTGGCTGCTTCGTGACAAATTCCAATTACCTCAGAAGATTTCATCCACTGAGCTCAGGGTATATCAGTCTGACAAACCATCCTGCTCTTAATTTATCCAACATGCTGAGCCAATCCAAACAGCACTGCCTTTAACTAATGACTGGACTATAAGTTAATGAGCAGGAAAGGAAATTGAATTAGAGCTGGAAGCTCTTCAGTTGCTCAATCGTTAAGGCTGTGTGATATCTTCACTGCCATAAAAACTATTACAGGAATTAAGGCAAGTTTTTACAGCAATGCCTTGTTCTCAAATTATTTGTGTGGCGCTTGCTGACGTTTACTGCCTCTTGTCTAGGATGTTGTCTGCACTTGTGAGTAGTGGTCTAACCCTTGTCCGAGGTAAATACAAAAAGGAAGAACTAAAACCTGACCTTTTTATTTCCCTGACTTTAAAATATGTATGTTAAAAACAAGTCCGGGCGCCTATTTGCTCACCTGGTAGAGCCGGCACCCATATACAGTATAGAGGTTTACTCCTTGACGCAACGGCCGCCGGTTCGACACCGACCTTCATCCTTTGCTGCATGTCCCTCCCCCCCTCTCTCCCCTTTCATGTCTAAACTGTCCTGTTCAAATAAAGGCCTAAAATGGCCAAAATATAATCTTTAAAAAAAGTCCTCCAAACCATACGCTGATTTGGGTCATTTGTTCCTACCCTCTAATATAAGCCACGTAAAGGTTTTGAACTTAAAGGTTGCAATTTTAAAGACGTATTTAACATTGTAAAATCGTCACATTTTGTTTATGTTTAGGCACCAAAACTACTTAGTTAAGATTGTGGTTTGGGTTAAAATCAGACTTTACTTCACTTCCAGTAACGCACATGACACTAAACGTGACGTCAGTAAGAAAAATCTAGGTTTACTTTTCTTTTTTTTAAACAGGACTGTGTTTGTTTGACCCATCCCCCACCCCCCACCTACCTTAATGTGACACTCTTATAGTTCATCAACTCTGCTTTGTTCCCGTCATAACTAATATGGCCACTAGAGGGCATTGTCACTAAAATCAGACAAATATGTTGTATTTGCTGCTTGTACAAACGACATCTGGGAGCATTTTTCTGGGGGGAGGACAGTCTCTAAAACCATGTTATCAATCATTTCAGGTTTAGGTATGAGATCATGGATACGCTTGATCAACTTGACTGTTGACTTGAACTTAAAATGAATCATGGTATTGCTATCGTAATGTACTGTAAATTTAGTCTGGTTCCAGACCTTTGAAAAGTTTCCGACTTCATCATTTATTGACTAATGTCTGAGGGGGTCGGTCAGAATGTGGACCTCATCTTCCTGTGCCACAGCCACATAAAGTACACCAGAGAAATTAAAGTTAAACTGGCCTGTGTTTTTAATTATGATGAGGTGAGAAACCGAAAATGCAGATTTTACAGTTAAATACTTAAATATTCCATCGTAGCATGTTGATTATTGTGTATATAAGTGCATGTCAATACTATCTGTTTTTGTACCATGTTGTGTGAGACGCTTTGTCAAGGATCTTGTTTTAATAAATGTTCAAAAAACCAAAAAAAATACTTTAAATATATGGGATCATAACAGGGAGATTGGGATAGATTTTCTTTGCATAGCAGCTTCTTACGCGAGGCCTGTTTATTAAGCACAGAAGTGTTCTTCTGCTCTCAGAGAGAGAGAGATAAGCAGATGCGTTCAGCATGCACAAGGTGGATTTAGTGTCCTGTGCAGAAGTCGGTCATTCACAGACAGCTGCAATTAGAATGATAGTGCCTGGCCATATGCTATTTTACGTCCGATCCACTCCTCTGTGGGGCTCTGCTCGTCCACAGGGATTGGTAACGCCTTTGGAGTGGGCTGAAGTGCTAACACTACTCCCCGTCTCGCTGCCCGACTCTTCTCAAGGATGTTTCCCTCTCTGCTCTCTAAAAATATGGCTAGTAGCCACAAGTGATGTCTGTAAATGAATAATAAAGCGTGTAAGGACACGTGCTTGAGTTGAATTTGGATTTCTCAACAGGCTATGACTCGGGCATTTGCATGACCCGCTGCAGGTTCTTTTCTGGCACAAGATGCTCAAAGGTTTTCTTGGTCATATATAGTATATATTATTTTTCTTTCCTGTTCTCCTTCATCAGTCTGTCATCTCTTCTCCGCTACAGGCGACATAACGTTGCTATACTGTGTTACTTTGCTCAACAAAGCAAATGCTTGACTTCACAAGCAATGACAAACATCTTTTTTAATTCCAACCAATTCACCAGGGCTCTAATGGTAACAACTGCCCTGGTGAATTAGAAAAACGTTCACTCTATCAGGCACAAGGAGCCCATGAGAATGTTGGTAGCAATTCTTGGTTTTATAACTTCATTTAAAGGTTGGAAATACAATTATCTACGGCACTTTCTTAAATTGAAACCTATCCTATCAATGGAATCTGCACATACCTAATTACTTTATGAGCATGGAGCAACAAATGTTGGTTTAAGGCAATTTAAATTCTAAAACAGAGAGATGCGTGGGTGAACCCTTATAGCTGCATATAAAAAAGGTTTAATTGTGACCTAATGGTTGTCACTGGATATTTTAAATTCTCACACAGCAAAATCTGTGTTTGCCTCATGTTCTTAAACATGTGCTTTACTGTAAAACACAATAGGATATTGATGATGTATGAATCTTGCTTTAAATTATTGTTTGGTCAACTTTTTTATTCCTGCGAATATCCTGAATACACAAATAAAAGCACATTTTCAGAGGTCACTCCAAATAAATAAAGACTGGGGGGGACAAAATTACCTGTAAATAAATTAAACAAATAGATATATAAAACACATAAAATATATTGAGAACCAGGGGCCTGGTTCAATCTGAAGGCCTTGGACACTGCAGTATTTGACCAAATGTGGGAAACACAATAATGTGCATATTTAAAAAGACCAAGAAAGCAAATGTATTTTTTTAGCTGTGTGAAACTGTTATGTAACACTTTCTGCTTTGTGTACAATCACTTAGAGTCAAAGATCGAGGACATCTTTGCAGACTGCCAATTTCACAGATCTTTAACAATCACACCAGAGAGAGATAGATCATGAGGCAAAGACCAGTTATTGTTTACTGGAAAAAATTTTTGTTGGCAGGCAGTTGGTATGATGAACAGTGGCAATTGTAGTACCAATAAAGATTATAGAAGTATGACTGGAAATAATAGTAGTAGCAGTGCAGGACGTAGCAGGGCATCGAGCAGGACCAGGGCAGCAGCTGCAAACACGATTTAGGTGCCACCCCAATCCAAGGAACTCTGCAAGGCAAGAAAACAAAAGGACTCCGGGGAATAAGCTCCCTGGATGTTAGTTAGTAACAAGCATTACTGGGACATGAATGCACACAGATGGAAAGAGAGAGGAAAAAGGATCTGTAAATACAACTACAGCTAAAACAAATAGGTAAAAGCCAGAGCCTATGGAGAGCAGGTGTGATGGAAAGAAAGCACCTTTTAACTTTCAGCCGAGACATCAGAATGACCAGCAGCGCCATGCTTGAGGAGGAATATAATTTTTTTATGAAACCATATCCCCTGGTTTCCTAAAATACAAAGTTTCAAAACCCTGCAACCCAAGAGCCAAACTGCAGTCTCAGGAGCTTTAAAGAAATATTGTATTACCCTATTATTTGTAGCCTTTAGCTACTGATAATTTAGTCTGTGGATACTGGAGTGGTGGGCTACAAGGCTGTGATCATAGTTTATGTTCTTTTATACTGGCATGGAATAGATTTGTTTGTTGCATTGTTCTTTGATTTCATACTCATTGATCAAAAATTCCATAGATGAAACATGTGAGATCATAGCATAACGAGTGAGGAAATAATGTAGCAACAGCAGCACTGGAAGTTCAAACTGAGGGGCATATAATGCATAGCATGCTATACATAAGAATCAACAAGTCCTCCAGAACCATTCAACGATATATGTTGTTTGTTTTTTTACGCTGTAATACGACCCATTAGTGCATTTAATAAATTAGTGCCCCTTGTGATGGGGCTACCCACAGGTGCGTCTCATACCTAAACGTACCTTCCTCTTTCTTTGTGTTGGAATTCTAAACTCCGGTGGATTCATGAGGACTATGGTTAACTGCTCCTCAGATCACTGCAGGGTAAATCCAGACAGCTAGCTAGACTATCTGTCCAATCTGAGTTTTCTTTTGCACAACTAAAACAACCTTTGAACGTACACACGTTCCACCAAAACAAGTTCCTTCCCGAGGCTATTTTGCAGAGGCGTCGTGGCTCTGTCCGGCGCTTAGCACCGCCCAAGCTGATTGTGATTGGTTTAAGAGAAATGGCAATAAACCAGAGCATGTTTTTCTCCCATCCTGAAATGCTGTGTGGACTAGCCAGACCTTCCTCGGCAGCGCTGCGGAGGAAAGTCTGGCAATGCGAGACTAATGTCCTCCCGATATAATTGACATCAGGACAATAGTTCTGTATTTGGAGCCAGTCCAGTTCAGCTGAAACAGTCAATCAATATTACATAGGCTGGGTTCTAAAACATATTTACAGACAGCTGATATTGGTGTGGTCCTATTGGTTTGTTGAAAAGTTACATAGTTTGTTTAAGCAAATATTTGCCGCTTTTACGCTTTGTTGGGTTCTTGTTCATCTGTGGCTGCCAGACGCTGTTTTACATCACACTCTCTGCATTGTGTTTATTGCTTTCTGTCACAATAATTTGATTTCTCTCAAGGCTTTTTTTACTTTCTCTTTCCTCACTTATTGTGTCTGTCCAACTGTTTTCCTCACCTTTTCTCTCCTCTGCAGGATGATGGATGTGGCTTTGCTAATCATGAGCTCTAACCAGTCCCTAATCCGCTGGGAGACCCTCTCTCTCCTCACTCTGCTTTGTTCCCTGTAGTTCCCCCTTCGTTTCCTCCATCCTCTCTCCGTCTCGGTTTTGTTTCCTCTTTCTCTCTCTCTCTTTCACCATCTCCTCCCGCCTCTGCTTGATGATGGATGTCTCTTCGTCAGCTTCTTCGATCTGAGGAGCTCTCGGGCCTTCGATGCCAGAGGACCCAGAGGACAGTGGGCCAAGCCAAACCTTCCCAACAAGGTCCTCATTAAACTCATCATGAGAAACTAATGAGGATGAATTTGGAGCCCCAATGTGCTTTGCTACCAAGGGAGTGCTGGGCATCTCTCAAAGTGTCTGTTCATCTGTTACACCGCAAAGAACTTGAGGTAGCTTTTGTTTTGTTTTCTCTTTGGGCTCTTTGACTTTAGCCTTGTTCTCTCTAGTTCCCCTAAGATATGAATCAAATAAAAACAATAATATATAAATTAACAGCCATAATGCGCTTCAGGCACTCACAGGCTTGGCTTACCTTGAGCAGAGGGAGAAAAAACAAAATTTGGTTGATTTCCTACACATTTTGGATTACCATGGCTCTAAAATGATGCTATTGACAATTTATATATGACTGTTCTATTGAATGTTGTGAAATGGTCGCAGTTTTAAATGCGGTTAACATGACACTGAACTACTTAGGGTTTAGGAAAAGATCATGGTTGGGATAAAATAAGTGTGTTCGTTACATAACTAAGTTCAGTCGGACAACTCACGTTTGAAATGTTTATTGTAACAGCAGAACATTGTGTTTGGTGGCCAGACTTGGCCCTCAGCACTCCCGATATTATGTCGATATCGTGACATGAGACTAGATATCGTCTTTGATTTTGGATATCGTAATACAACCCGGTCTCACGCCAGGTCGTGTAATAGTCACGTTATTTTGATTCATAAATTTGTGTACAGGTTACGATTTTGACGTTTTTTTTCGTGTATATGCAACGACTTATTTTGACGTTTTTTTCGTGTATATGCAACGACTTTTGAACATGTACAGGTGACGCTTTTCGAACCTGCTCTGGGGGACGCGACAACGAGGAAATGGAAACACATGAAAATACATTGCTTTCAATTTCGTAATCGGCACACAAAAAAAAAGGCATTTACGTAACCTGTCCACGACTTAATAGATTAAAATAACGTGACTATATAACGACCTGCCGTGAGACCTGGCTGCATAATATGGCATAAGTGTTGTCTTTTCCTGGTTTTAAAGGCTGCATTACAGTAAAGTGATGTCATTTTCTGAACTTACCAGACTGTTCTAACTGTTCTATTATTTGCCTTTACGCACTTAGTCATTATATCTGCTTTACTGATGATTATTTATCAAAAATCTCATTGTATGAATATTTTGTGAAAGCACCAATAGTCAACACTACAATATCGTTGCAGTATCGATATTGAGGTATTTGGTCAAAAATATTGTAATATTTGATTTTCTCCATATCGCCCAGCCCTAACATACAGTGTAGTAATGAAAAAAGGATTAGGGTTACTACCTCTGAACTAACACTCAATCTCGTCACCCATTCTCAGGCACCCTCTCTCTGTACCACTACTAACCTTCTGGCTTTGAGAGTAACTCTGCAGGTTGGTGGCATTATGTTATGCATGAGAGATATATGCATTCTAAAATATTCAGTCAAGGAGACTTTCTTTGCTGCATGGATATGTACTCTGAATAACCTCTTCTATTAAAAAAAACAAAAAAAACATTGGTACATCAAAGAAAGTTATAATTGAAATTGGACAAGTTGTTATTTTTCAGTTTTTTCATGTAAATTTACGCCTACGACTTTATAAATGTACACAAAACATGCAAAATGCAGCAGAAGCATAAAGATGAATTCAAAGCATCTCTGGCTTTTTACCTCCAGTTTCTAAGTGCTTTACTTCATTACTTTGCGTAATTTGGATTCACAATGGTCCAGGGACTATCAACCCGTCTGTGTCATTTAATTATGGGTGTATGAAATGAGAGTTTTTTTTTCCTCCCGTACTCCTTTAATGTTTCCTGGAATTGATAAGAGAGAGGAAGCTCATCACATTACATTGCAGAGCTGTGATCCTCCTTTGTTGCGGCTCACTCGCGCTAATGGGCCTCATCAGCGTCGCAGGCAGATACTCGACTATTAGCCAAGAAGAGACAGAAGTTGTAATGGGAAACACAGAGAAGGATGATGGGGGGAGAGGTGAGAAATGGAGAAAGAGGGAGGAGGGAATGCCAAAAAAAGGGAAACAGAAAGGGGAAGAAGGAAAAGAGAATGACAGAAGATAAAAATGCCAGAGAGGCCGATCAAATTAATATCTCAGGTTGCAGTTATTCAGATAACCCATGACTAGTTCATATTAATCAATGTTTATTTTCTTTTTTGTATCGCCAGTTGAAATAGCATATAAATGACTGAACTTACACTTGGTTCATCAAAAAGGTTAAGTTTGCTTTTATAAATCTAATTGTCCTTCCAAAATACTCCATTGTCAAGCACAAAAGAAGAGATGCATCCATGTTCAGGTAATTCAAACAATCTTCCCAGGTAGCCAAAATGACGATGTCACACAGTAGCCGAAACCTAACATGCCTGGTTTATCATATTAATGCCGAAATTGGTGAGACTTTACCATGCACAGCAGCTGGATTCTCGCGATATCATGAGATTATGCAAGAATCACGGGATCATGTATCACACGAAATGCCATCTTGTCAGGCTTTCCGTCAACCTTGAAAAAAAACAGCTGGTTGAGCCATCGCTGCAGTAGCGTTAGCACCTAGGCTACTTCCACATGCATATTCATGACTCAACCAACTCCTTCTTGTCGGTTATTGGCTGAAACACTGTTTGTCATGGTTCGTTGGCGCGGTTTGTTATTGTTGGCGTTTGTGGAGCCTGGGCTGTCTACAGAGACCGTGTTTTTTTACAGTGTGTTCAGGGGACAGGCAGCTAGCGGATAGTGAGGAGATGTTTGCTGTATGTGACAAAAAATGTTGTAGCCTAAAAAACGCGTCACATCACTTAGAGCACCTTTAAACTATTGCAAATAAAATCAGTCAGTCATCAAACTGCAAATCATCACAACGACAAATGCAATGAATTAGCAATGATTGAAATTTGGAGAACTCATTAAGTGAAAAAGCTTTCATACCTGTTATGTATGGGCACATCGTAATTATAGCGGAAGGTACTAATGACATCAACACTGCCACAACTAGTTAATTGATTCATGTATTTAGTTGGTGAGAACAATTAAATAAAAAAAAAAAAAAAAAAAAAATGAAGTCTGAGATGAATGGTGTAGAATATTAGCAGTTAAAGTTGTATCTGTGCTCATTAAAGAGCTGTGCAGTCATTGAGGAAGTAGTTCAAGGAAATGTCTCTGACGCATAGAAGGTTAAGCCGTTAACTAAAGTTTAAGCCTTTTATGGCACAACAATGCATTGTGTACCAGACAGATAAGCAGAAGAACAGGAAAAGACAGTTAAAGTTAAAAGAATAGAAGAGGAAGTTGCAACACACAGAGGCTCCGACCTTGGTGTGTGTGTTTGTGAAGTAACAGATCCTGGTGGACTGGGCTCTGACTTGATGTCTGTTGCTAGGGAAACTTAGACTCTGTTTTTGTGAACCCACAGTTGTGCTGTAACTTTAATACTGGACTCAGTAAACTTTGCTTAACTGAACTCTTCGTCTTTAGCCCTATTCGCATGGGATAAGTATTACCTGGTGACCTCCAGTCATTTGTAATAATTGCGGAGGTTGTCCCGTGCGAATCGGTCATGTCTGTAATTGTCTTGTAATAATTCCCCTGCAAATGACCTACCATATTTCGCCGAAAACGGAGGTCCTGTGATAATATTAGTCCCATGCGAATCGGCATCTCTGATTTGTCCAGGAGTTGGCGGGGCTTTTTGGTTTTTTCAAGGTACCTATTTCCTTCTTTTGCGCCTTTTTATCCATCTTTCGCGAAGAATGGAGGGTGGAGTGTTTTGACGGTGTTTTGGGTGCTGTGTCATGTCGCTATACATCATATACAATTTGCAAAAAGAAAAAGATGAAAACCACCACAAGTGCGAAGACAAAAAGAATGATTAGATGGCAATGGATGACATGTATAGCAGCATGCGGTAAGTATATTTTTTATGTTTGTATCATACATCTAGAGATAACGACAAGACATCTCCAAGCATTAGCTTATCAAAAATAATGCACAATCAAGCAAGGGGGCTCACTTCATAATTAGAGGTTAATGTTACAAATAAATCAAGCGTAAAGCTTGAGCTAATAGATTTGAACCTGGTGAAATGTTTTGTTTTATCCATCTAACCGGACCCTGCTTGACACCACCATGTAAGTGAGAGAAAGAAAAAGGAGAGGTCGCAATTCAGACGATGACTGACTACCCGGTTGAGATTGTGTGCGTGTGTGTCCTCGAGATCTGACCACACACAAACACACGTAGCAGAGCTACCCACACCCATGTTTCTACTTTTGCTTAATGTCAGTAAATTCGAGTAAAATCACAGGCTTCGCTTATCCCGTTCGAATGCGCCAGATGAAAATCAGATGTGGGTTGGTAATTTATAATTCACACGAGGTCCCTAGATAATACTTCTCCTGTGCGAATAGGGCTTTAGATTGATCCTTGTGTTCTGGTAAACTTATGTCCGATTAAAGAAGGCGCGGGAATTAATACATTTGAGTCAGATTTGACAGGCCTGTCTTTTGGACAGAATTCCCTCCAATGGCCACAATTAAAATTCTACAAAAGTAACAGCTTAAGCGTTGAACAGATCAGTTGCACACATACACACGGTGGCTCTGGATCTCGTACAAGTAAAACTATGCAAACACACACGTACGCACAGCATGTCAGCATCACTTCTTCACATAACAGAATGAATAATCCATGGAGTTCAGAGGTGACGGACTGCAATCAGGAGCAGTTTGCCCTGCTTCAAAAAAATCAACACACGTAATTCTTCCAATTCTGAAACAAACTGACCCAAACACTTGCAACTCCCTCATCGTCTGAGGTGAAGTAACCTTGGAGCTGAGAGGAGAAAATATACAATCGGGATACTTTACAGATATCTGCTATTTGATGAGAACATACCCCAAAACAGATATTTTATTTAGGAATCATATTTTTTTTTATTAGAGGAGAAGTCTGTGTTTTTACCATCTGGCTCTTTAAAGAGTAGATTTAGATAGGTATTCTGGCATATTAACTGTAAAGACTTTAATTAAAGTTTAGAGTCACACTGTTGCACTGGGGACCATGTTTTTGTCATGAACACACACACACACACACACACACACACACACACAGACTGCAGTTTATTTTGCCTTAAATCCACATAGTACACCAAATGTGCATTAATCCGTTGCTAAAAATAGTCCCCAACAAACGCACCTTTTACTCTTGTTTAAGTAACGTTTACCAAAAACTTCAGTGCCTGTTTAAGGAAACTGAGCTTTTTTTTAAGAAATGAAACTATATTTAGATATGTAAGCCATTTTTAATGATTTGATATGAAGAGTTGGGCGTGGGGCTGAGTGCCACAGACACAGAGTGGGGAAATCAGTCGGTTCATGGCATTTATTGACAATGAGGGAAATATAGAATAACACAAGAATCATCTATAAATTATATCATGTAAATATTTTTGTTTTCACTTATAAATGACATAATGTTGATCATTTTGTGACTGTGGGGATGTGTTTTGCCCGCTTATGTTCTTAAGTAAAATGTTGGAATGGCAATTTTTTTCTGACAATTCTCAACTAAGGGAAATCTAATCACATCATCATCCATCCATCATCTGCCCATTATCCATCCACTGCTCCATTGCATTTGTCCACCCAACACATTCTCACTCCCAGTGCATCAAGAAGCGATGCTTTATCAGGTGCCTTTGGCAGTATTTGAGGAGATGAGAGTGAGAACGGGTTGGTTCACCAGCCATTTTCCTCGCCACTGTCGCACTGCTTGCTCTTGAGGGAATTACTGTAATTGCTGGAATTGTTGGGGCTTTGTAAATTATAGAGTGTGGTCTAGACCTTGTTATGATTTGATACTATAAATAAAATTGAATTGAATTGAATCTATCCAACAATCATCCATCGCACCAGTCATCCACTCCACTATTTATTCATCTCCCTCTTTATCCAGCCATCCATCCATTCACCCAGCCTTTCTTCTTTTATGTACTGTGAACAAGGCTGTAGACCTTTAGGCTTTTCCTCCAAGTCCAGAGGCCTACTGTATTGATGGTGACATTGTGCCATCCGTAATGCATTTCTCCCTGAAGAAGACCTGTCTGGCAGAGTTTGCATTTGAAGTTTGTGCATCCACACACAAACACGCACACACAGTCTCAGAAATCTGTTATTCAGATCCATTATGGATTTCGGGACCAGTCTCTGAACACAGTGGGGCTCTGATTTATCTACATGAGATGTTACTCTAACAAGAGGACAAACTATGCTGCTGATTTTCAAGTAGGCACACTGAGCACACACACACACACACACACACACACACACACACACACACACACACACACACACACACACACACACTCTGTCTGCACATCTATGAGCTCACAAATAGTCTTGAGAGATGATAATCATGCAGGCGCACATGCACAAACATTTGCTCTCAGATGGTGATCTCTGCTGTGAGCTGGCCTTTCTTGTTCGGGGCTCACCTACATCAGAGAGGTCAGCAGGTGAGGGTGAAAAACAAGTGTAGACAATGCTCCGAAATTTCAAGTAGCTGATTTCAACAAACACTCGACACGGAGCTCTGTGATATACTTTTTCATCCCTGGCTCCTGTTCAGTTGTTTGGTGTGTCCTTAGTAATTTTAAACTGTAAAAACAACTCTGGAAATGTCATCGTCTTTCTCATGAAATGTCAACTGAAAATCAGTTTTTGAATAAATCAGTGGAGAGAAACAGATTATGCAGTTGCAGAGTCATGCTTTATTTTAGATTTACAGTGGCTGGTTTTAATAGGTCATGAGGTTTCTGGTATTCAAAAATTGGCGAGGTACGTTCCTATTTTTTAGTAATTGATCGGTCATCCTGCTGCTGGGCTTATCTGAAAAAATACATGCAAATTTAAAACCACTTCAATCCATTTTTTGGGATACATATGTACATACAGTACATATGTGTTTTTTTTATAAAATAAGAATGTGATGTGTTGATATGTGAAAATGTCCATTTTATTTTACTTAAATGAATGTATGTAGTGACAGATTTAAACGTAAAAATGGTTTAAAAAAACAAATGTTTTTTGGTTACACATCACTTGAAGGTATCTACATAAGAGTCCCATGACAGCATCATGAATGTGTCATAAACATTATAAACAAGTCATAAACACAGGACACTGTCATGACACATGAACCCTAACCCTAACTCTAATCCTAACCCTAACCCTGTTGTTCATGACAGTGTCATGTCACTCTTATGTAGATTACCCATTTTTTTAGGTGTTGACTAGTTGGCTCAACGGACGTACATTTCTGGGATAAAGCCTCCCCTTTCACTATCTCCACTATTTAGCAGAGGACACCGTTGCTGCATTCGGGGCTTAGCACTGCCCAGGACGGTTGTGTTCCGTTTAAAGAAATACAAACAAGCCAGAGCATTTTTTTACCCCTAACACAGAATAAATGGATAGGCAGTGTAGCTCTGACACAGCGCTGTGGCCTGTCTAGGAATGTGAGACTCCCTATTGACATACAAAACATATACTCTATATGACATGCAAATGCCATATTTCTAAAGTTTTGACCACACTTGATGAAATGTTTGTAATCTACAATATGTGAAAGGTACCAATGTGTTTCATTATCTCCTGTGATAATATTATTTTATATGAAATAAATGTCCCATAGTGAAACTCCTGTTGCTTCCTGGATCATTATTTGTCCAATGCATTGGTGTTAAATCCTGCCATTATTTGCTTACTTATAAAACAGTATTTCTTGTGAATCTCTTTTTTTTAGATTTTGAGGTTTTGAGACCGATCAAACCAGGTTCCAGACACTCCTACATGCATGGTACACCATCCAGGCCTAAAGCCTAAATGTTTGAATCCATACACCCAGCAGAATATCCATAACATTTATTTATTTATCATTCATGACAATGAACCCTTGAGGCGTAGAAACGCAGAAGAGTGAGTTTTCATTTCAAATAATAAGATACAACTCATGGACGGCATGTGGTTTCAGTCCCAAAACTGACACTAGACACTGCTGGCTGGGTGCCTATGAATAAAAGGGAATAAATATATACATATTTTACTGCTTTAACATCATAACAAAGTCAAAGGCCAGTTATAATAATGTGAGGCTGTAATATATATCCTGAAGTTTTTATGAAAGTGCACTGTATTTCCTATTGTCCACATAACACCATTTCTGTAAAATATATACAGGTACTTTATCTCATATATAAAACACATTACATTTGTGATAACGAAAACACAACTAATAAAGCATACTTACAGGAATCTGAATCTCCAGGTTGGCCAGAAAAAATTTAGCCAATGACTCTTCTGGTCGTCCATACAATGGGGATTTCTTTCACGAATGTGGTTTTAAGTGGTAATTTTTCCTGCTTTTTTTGTTTTAATTTATTCCCTGTTTGTTTCATGGTTGTGTGTTACTAGTGTTCTCTCTCCGTGTGTATGTGTTATGCCTCAGTTTCCTGTTTTACTTTGTAGTGTCTGTTTCTCCTGTGTCATGTCTTGTTTTACTTCCTGCCTTGTGTGTTTTCCCACCTCTGTGATTGTCTGCCCCACCCTGATGTGTTCCAGGTGTTCCTCAGCCCTCAGGTCACCTGTCCCTCGATACTCTCCTCATCAGACTCTGTGCTTTTCTTTGCGTCTTGTCGGATCATCGTCTTTCCCTGCGTCGTTCCCCTTTGTCTCTCCGTACGTTGTTGCTTCCAAGTGGTTTAGAGTTTTTGAGTTTTCCAGTGTACTACAGATTTTGTCTGGATCTTCCATTTATTTTGTTTTTCAGATTAACCTGCCTGCCTCAGGACACCTTTGGTTGTAAGCCTTTTTTTTCTTCTAACTCTGCCTGCTGCCTCCTCGTCGCTACGTTCGGCATTTTTTGGGTAAACGCCTGCTATTTCCTCAGATGTGACAGATTTGCTTTTGCGCACCAAGCTCCCAGCATCTCCACTTTGATAATTGACATGACGATCCAAACAAACTCTGCCCGGCCTCTGCTCCTACTCGCTCTATTTGAGGGGCGTGCCAAACAATCCGCAATTAGTGACATCACCAATTGATGGAGGAAAGATGAAACAAGGCCTTTCAGGCAGTCCAGGAAAAACGCTTTCTGTGGCAAAGACGGCTATCTTTTGGAAGTGTTTTTTGGTTTTAACTTTAAAGCCCTTTTACGTATACAAACTATAGGCTACAACACACTAAAGGTCGGAGAAAACCCCAAAAACCATGATATGGCCTCTTTAAAATCGTATATGCATGTCACCTGTGTTTGCATGGGTCTTGTCGTTTTAATACTAAAATGTATGCACATAACATAAGTCAGATGTATTTGAACTAAATACTTTAGTTTTAAATTTGGATTCAGTCAGTGCCAGTTTGAGTGGCTGATCTATATATCGAACTGCAGTGGGAGTCGATAAGAAATATCTTTAACGTCACTGAGTCTTCTTCTTGAGGCTTCTGTGTGTAGCCTATATCCTCATAATCAAATCACCCACTCAAGAAAAAGCCTGATTGTAACTTTCAAGTTATTTACTGTTGCTAAGCTGGCCCCAGGGGGCACTGAAGACATGCATCGAGGACAGACACAACTGCTTAACATCTGGAGGCGTGCAGCCAATATATTCTCATGTGCTGCAAAAATTCGCAGTGGGGAGAAAAAGAAGGCTGCTGTAAAACTAAGTGGAAGCAAATTAGCACAAATTAACAACAGGACATTGATTTTTTTAGCTCTTAAAGGTTAATGTGGTCTGTGACTCTTCTGTCTAAGAGACTGGCCTGGTAGAAAAAGAGAGGCAGAGAGAGAGTGAGCCAGAGGAGGAGACTGAAATAAAGAGAGTCAGCAAGAGAATGGAAAGAGAAACAATGTTCTTCCATATTCTCTGAAAGAGGAAGATAGATGAGCACAGAAGTTGAAATAATAAGAGAATAAATGAATAAATAAACAAATTGAAGAGAGCAGAAAAGCAATCAAGAACTGATAATAAACCCAAGGACAGAGTCAGAAAGGACATAGAATGGGGAGGGGGGGGGGGAGTTTCTCTGTCATTATCTTGAGTGTAATTACAAGGATTTCATTTATTCATGTTTTGTATGTTTTAGTTTTGTTTCACAAGTATAAACGTCCTGCAACTCATCACATTTGATCAATTATCTTCTCTGTGCGTAGACATTTTTTTATTTAATTTAATTTAATAAAGCAAATTTCTAAAAAGCCAGCCTTGAACTGTAACCTTTTTAATCAGTCTTTCAAATGGTTCACTCCAGATATCTAGATAAAGATGGTACATTTCAAAACCGTCTAATACAGATGTCTTTTAAAATGCTTTTTTTGCAGCAGCAGCAGCATTTAAAGAGAAACAATTACTGTGAGCAAACATTTCAATGTACATATGGGCAACTTTACGACATACTAACAACAAGCATAAAGGGGGAAACCAACCCCTAAATTCAGCCTGGTCGCAAAGAATTCCGTGAAATGATCACAAATTGTTAATGGCGCATTACGTGGTGGTGGCCCGGAATGTGTGCAAAATCCGTGTGGCCCCCACGGAAAACAATGCCAAAGTAAAGTCAATGAGAAGATGACGTAGCATTAAGAGCGACTACGGTAGCGAGTAGTATGGAAGGCCAAAGGTGTTGGATGGGTCAAACACAGGAATTTCACCCAGAAGACCGGGGATCGTGTCCCGCATGTCACGTTTCCTAAAGTCGCTTTCTTCTTTTCCTAAACCCAACCGCCCCGTTCTTTTCGCGTGTCACAGAACCGTAAGCCCACCCACAACCTTTTCCTTAACTTAAGGGGCCGTGTTAATTTAACAGAATTCTTCCATGGGCCCATCACGGATTGTTTTGCAATTCTGTGAAACTGCCACAGATTTTGAGTTAAGGGACCGTGTTCATTTCATGGAATTCTGTGAGATCAGGTTGCCTAAATTCCACTAGGCGCGTGGCGTTGTCATACAACAGTTGGTCACTGGGCCAAATTGGCAACAAGGCTGACTCTGCTACTTCATCTTGTATCTTTAATGTAGAGCACTATGATTTTTTTTTTTTTATCTCTGATAAGTGCTCTTTTAATACATTTTACTTACTTACTCCACATCTAAGTATATGTTTGAGCAAGCATCCGGAAAGCGTACCTTCTGTGGGGAGACTCTTAGGCTACCAAGCCATCAACTGCCGTTAGCATCCCATTTACTCCCATTCATTTTGACGTCACTTTGACAGCGAATACCTTTAAGCGCTTAAAGACTCTATTTGTCTTTTGTTTATTTCTAAAGAAAAACGACAATGTATAAAAGGCTCCATTACCTTGTAGCTCACGTTATGGCTCCGTAGCAGACGCTTTTATAAAAATAGGCTAACGATTGTGTCATAACCACGAGACTTACTGTCGCACAGTAGAGAAATTACCATATAGTACAGGAGAAGCTCACAGGCAGTTTCGACTCACATTAGCTGTTTAAGTTTAATTACTGATGTTAACTAGCATTTTTGTTATATTTTTGCAATAATTAGCCTGTGCCCATGTTATCTCCTTACATATACCTATACGCTCTCCGTCTCTGTAAGATTGGGAATGATTGAGATTTCTCTTGGCACAGCTACCAGAAGACTTCCAACTTTCAGACACGTTGCTCACGTCACATCTACGTCGTCAAGCTCAGTTTGAGGCTGCGGAGTAACGCTCAGCAATCACTGGAAAAGTGCTTCTAATTCGTCGCTGTGTCCACTATTTTACTGTCTATTGTACTGACGGGGCAAAAGAAAGGTTTTTAAAAAAGAAAAAAAAAGAAAAAAAAACACAACAACAGCCAAACAGTATTTATGTGGTCATAAATGTCTGGCTCAGTGGGTCATCTCTTAACCTTTAGTTTGAGTGAATGGGGCAATAGAGGGGACCCCTAAGCGCATACACACATCTATGACCAATTGCCGCTCAGGACAGTCCTTATCAGTAGCCCTGCACATGGTTCACACACACACACACACACAGATGTGTGCACACCCATCTGGCAACCTTGGAATTTCACACAGGTGCACAATAAAAAATCCACGTTTTGATACACACACGTGTGTGTGTGTGTGTGTGTGTGTGTGTGTGTGTGTGTGCCATATCTGCTTTTATTAGCAGCCGCCACATATGGCGGAGACGTTGCTACTTATACCCATAAGAACTGAGTATTGTGCTTATTAAGTGATACTGTGAAGACCTGCTTCGTGCCACTGGTCCACGAGTTTGTGTATGTATTGTACTGCATTCGTAATATTTGTGTCCCTGTATCATTTTCTTCACGTGTACATAAATAAATGGTTAAAATGTGTGTGTGTGTGTGTGTGTGTGTGTGTGTGTGCGTGTGCGTGTGCGTGCATTCAGTACATGTACCTGTACATTTACGCATGTGTATGTACACACACTTCTATGTGTGTGTTTGAACGTGTCGTGTGTGTTGTTCGTGCCTGGATTCTCCCAAAGTAAAATACCATCATTTATATTCATACCCTCCACCTGAGGAGAAAGAGAGCAGCACACTTTGTATTCGACACTAATGCACATAAGACACGGAGCCATTTTATAAATAATGATTTATCCTTCAGGCTTTTGGTTTCCCTCCTGCTCTTCTATAGTTTTCCCAGGAGTTTCATATCACAATGTCATTTAAAAAAAATATCTATTATTAAAATTTAAAGTTTACATTTCCTTTCAATTTGGACATTTGCTATTATATTCCAGGTTTACTTCTTAAACCAATAAAATGGCAATGGACCAAGTTTTCACAGTTTAACTTGGTCCCACACATGGACAATATGATAATAGGAAGTTATTTCTTTACCTGAAAGATGCATTTTTTTAAATTTACTGCTGAACAGAATAAATACACTTCATTCATAATCCAACTAAAGCCCAGCAGATGCACCACCAAAACCAATTGAGTGAGACACATTGTAAACTGCAGTGTAGTGGCCCAGAGGAGACTGTGAAACACTTCAGTTGTCGTCTCATTTGTTTACAGTACTTTAGAATTAATGGGGAATTGCAGTACTGTAAGCATTCAGATCGTGTACTTACAGTTACAATTAAGCAAGTCAAAGTTTACAGTTTTTATCGGGTGTCATGTTTCTTGATTGTGATTAATGCTTCTGTAACCCAGTAGAGAAAATAGTTATAATAATAAGTTTTAATAGCACTGTGCAGGTGTGACTGTGCTTCACTGCAACGTGATCTCATGGGAAGGCATATAAATAGTATGCCGCGTTTAATGACATTTTGCGTGCTATGTCGACGCATTTAAAGCTTTTTTGTGTGTCATTTTGAGCTGTTTAGTCCCGCTAAACTTCCACGCGAATAGCAAAAAAAATGTGTTGTGAAATTAGGATCTCATTCATACGCCGTTTAGTGATACCAGGCTGTTGACATCTTGACTCTTCTGTTCTTGTATGTTGCGTTGCATCCTTACCAACTTACCCATACATACGCATGCTCGATTATATCTGTTGTTTCAGTTACCTCTGTTTTTGTTTGCTTGTTTTTAAAAATCACTCACTTACACTTTAACTCACATATTATTAGTTAAATATGCAGATATAATTTGCAAAATGTGCGTACAGTATCAAAATAACAAGGGCTTATTAGCCAGAACGAACTTTTCAGTATGTTCTATAATTAAACATTTAAGAAACTTTTCGTATTGCATTCTTAACTTGTACGCAACTTTTAAAAGTTGTATCTCTTAAATGTGCCCTGCCACACGTATTTCATGACTTTGTGGTAAGGTCAGAAGTTCTACCATGGACTCTGTAACATTTTTTGTGGAAAAAATACCTTGGTTACCTTGTTTCAAGCCATTCTAGTGTGATAGCCAGCAGGAAGACTCAGTTGAATTTGTGCCAGTTCTGATTAATATTCAACAAGCTAAGCTGCTTGACTCTGATTGGCTAACAGATAGCCAATGAGAGCCTGGCTGTCAGACTCCTTTACCCAGCGCAACTGGGCGAGCTCATGAATAGTAATGAGCTCAGGCAAAATTATGTCAGACTGACCAGCTTTTGTAATTGGTCTGATTTCTCCGCTTATTTCTTTTCAGTGGCTAGAGCTGACAGAGGAGGTAGCAGTTCATTTTCACATTCACAACTTAACACAAACACATATGGAAGTCACATATTTCACAAAATGCTAGTAAAAACAGTTTTGTGTGGCAGGGCACCTTTTAAGAGTTGAGCTGATCTATTACCCTGCATTATGGTATTTACAAGATTAAAATGTTTTGTATGTACAATCTTACTCTGCAAAGTAACTAGTAAGTATGTCATATACAGTTAATGTAGTGGAGTCAAATTTGCAGTATGTCCTTCTGAAATGTAGTAGAGTAATATTAAAGTAGCATATCGTGAAAGTATTCAAGTACCTCAAAACAAAAATGGTGCCTGAGCAAATGTCAACCACTAGGTAGTTGTCGGAATCTTTTAGTTTCAGTGGTGCTCAGTATTTTAGATGTGTCAATGTTTAATTTTGTGACGCCTGTGAAAGCTGCTCCACCTCCTCATGCTGAGTGAGATGCAGGAGAAGGTCGCTCTCTGCAGAGCAGGGACATATTTACTGATGTGATCTGTGTGGCAGCTCTATGATGAAGAGATCAGCCAGGGAGAGCTGTGATCCTCCTGAGCAGGTGACCTTTTCCCCCTGACAGACAGAGAGAAACAGGAAGAGACAGAAAGACATGAGGACGGTAAAGCTCTAAAGTGACACTGCCATTTGTACGCTGCAGTATATTGACCTGCTGGGATGCGATCACTCACCTAAACTCTATTGGAATGTTTGCTGAGTAGCAGTGTCACTCTTCCACTGTCAGATCCCCATTTTTCCTGCAGAGTGAAGTTTTATCCACAGTGTCTATGTCCATATTGCCAGCCTTCTTCTTGAGCTTTATTTTTTAAAGGAAAGTAAATGCTATTTGTTCTTCAGCTTGGCATGTTACATTCAAACTATCAACTGCTACAAGTAAACCATGCTAAGAGTCTACACAACCACGCTAGCAGCTCTGTGTGGCTATGCTTAAGCACACAGTGATTCCGCGCTAAATGCTAATGCTAGTTTGGCAACATGCTCACAATGACAATGGTAATATGCTGATGTGTAGCAAGTGGGATGTTTCCCCTAATCATCATCTAACAACGTTTCCCCTATAATTGTACAGACGTGCCAGGTCAATAGGAACCTCCTTCAGTCCAGAACAACATTTGGTTTAATGCCAGAAATTCCAGCAAATATCCATTGTGGTTGTCCTATATTCATTCTGTGGCGCAAACCACCATGAACTGCAGCGAAGCACTGCAGTGAGTCCACGAACGAGGCACTTGTCTGTGGTTAGTTCACGTCTGGAACAGCAGGACAGTCAAGTGTGTTATATAAACTGCTAAATTCAGTTGAATCGCTGTGAGTAGCTTAGCGGTTACCAACAGGCTCGGTAGTGGACGGCTAACGTGCTGACAGATTTGGTGTGGTGTTTTTGGCTGAGCTAGATCAGATAACATTTAGTTCAAAGTTCTCCATGAAGTTAGCTGGAAGGGATGTAATGTTAATCTAGCATTTTATATGAAGTGAGCACTTAGACCTTTTTAAATGCTACATAGCTTGTCAGGAAATAATGAGAGTAACAGAGCTAAACAGCTTTAAAAGGGACTATTTTCTTTTTAAGTGCTGTGCGGTGGATCCAATTGATGCCGATGTGAAGAGTGGTTCATGTGGATTTAGAAAATGAACAGATTAATATTTTAAGAACCTTTAAAGTCTTAAATTGAGAGAGGAATTGGGAGTCATGGTTAAAAGCCACAGAGGAACCAAATGAATACACCAAAACAAAAAGCTATTATTTCTCTTAAGTTAATAGGCAACTATTCTGTTTAATGTCCTATATCAGAGAAAACACAATCATTTAAATTCAGACGTTAAGTAATTCTCTTAAAAATGTTAGAAACTCTAAACAGCATTTTGAAAAGCTTTGTGTACAGTGTTGAACCTCTAAATGACTTTGGGTTTTTAGCATAATCTGTAATGAAAAAGAGTCAATTATTTCAACCAGATATGTAGAAAATGTTCTATTTACTCTAAATTAATCATCTATACTGCCTGCTTTCTTGTTTAATGGACTGCATGTTAACATGACATCAAAATGGGCATTCTTACTTCTGTCAACTGGGGAAACGGCAACGCTTCAACTGAACTGTGTCAGGGAATAGGAACAACTTCAATGTGTTTCTCTTTTAATGAGCCAAAGACAACATTTTACAGACGCCTCAAGACTCTGTTGGTGCAAAAGTCAACCTTAACCAAACTGTCCTTAAAGTGCACATTAAGAATATGAATGTGTTCGTGGCCAGGTTGGAACAGTGGGTAGAGCAGGCGCCCATAAACAGAGGTTCATGCCTCAACGCAGAGGTCCAGGGTTTGAATCCGACCTGTGACAATTTCCTGCATGTTTTCCCCCTCTCTCCCCCTTTTCTCACCTAGCTGTCCTATCCATTAAAGGCAGAAAAGCCCATGAATATAATCTTAAAAATATATATAGATATGTTTGTGTGTGTGTTAATGTGTTGTACGGACATTTATTTCCATGCAAAGTCTGTGATGTCCTAATTTAAAATGAACACACTAACACAGATGTGTCACAGATGAGAAAATATCATATTTACCAATAAAAGTTCTTTAATTTCCAGTGGAAAAATATTTTTATACCACAACTTTGCAACTGACAAATGAACAAATTATTCAGGTAACTCATGAATGCAGACATCTTGGGACATTTCAGCCAATCAAGACAAGTTCTCAACTCTCAGGGACAAGTATTTTGACTTCCAGGAAGCCCTATAAAAGGTAAAGAAAGTTATCCACTGGATGTGTAAATATGCAAAAGTTGATATTTGGAAAAAAAAGCCAAACTCTGTCAGTGGTGAATAAGTACCTAATCAACATGCAACTCATATTTCCACTGCTTTCCTATTCAAAACATACCCTTTCCTCAGTCTTTCCACCTCAGTGCACTTGGACTGAAACTTCACTTGTTGAGCCTGCAGCTTGGCATTAAAGATTATAGCAGAGGTGCTGCTAATTATTGTATTTTATACTGACTATTTTTGAAAGACCCATTGTCTAAAGATGAACGCGCCTGAGCGTATTGACAGGCTGACCTTCGGTTCTGCAGTTAATGAGAGTGAAAAGCAAGTAAACAGCTTTCTGCTTTTCTCTTCTCTTATATATATATATATATATATATATATATATATATATATATATATATATATATATAGGAGGAGGAGGAGGAGGAGGAAGGACAGTAATGCTGCTAACATCTCTGCACCACTCATATCATCGCTAAGGATGCAGGGAGAAGAAGCATGAAAGATTTGGGGAAAAGAGAGACAGAGACAGGCCAAGACTTGGAGGAAAAAAAAAAAAAAAAAAAAAAAAGGCAAAAGACTGGGATGTTTCTCCCCACCCACTGCCACATCGTCTTCCTGTCTTGCCTCCATTCCTCCTCCCACTTAGCTGAGATCTAAAAAGATGAGATCTTTCGCAGTGCAGGAATTATATTAAGCTTTCCTCTGGGGTTATGTTGAGCTGCAGCGGCTTTTCTCAGAGCGAATGCAGCGAGGTGAGCCAGCAGGACACAGCTCGCCTGGGGAGATTAAAATCGGTGACTAAAGGCCCCTGTCATATTTGTTTACCGGTTAGCACTGTGGCGAGTGGCCTTGGACGTCAGTGAGGGTCTTTTTTCGCTTGTGGTTTCTTTCCCAAAATACTTATCTACATGTCCGTCGGCTGGCAGAGGATAGTTTAGTCAATGGGTTGAGGTGTCTTACTCAAACCGCAACTGTTGTCCTCCTTAAAAAAAAAAAAATTCTCCAGCCACCCGACTTGACTGAGGTTTCTCATTCTCGTATGCTATTATCTTTAAAAAGAAGAAATTACACTGTGGGTTGTGAGACGTTAAAGGCACTGCACATTATTATAAGATCAACAGTTGCTTAGGCATGAAAGTACAGCATACTGTAAAAAACCAAAGACCTCCACCATCATATCTTTTTGGAGAATAGAAGTTCATTTGTACAATCAAATTTGTGGGTCGCGATCACGGAAGGCTTGCATCATGTGAATGCAACGACAGTGTTGTTGTCATTACTTGGAATTCCTCATGGGGGAGACAGAAACTACTCACTATAGCTTTGAAGAAGCAACCAATCTATCCTGAAGAAAATAAAATACAATCACTAACCTCCCTAACTTAAGCAAAAAGGAGAAAACAAGGTTAACAAAATAGCAGCCCACCTACCTGAAGCAGAACATCAGTATGGCAAGTGCTACGATCAATCAGTGTGCGTGCTATTGTGGCCCGCTGGAAGACGAGGAAGATGCACTTTTCCACTGCTGCCGAGCCAATGCCCAATTGCCAATCTTGGCTCTTTATACAGGGAGCCTTCATCAATAACCTGCCGGAGCTGCCAACCAATGGTCTCCTCATCCTGGCACACACCTATTTTTCATACACACAGAAACCTTGCAAACCATGACCATGGTCGTAACACTAATATTCCACTATTATTCCGAATAATGACTATATTTTAAATTTGATTCAGGTCATGTAAACAGCACATTCCAATGAAGCATTTTCCGATTAAGAGGTGGGATATGCCGGTATTATTCGGGTTTAACAGGCATTCTTTGGACATGTCTAAGCACAAAAGAAGCACACAGCTCCTTTTTAAACATTATGAAAGACTTGCATATCAACAAGTTTTTGGATATTAATAAAAACATTGCAATGCCGACCTTTTCATGAAGCTGGTTGAAGGAATGAAAGAGGGACGCTGTGTTAGCACGGTCCAACAAGTCCTCCATCGCTGGAAAACTTTGAAAAAAAATCCTGTTTTGCACGGCTGCATGTAAACGGGAGTATTAGTGGAATATTCACTTCATTAGCCATGTAAACAGCTTAGTCGGAACATTGTCTTTATGTATATATATTGTCTTTAGGAATAAGGGCAAAAACCAGAATATTGTGTGCATGTAAACCTAGTCATTGTGTATATATCAAATCAGAATCTAGGTTTATGTGTTTGCCCTGTGACAGACCCTTTCTCTGCCTTTTGCCCAGCGGATGCTGGGATATGCTCCAGCACCCTGAGCAGCAATATGCGCACTGAGAAAGTAGCAGATGCATGGATGTGAATGTTAATACTGCAGTTTTTTCCCCCTTCAACCAGCTTAGAGGTGATTGTCAGCAGCAATCACACTTACACAGCCTAAATGCTGTTTGCTGAAATTAAACCGAGATGGTGTATAATACTGCATGTCCCGTTTGGGTGCCAGTGCCTCTGGGGAAAGAAAAAAAAAAAGAGATTTCTCACTGGTGCTACTTAGATGATAAAGCGTGCAATCTAGGCAGGAAGTACTGATGTTCTCACCTCACATTAGATTAAATTGTCCATCTAATTGGGGCAACATGGTTCCTCTTTAGAGGAAGATGAATCAGCACTGCAGGATACAAGCATATGTGACGACAGTCTGAGGGAGGCAGACCAGGAAAGAGACGAGAACGCATCAAGGGAAAAGGAAAGATGGAGATGTAAAGACGCAGGAGGAAGAGGGAGAGAGCTGAGCGTGCTGCTGGAAAAAAGAAATTGGAACGCATGCTGACCGTAAAATCACTTTCTTCTTGGGGGATAATCAACTGCTACACCGCTACACAGTCAGCCTTTCCTGCATCATTACATATTGGCAGTCATAATATTCATTAGCCTCTTTAATTCAGCTCCAGTTGTTACTGTAAGCCTGTCAATGCAGCTAATCAATGCACGCATAATTACATCAACATAGATACTAGCACTGAAACCCGGAGAGTAAACGCTGCCTCCAGCTGATGGCGGATCACAGCTCTACTCATGCTCGGGATTTATATTCAGTCGCAGCATTTTTAGCCAAAGCATTGGGTTTTGTTAGAGGGTCGATATACGCATTATACAGTGATGGGGTTAATTGCTCAAAGAGAAGGCCAAACCAATTATTGAACAACATAGTCTGTGGAAAGGACGGTGGGTGGGGAGGGGGGGTGGCAGAGGTCATGATGCTGAAGAGGAAGATTTGTGAGCCAGTGGATCACAGTCTTGTATAAAGTACTTGAAAGCAATACTTGAGTAAAAGTACAAGTATGTTAACAGAAAATGACTTTGGTAGAAGTTAAAGTCACCTTTCAGAGCATTACTTAAGTAAAAGTCTTAAATTATCTGATATGTACTGTACTTAAGTATCAAAAGTAATTGTATGACGTTAAATGTACTTAACTATTAGAATTAAAAGTAAAAAAAAAAAATCTTGATTGATTATGAACTTTATTGTAGCTTCCTTATAGTGATAATATTCAGGGTTTCCACAACCTCTTAAACATCAAATTCAAAGAGGTGATTAACCACCCCTCTCCCCCCACACACTTCAGATATGTTCTCAAACGGCAGTTGTGCATGTGTACCTGCATGATTGTTACCGATTGTGCCATTTGTCTGCGATTCAACATCGAGACGTGCTGCTTTGAAAATGACTTAAAAAAATAAGTCAATTTACTGTACAATGGGACTGATTGTTGCGTTGAGTCTGAGCCTGATGCGTTTAATCTCATGTTCCCTTCTGGTTGCTAGATGATAATATGCCAATTGCTGTGTGTTAGGATAATTATTTATCAAAGAATGGACAAAATCACTGGAGTTCTCTCAAAGTTCGTTTTTACTTGCAAGTACAGTCAGTTTTACAGCACTTCAGCGCAAGTACAGAAAAATTACTGAATATTGTTCACAACAGTGTTTTTTTAAAGGTCCCATGGCATGAAAATGTGACTTCATGAGGTTTTTTAACATTAATATGCGTTCCACCAACCTGCCTATGGTCCCCCAGTGGCTAGAAATGGCGATAGGTGTAAACCGAGCCCTGGGTATCCGGCTCTGCCTTTGAGAAAATGAAAGCTCAGATGGACCAATGTGGAATCTTGCTCCTTATGAGGTCACGAGCAAAGTGGCATAGTGGCTGTAATTCTGCACCAAGGCAGAATTTTGGGAAAGAGACTTCAGATACAGTACAGTATTAGGGGACCACTAAGGTCTATATAAAAGAGACTTCAGATACAGTATTAGGGGACCACTAAGGTCTATATAAAAGAGACTTCAGATACAGTATTAGGGGACCACTAAAAATATATATAATATAAAAGCATCCAAAGAGCACCATGTAATGGGACCTTTAAAGGAGTTGGTTGTGAAGTTAGTTATTCGGTTCATACATTCATCAGTAGCTTTATTCTTATCTCTGGTCAGGCCTCTCCTCCACATTATGCGTTCTGCCCTCAAGGATACATCCTGTGCTCTTTGCAAGGTCACTCAGCTTTCATGATTAACACATAAAAGACAGAAATACTAAAACAGTAGTATGGATGCAAATGGTTTAACAAAGAAAACTGAAGCAAAACTGTTCTAAGCGTAATTTTTCTAACACTGTGTCTTATCTGGAGGTTAATGTTTTATTTTAAAACAACTTTTGTGATGTTAGTGGAGAGCAGGAGATGGTCCCTGACATGAGTTGATTTGCATCCGCTGTAGTGGAATTAGTGTAGTGGTTTCTTTTGTATGTCCTTCTCTACCTCCTACTGATGATTGTAAGTAGCTGCACTAAAGAGGAAGTGAGGTACACATTGATGTGAATAGGAGGAAGTTTAGGAAGTCCTTTTTCCAATGGCTTTATAGAGGGAGCATTACAGTAGCTGCATCTCATGTCACTTATTTGATAGCTCCTCGACTCCTCTGTGAAGGCCGTCTCAAAACTCTTATTTCTCCCCCAAAGAGTGAGCATCAAGGGAGGGGATCACCTAGGAGAGCTATGAGCGAGGATAAGAGCTGCCTTCCCGGAAGCCGTGCAGCTGAAGGAGTTGCATACAGCTGATGAATTCATGTGGCGCTTCAGAGGAAAGGCCGTCGCATCCCTCTAAAACACATTTTGCCTCTCTCCACCGATGATTTCCTCGGTGGGAGGGACTAAGACGCGAGGAAGGGAGGCAAGTGGAGGAGTTGAGGAGGCAATTTAAGCAACATGAGAAGCCCCTACACTAAATCCCCAATGCTGTTTAGTTGTCAACTACATATTCAATCTTTGGTCATAAAAGCATTGGTGCTTTTGTAAAAACACTTTTGTTTGGTATTTACAGATTACAATACATTATTTTTAAGCACCTGTTTACGTCGATTCATATCAATAATTCTCTACTGATGTACGAGAGATATTTGGTACTTACAAAGATACTTACTGTGTTTGTATTTTTGTGTTCTTTGCAGTTTTACAAAAAGTGATATATTCATTAAACCCTGCCAAACACAATAACCTGCCTGTTCCTTGGAGAATGTAATGTTGGCGAATATAATGTTAAGCTACCTGTATAGCTGAAGACTACGTTGCCTGAAACAACTTTAAGTTAGGACAGCATATCCGCTGTAAAACTTTGTTGGAATACTTGGGAATACATTTTCTTGATCAAATCTGAAGTAAATGTATCATTCACAACACACAACTCAAGCACAGCTGAATGTGCACATTAGGATAGTCCTTGATATTCTGTAGATGCTTTTTGGAAGCAAGTATCCAAACCTTCCACTCTGCACTGATTTGATTCAGAAGTACTTTATGAGAACATGATGGTGGTATACATTCCTTGGTGAAAGGAAGCCTTTGATGTGCCTCAACTTAAGCATTGAAGAACAGGTGTCCTGGTTACCCCCTGCTGGAAAATGAAAACTAATACAGGTACTTAGGAAGCTACATCAAAGAAAAGTTCAGCACTTAAAATGCTAAAGGTGTACGGAGTAAGTCCTCACTTCATTTTCACATTACATTTCATCTGACATTTACATCTAGTGTAGTCTGGCTTACGGGATGTAAGTGTAAGGGTGTAAAGCCTGACATCTGTGAGTGTGAGAAATGTGCCAGATGTCAGGTATTCTTCTCCCCGTCCGCCATCTATTTTGGAAGGCAACGCAACTGCATCTGGGGCTTAGCGCTGCCCAGGAAGATTGTGATTGGTTTATAGAAATATAAACAATGCAGAGCATTTTTTTTACCAACGGACCAATCCCGGAAGTGGAATGTCTTCAATATAGACTACTGGGCAACCAGACCATACTCCAGCACTGACGCAAGGCTGGGGAGATAGGTCTGGTAATGTGAGACTACATCCAGGGCAACTTGTAATGACTGCCCACAGCAAACGTGGATGTACAGTTTTAGTTTTATTACCGTTTCATAACAAACATTTGGCCCATCACATATGGGATGACAAGACACCACTAATTAACAGACATCTTCTGGTCTCACATATACAAATCATGTGGAGAAATACATGAATAACAAAAAAAACAAGAATCATATTGAAGGACAAAGGTCAGAGCCATGACAAGATTTCTGTTCAGTTATTTTTTTTCTGAAGAAAGTAGCTAGTACTACTGGCAAAGTTGCTGAATGTTTGCAGATGACACTGTACGCTATTTTACAAATTCTTTTTTCTGCATTTCCCAAGTCCCAAGTACACTTTATCTGTTGCAGAGAGATATACGTTACTCACCACACTACCCATATTAGTGCGTGTGCAATTGAATTTCTAACATCAGTCGTCACTGTCCTGAACTTAATCGATTCATCACCACATGGGATTGAGTTGCAAGTTACATGTGGACCGAAAAGTTCTTAAACAGAAATAATAAGGGCCTGATGTTGTAACACGCAGTCTGGCTGTTGAGATTTAATGGTCCAAGGTGCACAATGCACATGTGATGGAGAAGCAAGGTGGAACTGAAGGTGTACATAATCAGTGGATGTGTCAATCAAATAAAGCCCACTGTGCACACCAGCTGCTACTTGGAGCACACTGAAGTCAGCTTCAGCTATGTAATGTGCGCAATAAAGGAACTGCTGCACAAAATTGTAAGTAAAGCAACAGTCTGTTTACTATTTGTCTTATGATATTAAGTGTTGCTTTCAAGAATGTGGTTTGGATGTTTGAGAATTTAGACGAATTGACATATTGGCAGAAGATAGTATTTCAATCAGGAGAGACTTAATTTAAGAGTGAAATAAGTTTAATAAACATGATGCATAAAAGTCTTTGGTGATTTAGTCTATATGGACAACGTTTCATTTCCAGGATTGTTCAGGTGCCACCAAAAATTCAGGCAGATGTCCCTCATTTCGCCAGATGCCCGTCACCTTCTCTTTCTTTGTGTTGTAATTCTAAACTCCGGTGGATTTGTGAGGACTATGGTTAACTGCTCCTCAGATCTCTGCTGGGTAAATCCAGACAGTTAGCTAGACTATCTGTCTGAGTTTTCTGTTGCATGACTAAAACAACTTTTGAACGTACACGTTCCACCAAAACATGTTCCTTCCCGAGGCTATTTTACAGTAGCACCATTGCTCCATTCAGCATTTAGCACCACCCAAGATGTTTGTGATTGGTTTAAAGAAATGACAATAAAACGAAGCACGTTTTTCTCCCATCCCGAAGTGCTATGTGGAGGAAGGTCTGGCAATGAGAGACTAATGGCCATTAGACTGCATCGTAATGATAAATTATAAGGGGTATAGAGGTCATGGATATAGAGGAATATCCCCCCAATGGAGTCTAGACACTGGTGGTAGTAATGAAGGGATAAAGGAAGCCTGAAGATCTGGATGGATATTAATGTGGCTTCGGATGATGGAGGAACCCTGGTTCCTGGGAATGATGGGAACTGGAGGTGAACGGGGTAGAGGAGGGTCACATCAATTTTGCCTGAAATGACAGCTGACAGCAGCACAGAGGAGAACAGATTTAAAGTTTGATTGCAACAAGCGAGATTGTGGCAAACTCTGGTTGGTTTAACTGAAAGAGTGAACGGCCACATCCAACTGATGAAAACGCATTTAGGTACAATGCATGCAATTTGGTTGGGGGAGTGGGAGAGAAATTAAGTCTTTCTGAATGAACTTTTGCTGAGCTTCATTTGAATGAAGATGAATTTTATATTTCAAAAATGTAGTTTTAAAACATGTCTTAGACTTGTGTGTCCAAGCTGAGGTCACGAATGGGTTTAGGTTCATGGCTTTCTTTATCTATCATGAGCAAAGCTGCATTCTCAGTTTAATTTTTAATAACAGTCCGATAATGGGCTCTGATTTACAACAAGCTGCCACTGAATAATGTTTCTGTATTCTGGGAGTAATGTCTTAATTATTTACACCCACACAAATCCCAGAGATAAAACGCCAGAGAAGAAGGCAATGTGAAATATAAAGATGGAGTGAGAAGAAAGAAGAAAGGAAAAGGAAGGGAGAGGTCATCAGAAGGCTACGTGGCTGCAGAGGCATATTTCAAAATGTTCCGCCATTCAATCACAAAGGCAGCGCTGTTTAATCTGTCTGACGTGCTGGCCATTTTCTGCGTATAGTGGAAGCATTAACATGAAATGGTTTCTGCTAATTGAAAGTTCAAGAAGATGGCTGTCAAGCTACATGTCAGTGGTGAAGACACAGAACGGCAACAGATGACCATGAACTTGAACTTGACCATGAAGAGAATATCTTCCTCTGGCGTCTAATTGAAATGACACAGACATAATTAAAGTTATTTTGGCATTGAAGGAACGACTTGCTATACTGGACAGAGTGGCGACACTCCCATTGGACTCGTTGTACACTTTTTGCCGTCAAGTAACTTCTGAGGTAAGTTCATTAAATAGCTACCTCTTTTGAATTGTCAACTTTCTATATTTTATCAGAGGCCCATCATATATACTGATCTTTATTTGTATGCACAGCGTAATTATATATATTTTTAAAATGGTAGACAACCAATTGCCTGCTAGTTTTACAGCTTGACCGCGCCAGCTGTGACGGTTTCTCTACACTAGGGTGACCAGGCGTCCCAATTTGACCGGGATAGTCCCGATTTTGAATTGCTTGTCCCAACAAAAGCCTGTCGGGACGCTAAAATATCTCGGTTTACACCAGGAGCAGCGTCAGCTGATTTTGCCGGGTCTTCAGCCCCGAATGTTTTGAGTGTAGCCCTGAATGTAACTTTGTCCAGTTTATTCTTCCGGGGCGAATAGAATGGGCAGCTACGTGCGGGGTCCGACCATGCTGTATTTGTTGCTATCACCTAGCAACCGTCTCTCCTTGAGGAAAGCTGTGAAAGCCGGGTGAAATTTTTGGAGGAATCTTGATTCAGACTCTACCACACAGAGCTCTGAAGCAGACCTGTGGGTCGCTTAGTGTCCACTCTCCCTGTAAAATGCAGGGCAGCTTCAGGTTTATGGATGCACTCAGCTGTGGACATGCTGCAGATGTGTCCCGTTTGTGCTTCGTGTATTTCTGCAGTAGTTTCAGGTTTCCACTTCCCTAGCTAAACTGTTTGTCTCATTCAGAGACCCAAACGGGGCTCTGTGTCTGTCAGAAGGTCTGAGATCTACCATATGAGCAGAGCAATCGCGTAATGCACAGCAGACTATGGCGCAGGTAGCCTACAGATTATTTTCTGAAATATTGTTACTTTATTCTTGTAATAGCCTATTATAACTTTATTTTTCTCAAAATATCACAACTCCTCTAAATCACAGAGAACACAGATATACTGTACTATGAATGTGCACAAAGTTTAGGACATTGCCCAAACACATCTGAAATATTACAGTCCAGGGGTTTATTAATACATTAACAACAAAAGACGCAAAACAGTAAGGAGGAGTAAATTATGCTAGGCTACATGTGTGCTGACTCAGATATAATTAGAAAAGTCGATCCAAAGGAGAATAAATAATTGAAAGCAATACAGAATGCCTGAGAGCCTTACTTCAATATATACCATTATTTTTTATGTTTGGATTGTTATCTATGTTTCTCTTTACATAAAGATATTTGCAGCATACAATGATTCAGAAAAAGGTAGAAATAGGTGCCTAAAAATTCACTAGAATGCAGGAAATTAAGTGTTTAATGCTTTCAATAAATCATTTTAGTTCTTTTGGTGTTATTGGGACAAACCATCATGATCTTTTTTAGAAAAAATCTCAACATAAATCTCACACTAAACTGAAAAAGGCTGTTGCTGCAATTTTGTTAATTTTACAGGAAAAAACACTTATTATTAGATGAGGAGCCTACGATCAAAATAATTAAGTTACTGTCCGTGTTTATGTCTGACCTGGGCTGGCACATGTTCACGTTAAAAAGCGTGTGCGTGCACAAACACTACGGTCACGCGCAAAGTGTCCCAGTTTTAGCTCCGGGAAATCTGGTCACCTACGCTACACCAACAATTACGAAACAACTTTTATTTAGTTAGATATTGATGTTGGATTACTAGGATCATTAAGGTTGATTAAGGACGGGTTTTGTTTAGGTTTATTTAGGTTTTATCTGCTGAACCTGACAGTGTTAGCTAGTCAGTTGAGTACTGTGTGTATGATGCTAGTAGGGTTAGCTAGTAGAAATAAGGTTGCGTTTGTTTAATTATACCCTGACAGGAAAATGTCTTGGGCTGTTGAAAGACTCAGACTGATGATCAATCACCTTGATTGATCATCTGTTCTTCTTGTTTATGTTGGATCATCGGGGGATTCGTGGCTGCACAGAGCGGAACAGGCTAAGACGTTATCCGACCGCTGCGCACCTAACAGCGGACAGCTCTGGTGGGATAGACCGGGGTCCCCAGCGGTGTACTGCAGGCCTCTGGGAAAAAGAGGCGCAATACAGGAGTCATTTAATGCTAACTATTAGTGTTTATTTCAAGGTCATCTTGAAAGGTCTGCTGGATTACATGTATGAATACAAATTATTCCACACAAAAGATATCATGAGCCATGATGAGCTTTAAAACATTCATTACACAGACAGTAGTGTGACTAATGTCTTCCCCAATTTAATTTAGACACTAATTTGGTCTCTGTTAAACATTTGTGTGAACTTCTGGTTAACTAAATTGTTCTTCTTTCTTAGCACCAAATTAATTCTTTTTTGTCTCTTTTCCCCACCATATTCCTCTCTTCTTAACATTATATATACACAATATTCATCCCTGTTCCTTCACTTTGTTCTTGTGTTTCCAGTTAGACACACACACACACACACACACACACACACACACACACACACATACACACACTTGTTCTTGTTGCCTCACTCATTGTTTAATAAAAAAATACTATTTCATTCATTCATCCAAGCGTAATGACTTGTTATTCTTTAATATATCTAAAACATATCTAAGTAATACTAATACATAGCATTTAGTTGTCACCCTACCACTCCAGATGTAAAACTGACGTCTACAAATATGCAATAATGCAATAACAGTAAACAAGTACTTGGGTATGTCATCATTTATATTTACCATTAAATATCACAATCGCTGCTGTCAGATCAAAAGAGTTTCTCAACTCTTCTCTCTCTATGGCTCTGCTGGACACTAAAGATGTTATTTTAAAGCGACAATAAAAAAAAAATCGTTAAAAAACAGATTCAAAATAAAAGTTCAAATGAAACTTTATCTTTTTTTCTTTGAAACATCCACTCTGGATTTGTATACAAAAAGGAGAAAAGCAGGGGACAGAAATCATCAGAAATGTGATTATTTTATCTACAGATACTTGAGAAAGAAGCGAATTAATAAGGTTTCGCTAACGATTTGCTGTCATGTTAGCCAATCGCACATTTAACATGCATAATTAGCTGCATGTGCAGCATCTGGTTCATCAGCACAAATGTAATCACTGTGCTCGGGGGACAGTTACAGTCTTCACTTCTTCTACATGAATCATTAATTGCACTAATGACACAGATGCACACAAACATTTAATAAACATACACAGATAACATACTAACTCTCCCAGACGCACACACTACATCCCTTGATATGATGGCTCATGTATGTAGCTATCCATCTGTGAGCGATCCAACTGAGACTCCAAGCAGCTGGTGGTGATGATGACGTTTACTTGAAGACTTCCCTAACTGGATTCTCTAAATGGCTATTTCATAGAGGACTGTGAAGGTATAAACCAACATTGTGGTTGCGTCCAAAATTCCATACTATGCACTACATAGACAATATGTATACTACCGGTCAACGTACTTTTGTGTAAATAAACAGTAGTGTGTATCTTTTCGGATGCACTTATGCCGACCTTACACCAAACGACTTTTCAAGCGATTCCACTGTCGCAGACTAATTTCCAATATCGGAATAAAATTCTGAGTCTTGCTAGAGTTGAGGCGCTCCCGGCCGTCATCTCAATTGTTTGGTGTAAGGTGGTCATAAAACTCAGTCTGAGTCAGTGTTTTTCCCGCCTTGACGTTCCGACAAAATCAAACGTGTTAGATATTAGATATATCGTAAGTTTTAAGTCTTGGATTGTTGTTCAATATGTAGCTAGGTGCTTTATGGATCTTTGTCATATATGTTGTCTACTAACAAAAATGAAAATAAAGATATATAAAAAACAAATTGTCAACAACCAATGGGTGCTCTCCCTCCAGCACCAAACAGAAAGCAGCAAACAGCTAGAGCCGGTGTTTATGATTATGATGGCGCCACGCTCATTTAAACGCTAAAAAGGCAAAGTAGCAGATTTTCCACCTTTCTAAAGCTCGTCATCCAACAGGAGATTAACTAGCGGATAAACTCGGACCTCCGGGTACTGCCGCCATTCATCTGCATTTACGGCGGAACAGAAAATCGGCAAACATCCCCTTAAGTTACCAGCTAACGCTAGGGGCGGCCAGCTAGCTTGGTTAAATTTTTCAAAACAAATCTAGTTGTAGTCGTGCCATGTGTGACCCTGCCAGATCTTTAACGTTAGATGTGAGATGATTGTCTTTAGATGTGAGATGGTGTCGGACTTTAGTCTTTTCAAAGTCTGTTCAAAGTCTTCTAGTGTCTACTAGGCATTAGTCACTGGCGTCACTCGTCAACACCCTAGGTAGCTCTGCATGATTATTTTTTGGGGCTTTTCCCTTTATTAGTAGTAGAGACAGTTGATAGACATGAAAGGGGGAGAGAGATGGGGCATGACACGCAGCAAATGGCAGCAGGTCGGATTCGAACCCACGCCGCTGCAGGACTCAGCCTAGGGTTAGGAAACGCTTGTGGGTGGGAACGTTAGCAACATAACTAAAATGACACACAGGACATAAACCGCAATATCCAGGGTGAAAGTCCTGTGTTGTCTGCCCCCACCACCTCAACCTTTCTCCCTGACCAGAATAACCTCAATGCCTAGAGACCATTATACACACTTATATCTTACATGCACAATCACCTCGACCTCTAGAGCAGATGTCATCTGCACGCACACACACACCACACACACACACACACACACACACACACACACATACACACAGAAACATCCATTTATCCCAGGTCAGCAGTGGGTGAAGGTGACAGGACAGCATGTATGAGGAATGGCTAGGTGTGTTTATGTGTGTGTGTGTGTGTGTGTGTGTGTGTGTGTGTGTGTGTGTGTGTGTGTGTGTGTGTGTGTGGACAGGACAGTAGGTGTTCAGATGGATAAAGGGACGGACTGATCTTTTCCCTGCGTGGCTGCCAGGTGTCATTGATCAGCCTGCTCTTCCACACTGCATTTTTAATTACTCGGTGAGAAAACAAATTAGACAAGGCCGCAGGGCGCTGCGAGCACAGAGACAGAGGTGAAGCCAGGCTGCGATCACTCAGGATTCCTCATCAAAGACCATCAATAGCAGCCGAGGACACTGGGATCAGGATTTTTTTTTTTTTAAAGCTTTCCTGTGATGATGTATCTAAAGTGATTTACACTTGATTCACGAGACAGACAGAGGCAGCTGAGGTCCTTTTAACAGAGACCTGCAACAACCTGAGAGTAAAAAACAAATCAACAATTAATCTTGTAAGTAATGGCTACTTGGGTTTAATGCAGTTGTCGTTGTTTGGAGGAGACAGACATTTCTATGTTTAAAATGTTGGCTTAAAGCTTAACGACATGGTAGTTGTTGATGTTGTATTTTATAAAAAATAATAGTTTTGTGAAAAATAAGGTTGTAATGATCCTTTTTGCAATTAACGAAGGTGATCATTTTTTCGCCTTTGCCTCTTCAAAGTAAATGTGGCTAACCCATACCTGCCAACACTCCTGATTTACGCAATAGTCTAACTACTTTTAAAGGTCCTATGACATGCTGCTTTTTGGATGCTTTTATATAAACCTTAGCTGTCCCCTAATACTGTATCTGAAGTCTCTTTTATATAGACCTTAGCGGTCCCCTAATACTGTATCTGTAGTCTCTTTTATATAGACCTTAGTGGTCCCCTAATACTGTATCTGAAGTCTCTTTTATATAGACCTTAGTGGTCCCCTAATACTGTATCTGAAGTCTCTTTTATATAGACCTTAGTGGTCCCCTAATACTGTATCTGAAGTCTCTTTTATATAGACCTTAGTGGTCCCCTAATACTGTATCTAAAGTCTCTTTTATATAGACCTTAGTGGTCCCCTAATACTGTATCTGAAGTCTCTTTCCCGAAATTCAGCCTTGGTGCAGAATTACAGCCACTAGAGCCAGTCCCACAATGAGCTTTCTATAAGGATGTGTCATTTCTGTGTTTGTAGCTTTAAATGCTATTGAGGAAGAGAGAGGGGGGGAGGGGCAAGATGGAGGGTGGGGGTGTGGCCTTGACCAACTGCCATGCTTCGCTTGTTTGAAAGCCATGATGTCTCTCTCTTTCTCTCTCTCTCATGGGCAAGACAAATTCTCTGGGCGGGAAAAGCAGAGAAAGGGGAGGTAACCTTCCTCCTTATGACCTCATAAGGAGAAGATTCCTGATTGGCCCATCTGAGCTTTCATTTTCTCAAAGGCAGAGCAGGATACCCAGGGCTCGGTTTACACCTATAGGCATGCTGGGGGAACGCATATTAATGTTAAAAAACCTCATAAAGTGAAATGTTCATGCCATGGGACCTTTAACCCTTTCGTCTGCCCTGCATTGGTAATTGGTAATTTGTCCTGTTAAGCTCCCATTTTCATAGTGATATGACTCAAATGGGTGTTTCTGTGATGTGTCCAGACTGTAGGATATGTCTGGGAACCCGACCTAAATGACCCCGTCTGACGTGCCGTGCATTTAATGCTGACCTCAGACCAAACGACTTTTCAAGTGATTCCACTGTCGCAGAGTAATTTTAAATATCTGACTAAAATCATGAGTCTTGCTAGAGTTGGGGAGCTCCCATCAGTCTTTTTCCCGTCTTGACGTTGCGACAAAATCGAACGTGTTTGATGTTATCGTACGTTTGAAGTCTTGATAGTGAAGTTAAAACATGTGAACATTGTCAACAACCATGGGTGCGCTCCCTCTAGCACCAAACAGGAAGCAGCAAACGGCTAGAGCAAGTGGTGTTTATTGTTGCTATGGCACCGTGCTAAGCTAAACGCTGAAGAGGGAAGGTTGCCGATTTTCAACCGTTATCCAACAGGAGTTTTACTGGCAGATAAACGCAGACCTCCAGGTACTGCCGCCATCTGCATGTATGGCGGAACAGAAAATGGGCAAAATTTCCCTTAAGTTACCAGCTAACGCTAGCGGTAGCTAGCTAGCTTGGTTACATTTTTCAAAAAGAATCTAGTTTTGCAATGTGTGACCCTACCAGATCCCCAGTCTTTACATATTATGACAGTCTTTAACGTTAGATGTGAGATGATTGTTTTTAGATGTGAGATGGTGTCGGACTTTAGTCTTTTCAAATCTGTTCAAAGTCTTCTAGTGTCTGCTAGGCATTAGTCACTGGCGTCACTCGTCAACACCCTAGGTAGCTCTGTAAGTCAAAAATTGACGCTCTACTATTGTGCTGTACTATTGTGTTTTAATTTAAACATGGGGAACATGTGTTGAACTGTGAATTATATATACATAACTAAAGTGAGTCATAGGACATAAACCGCAGTCTCCTGGGTGAAAGTCCTGTGTTGTCTGACCCCCCATCACCTCAGCCTTTATCCCTGACTTACCAGAATAACCTCAACCCCTAGAGACCATTATACACACTTACCTGCACAAACAACTGAATCACCTCGACCTCTGGAGCAGATGTCACCTGCACACACACACACACACACACACACACACAAACACAGAAACATCCATTTATCCCAGTTCAGCAGTAGGTGAAGATGATGGGACAGAATGTATGAGGAATGGCTATGTGTGTGTGTGTGTGTGTGTGTGTTCAGATGGATAAAGCTAGCTAGCTTGGTTACATTTTTCAAAAAGCAATTTGTTTCTCCTTTACAGCCTTTACATATTATGACAGTCTTTAACGTTAGATGTGAGACGGTGTCAGACTTTAGTCTTTTCAAAGTCTTCTAGTGTATGGTACGCATAAGCTCCCGTTCCAGTCAGAGTCAACTTAATTGAAAATGGATGAAACTGCTCCTAAAAAGAAGAAGCGTGCGTCAAAATGTCTGTCCTCCTGGTGCGAGACCTTCCCATTTCTAGCCACTAGCCACGTCCGTAAACGCCAACTTGTAATAAAATCGGAATTGTTCTTTAAAGAAGTAAGATACCATTTCATGTTGTTGTATAACAACGATACTTTCCCTTCACATGGCACGTAGACATCAAAAACTACCCAGAAACGGTCAATTCTTTTCTTTGTGTCTTGACTTCCTCAAGAAATAAAAAGAAAATTTCCTTTGAGTGCAGTTTCTGTTATAACAAAGCTGCTGTGTGTATGTTGACTGATGGGTAATGTTTAAACAGCGGTGTGTGAGCCAGTGAGCAATAAAGGCTGTGTCACTCTGTATTTTCATATTAATTCGTTGGCTGGATGCACCCGTGACAAATTTCCTCAGGGAGCGTCAAATCTATCTAATCTGACATCTTAACTTACCTAGTTATTGAAAATGAGAATGACACACTCTGGTCTTTTGTTTTATTGTTACAGGTGACATAGTATAGAATTAAGGTATAATGCATTCAGCTATTTTTTGGGAGTTTTTTTTTGGTTTTGCTTTTATTTATTCCTGCCTCCTGCCTGCCTGCCTTATGTTTTCTCTTATGTTTCTGGCTCTAGTGTTGCGTTTGATAGGGTTCACTGCAGAAAGGAGCCGTGATCTGATGGGAAATCTGAGGTGCTTTATTGGGATGCAGCAATGACTCCAATCTCCAATCTTCAAACTCCAATCCAATTGTTCTCCCCAGAGGGCGCTGCTCTAAAACCCACTGTGCAGGTAACACCAACTAAAGGCGGATCACAGAGGAGACTCTGTGTTCAACACAGCGTTATCTCCGAGTGTCTGATCTGTAGGCACTGTACACGTCGGGTGGATATAGCAAGTCGCTGCTACGCTTAAACTCCGACCCCAGGCTGTGACTGCACACGGCTGCCGTGTCTGGGTGTTTAAACCTGCAATAAGGCATGGCCATGTGGTGAATGTAAGTATTCACTCTGTTGTAGCTCTGTTTTTTTTGGTACCTATCAACACCTGAAGAGACATATCTGGCTCTTTAGGCTGCTAAATGCTCCACTTTGGTCACCAGCTCTAGTCGCTAATTGTGAGGTGGGAGAGATGGTTTTTAGTTTGTGCATTATGTTAACTGTTCTGTTTGATTAATCCGTTTTGTCTTGGCCTAGTCTCGCATTGCCAGACCATCCTCCACAGCGCTGCAGAGGAGGGTCTGGCTAGTCCACACAGCATTCTGGGATGGGAGAAAAAACGTGCTCTGGCATTTCTTTACACCAATCACAATCATCTTGGCACCGGACAGAGCAACAGTGCCTCTGCAAAATAGCCTCGGGAAGGAACTTGTTTTGGTGGAACATGTGTACAACAGAAAACTCCGATTGGACAGATAGTCTAGCTAGCTGTCTGGATTTACCCTGCAGAGATCTGAGAAGCAGTTAACCATAGTCCTCGTAATGGACAGGATGTAAACTTGTTTTTTATTCTGTAAAGTTGTGCATTTTATCATAGGGGTCTATGGGGATGACTCTCTTTTTGGAGCCAGCCTCAAGTGGCCACTCGAGGAACTGTAGTTTTTGGCACTTCCGTGTTGGCTTCATTTTTCAGCAGGAGGCTGCCGCTTGGTTCATGTCTTGAGTTAGAGTTCATTGAATTCATGCTCACAGTTAAACAACTGAATAAAAAACAGGATTTACATCAGTTTAGAAAAAAAGAAAATCTAGCCCTAGAAATCAATTACACATATTCTAGGTTAAGAGTCTGGGTGTCATCCTTGACAGCACACTATCCTTTCAACCCCACATCAATAACATTATCCGGTCTGCCTACTTCCACCTACGAAACATCAATCGCTTCTGCCCCTCCCTTACCCCTCACACTGCCGCCATCCTTGTCCACAGTCTCGTCACTTCCCGTCTGGATTCGGCTGCCCGCATCATAACCCGAACCCCCTTCATCCACCACATCACTCCTGTCCAACAGCTGCGCTGGGTCCCGGTCCAGTTCCGTATCCAATTCAAAGTCATCCTTGTTTACATTCAAGGCCATCCACAACCTCACCCCCCCCATATTTGTCTGATCTCCTCCAGGTTCCCACTCCATCCCGCTCCCTCAGATCCTCTTCCTCCATACACCTGTCTGTCCCCTACGCCGGTCTCACCCCATGGGGCATTACAACCCCAACTCAGAAACATCGATTAATTCCCCTATTTCAAATTGCAACTCAAAACACATCTTTTTAAAACTGCCTATTCCACTTGATGTCAATTGCTCTGCCTCTTTCAGTTGTTTCTATTGTTGTTTTATTTTTCATTTTTATTTTAATTTATATTTTTTTGCTGCTTTTAAATGTTATGTATCCCTGTACGGTGTCCTTAAGTGCAGATAAAGACGCCTTTAAATAAAATGTATTATTATTATTATTATTATTATTATTATTATATATGCACCTATACATTTATACTCACATACTCATTTAAAAAAATAACAGCCATCCACTTAAACCATTTATGGTCTACATAAGTGCCTAACATACAGTTAATGTATGTGTATGTACAACTGTTGCCATGTTGAATGTTGTTGTAAATATAAAATATCAATATGACAATCACTGTGTGGTAATTACAAGCAGGGGGATTAGGAATTGTGTTTTAAATATCTTCAAACTAGTAGGGGAGATTTTGTTCCCAAACAGGAAAGCAACTTCTTAAAGTTTCATGGCTAACTATTTGGTGAGTTAATAATGTATTGACCAACAAACTAGCTGACCTCCTGCAGATAAGCATGCTGTGTGTAAAACTGTTATTGTTAAAGGATTTGGGGTGTTACTGCTTCCAGTCTGAATCTTAATTATTCACCTGTGAGCTATAGAAGCACTAATTGGGTCTCTGATAGTCTCTCACATGCATGCAATCAGTCACACCTGAATTCTATGGACCTTTTTCACAGCAGACATTTTTGACTTGTCATAGTAGGAAAAGCACAGCTGAAATTGATAACCTTAAGGATGGCTCAGTTCCATCAAGTGTCCCTGTAAGATATTCCAGTGAGTCAGCATGCACAATACCAGGGCCTCTCCTAAGTGGAATGCAGCCATCAGTAATGGGTTTGAATACACCTGTGCTTTACCTACTATGACATGTCAACATGTCTCCCGTGGAAAAGGTCTATTCAGTCATCAGGAAGTCCCATGCTATAAGTACTGCAGCTCATTCATGCCACACTAGTTTTCATTGTTAGTGGTGGAGTCCAATCTTTTCACCAAATTTAGTAGGGCTGGGTATCACCACTGATTTCCAGATTTGATTTCCGATTTGATGTCGATTTGGGATATATCAGCTGCTATACTACTTTTGCTTGGACAATTGTACAAGGTTCCCTCTAACCTGGTGCATTGTTAAAAGTATTGCGTTCTTGTTCAGTTGTATTTACGAAAGTTAAAAGATAAGTACAATCATAAGACATAATGCAGATATGTGAAATGGAACACCCTGGTAAGCAATTTGAAGCTTATCTGTAGGGGCACAGACACTAGCAAATAATACACATTATAAACACTATCATTCTGTTTGGATAAAAAACACGTATTATACAATATCATTTATAACCTACAAAAAGAAGAAACCCTGACTACCCTAACCCTACCTAAATGGTCCCAAGACATTTAGTCCATCAGTCTAAGCATTGGTTAAATAGATAGAATGCAACACACATGAACCTATAACAAGTGAGAATAACGGTAGAAATAAAATCAAAGGATTTCAGCGTCCCTAAAAATCAATGTATCAATGTTTAGATTTAGAATTCAACCTAAATCAGTTACATTAATGTCCTTTTGATTTATCATGAACGCTCTACAGCAGTCAACACATTAAAGCTTAACTCTACAGACTCTATAGTCAGTTCAGTTAATTATAAGGATCCCCATTAGGATTACCCCCTAGACGACGAGCTCGTCTTCCTGGGGTCCAAAACAACATTAAATCCGACAACATTAAAACATTTCATGACACATACATAAAATAAAATAAACCAAAGTTATATTACAGTACATTACATAGCTAAGATCAAGGTCGGAAGGAAATCAAATATTTTCACAATAAAATCAAATATAAACCTCAATCTAAAAAATGTAAGTGAATGTAAGATTTGACTTTCTTTTAAAAACTTGCCTTTTCTGTGATAAAACGTATGCTACTTGGGAGATTATTATTATTATTATTATTGGGTGTCAGTGAGTATTGAGTGACATTTTATTCAGATATGTTGAGGTGAGAGTCCAATGGACTCTATTAAAATGGCCATGCCAGTTTTTCCCTCAACAAAATGTAGCTTATCTTTGGAGCGTTTTTGAACCCCCATCCCGACAAGCTAGCATGACAATGGATTTCTTAGCTCTTCTAGTTTTAATATGAGAGTTAGGAGTTAGGTTTGGGTTAGGGTTACGATTAGATAGATACCTACATGTATTTATTCCAATCAATGCTGACTGGGCCATTGTAAAGGCAATGCAACATCACTACTTCCTGGAAGCTCCCTCTGTAGGCCCTCGTGGTGCTGGCTGGGCCCAAAACTGAAGCATCTGCCTCATACATAACCTGTTATCTGGCGGAGCGAAGGCACGCGCCATCGCTCCTAAACCACTGAATATTTATTTAGGAATGCAGGTTTGCTATCAAGGTCAAACAGCCTCAACTCTAGCTTCACAGCAGAGTCATTTACCTCCCCGAGGTGGTGTTGGAGGAGTGATAGCGAGGAGAAAGAGACAGGAAGAGAAAGAGAGAAGAGGATGCAAAGACACTGCAACTTTTTTGTGCTTTATTTCTTTTTTTTTATCCGCTTGCATTATTCCTCACAGTTGCCCAGGGCAGAGATATCCAGCACAGACGGAGGAGACAGTTGGTCAACAGCAGAACTTTTTCTCTCTCTCTCTCGCTCTCTCTCTCTCTCTCTCTCTCTCTCTCTCTCTCTCTCTCTGCTTCAAGTGTCAGTGCTAAAAGAAAATGCTTGTCTTTGCTTAAAATTCACCTTAAGTTCGTTTTTTTTTTAATTCCATCATCTCACTCTCTCCATAACTCCATAACGACTACATGCAGATAGCACCGATTCTAAATGACTGCGGCGTCTGGCCCAGAAGTGAAGCAACGCCAGCGACAAAGAGTGGAAATCTGTTTGCAGATTTATCTCGACACCTGTGTAATGACTCGCTGTATTGTTTATCTGCAAAAGAACACGGAGGGTAATGATGAATGCTCGTGATACGTGTTGACACCTCTCAGACTGTGATTAAGAAGCTTTCTAAATGCGGTTGCAGGGGATTTAGTTCATCTTCCTCACCTTCGTGGGTCCTTGTCTTCTCCATGTAATGGGAGAACTTGGTGCAGGTGGAAAAGGAATGAGTTAGTCTCAAATTGCCAGACCTTCCTCCACAGCGCTGCGAAGGAAAGTCTGCTTAGTCCACACAGCATTCTGGGATGGGAGTACAACATGCTCTGGTTTATTGGCATTTCTTCAATCGTCGTTGGCAGTGCTAAGCGCCGGACTCAATGATGGTGCCTCTGCAAAATAGCCTCTGGAAGGAAATTATTTTGATGGAACATGTAGGTTCAAAAGTAGTTTTAGTCGTGCAACAGAAAACTCCGATTGGACAGATAGTCTAGCTAGCTGTCTGGATTTACCCTGCAGAAATCTGAGGAGCAGTTAACCACAGTCCTCACAAATCCACCGGAGGTTAGAACGCCAACACAAAGAAAGAGGAAGTTGATGAGACATCCGGCCGAAAATGAGGGACATCTGGCTATCAATCCCGGCAATGAAACGTAGTCGATATAGACTAGGAATGAGTCAATCGTCTCTTCATCTTTTTTGTTGTTGTTGCTTGTTGCCTCGTCTCCTTGTCTTCCTCCTCTGTTGTCACTTCTCCCATTTGACTGGGGTTCCTCTTCTTCTTCGACTGTCTGGTTAATTAACTCTTGCCCTCCATAACTACTCTTCCACATCCTGCCTTTCCCCAATTGCAATTAATTTATTCTCTGTATGGAGAACTTTCTTGTCCCCTATTTAATTGACCGATTGATTGATTTAGCCTTCTCTTTGCTTTTTTCCCCCCTTGTGTTTAGTGTCTAGAATGAATCAAGAGAAAAGATCTAGAGTGATGAGAGCGAGCTATGGGCTATCTTTATGCTATGGGCTATCTCCGTTCTCTTATTTAGAGATGTTACGATACAAATTTTTCCTTCCAAATTCCGATATCTGAACTTCCGTATTGGCCGATACCGAGTACCGATCCGATACCAGTGTGTTCAAAATACATATATTTTATTATGTTTTAATAGCTGTATACTACTATCCCTGTATGGATGTGATATGATTGCTATCATTGTTGTTCGGCCTAGCTCAGGTTAAACTCTTTGTGAAACGTGAACAAACACAAACAGTGAATGTCACAGAACTTTCTTTTATTATCCAGTAAGTCATACTGGAAAAAAGGATGTAAATAAACTACTTTAAAGTGGATTGGGTTATGTTACGTATTACCGATACCAGCATTTTAGGCAGTATCCGAGGCTTTTACGATACTGGTATAGGTATCAACACATCTCTACTCTTATTTGATATCTCCTGGCTCCTCGCTTGGACCGAAAGTCGTTCTGGCCCTCCTTCATGGAGGCTGTCTCAGAGTTCTTATTCCTGCCCCGAGGAGCGAGGATTGAGGATGGATCTCTGAGGAGCTACGAGCGAGGATACACGAGAGCAGCCATCCCAGAAGCCGTGAAGCTGAAAGCCGTTGCTACCTCCGCCCAAACAGCTGACGATTTCACGTGACGCTGAAGCCGATAGGAATAAAGAAAAACTTTCAGACGGAGTGTAGAGAAGCACCACAGCACCTGCAAAAATAGCGTATATCCAGTGTGAATGGAGATAAATGGACACAGCAATAAAATTTATATTTTAATTGACTGAAGTTGATTCATGGGAGTTTTCCGTAGGCACCTGAAGTTAACTTTTATCAAGACAAATGGTTCTCAAGTTGGCTGCTCAAGCACTTTTAAACAGATGACTTTCCCAAGGAGCTCAGAATGCGTTCTAAAAAACTATTTTTTTTAAAGTTATTTCTTTGTACAGTACTGACCTGTTGTCATGTTTTGACCTCATTTTAATGACTTGGATTCTATATTCTCCACCTATTTGTCCTACTTCTGTTGTAGACTGTATTTTTAAGAAAAACAAGAATGTCCTCCCCCAAAAAACAGCCACAGAAGTTGTTTCTCTCAGGCAGCAATCACACCACTTCTTTATAGTTTATAGTGGCGCCACCCTCTGGTGGGCGTAGTATGTATGACTGGAGCAAAGTATAAGACCGCCAAATTCCTCCTAAAGCAAATTTTATACTTATGTGTAAAATCTACGCTGTGGCTACATACGTTTGTAGGTGGAGAAACGGACCTACGTCGGACCCTACGCCGTAGCCTGACGTGCACCTCTCGAAAAATGTAACAACACGTCACAGCGATGCACAACGCTAGGCCGTAGCTTGTTAGCATTAGCTTGTTAGCATTGCATTTCCCCCGACTCGTCTCCTGGTTCTCCTTCTCCATAAAAAACATGAAATCAAGGAGAGGGTTAACTTTTCCTGCTCCAGATTTCCCACCGTGGTTCAGAAAGCACAAGGGAGACACTTTGTTTCTCTCACTATGACTCTGGAGTCGGTTACGGTCCGAAGCTAATCGCCGCCACTCTCTCACTCGCCCTGCTCAGATTGACACACCAGTGCACAAGTACAAAACTTCAGGCCACTTACATAGGCTACGGCGAAACCTCGTGGACCATAAATCAAGCTTTAGGTGGAAGGACTTTCACCCTGGAGACCAGGGTTCGTGTCCTGTTTGGAAGAAATAAAAGTAAACGGGCAGTTTTTTTAAAACTCTACGGAACACACAGAGTTACGTCACTTTCTGAACGTCACGTGAATAACCGGAAGCGAAGTATAGTGCAATTTTAACCCAATCCTCGATCTTTTTCTAAATTTAACTAAGTATTTTTTTTTGTGCCTGAACATAACCAAACTGCGATTGTTTCACAGCATTAATGATGTGTATAAAACCGTGACCGTTACCTTCTCTGGTTTAGATCTGGGGACAGAAAACTCACCTGTGGGTCATATTAGAGGGCAGGAATAAACAACCTACTGTATATCGTCCTATGGTTTGAAAGACTTGAGGAAACACTGTGTGAAAATGGAAATATTATGCTATAAACTGTCCTCCCTAGAGTTGAAAATGTAACACAAAGTCATATGTCTCTCTATGTTTAATCCCTGCACACACTTTCTTTTCTCTGCAATAGTTCAAAGCCAACATCAGTGATGTCTCCATGTAATCCGCTCCCGGTGGGAAATGAATTCCCCTAATTTTTTATGCACAGGGCACGTTACGTTATGACATTGTGCTTGTTTCATGAAATGTCAGGAGACGTTTGTGAGCTGCTGTGAAACTGAACGTTGTCACAATGTCAGCACCAGTGTCACAACAGCTAATCCCGTACATTTCTTGTACATGCTACTTGTCTTTGCCTTGGAAAAGGGCTCTGACTGAAAGCTTGCTAAATTAAATTGATTTTTACACAGACTTCATTGATTTTGTAGTCTGTAGCCTGATACTGAGTGACTAGCCATTTTCTTTCCTCAATTTTGTACATGCCAATTAAAAGAAAAAAACATTTCATGCACAAGTCTGCAAACACACGGACGTGCCTGCACCCAGTTCATGAATGTATGCATGTAGTATGTAGGCACACACACACACACACACACACACACACACACACACACACACACACACACACACACACAGTACAATCACACAGTCCTGAGCATAAAGTTGATTTATGAACTAAAAAACTCTCCCTCTCCTGCTTTCTTTCCTCTGCTCCTACATATCTCTCTCTCTCTCTCTCTCTCTCTCTCTCTCTCTCTCTCTCTCTCTCTCTCTCTCTCACACACATGCCTGCGTTTCATTATTCTTCCCTGCACATCATGCCTGCGTTGAGTCAAGCTAACGCTCACATAGCTAACAGACAGCACGGTTGCATGCTGATGTCAAAACTGATGATCAAGAAGGAAGGAAAGAATTGCAGAGGTGGTGGAAACGTAGGAAGCAGAGGAAGAGTAGAAAGAGAAAGCAAAAGGAAGATTACAGCAGCAACTCCATTAATCTCCATTTGCAACTTAGTTGTGTAACGAAAAAGATCATTTAACAGTAATAAACATGGAAAGTGTAAAAATAAGTTTCAAAATACACATATTTGATAGAGCGTCATCGCCACTATCAGGCATCAGTTGTTGGATGAGACTGGACCAGTTTGCAATCATTTGAATTAGAGACAATCTAATTTTTTTGTAGTATTTTTTTAATTTAAAAATGGCCACTGGGAGGCAGTGCAACAAGCTGAAATCTCGCAACTCACATACAATATTAGCACCTTTGAAGTTGAAATGGCAAATTGTTTGATGTCATGGTTGCGATTTTCTGTTTTTCCTGTTTTATTTTGTTAAATGATTCCCCATTTCCTTGTTTACTGTCTCTTGTGTTCTCTGTGTTTTACTCTGTTTTCTTTTCAGTTTCCTGTTTTATTTTGTAGTCTGTTTTCTCCCATGTCATGTATTGTTTGACTTCCTGCCTTGTGTTTTCCCGCCTTTGTGATTGTCTGCACCACATATGTATCATCTCCATAGCAACCACTCTATGTACTTCCGTCCTATCTTCCGGCTTTTTTGTAGCTAAATATATAATTTGTTTCATCTAAATATGAATGTGGATAACGTTAGTGATAGTGAGATGCTTGCTACAGTTACATTTCTAGTGATGAATCGGCGAAAACACGTTTTATTTCTCTGATTCACGGGGCGCTCCCTCTCTTCAACTCTTTAGCTCGCTTAAAGGGTAACTACTGTTACTTTCAACCTGGGCCCCATTTCCCCATGCATTTACGTTCACACCACAAGTCTTAAGGCTTAATTCAGATTTTTTGCTCAGATCAGATTTTTTTGTTCGGCTGTTCACATTACCTTTTAAAATGTGACTGATTCCAGTGTGAACTATTTGCGGTTTCAAACTGACCCGCATGCGCAAAACAACAATGACAATGAAATCAGACGCAGCACGCTGTTGCACTAAAATTAAGGAGGTTATGGAGGAATTAAGCATTTTCGCATTTATTAAAATTTTATGTGTAATGGCAGTCGTAACATTAATGAGCAGGTGCTGAGGAGGATTAGAATGAAGAGAAAGGCCTAACCCTAACCCATTTGCTATTTTTTTCAAAATTGGATGATTGAATTGAAGTATCTCCCCATACACTGATTAGGTCTAACACCTCCCTCTCCCTCCATTGACTTGCTACATCACTGTTCTCCATGTTGTAGGCCTAGTCAAGTTTATAATGTTACTGTCTGTGTCTAGGGCTAACTCCCGCCGGAGCATAATTGGGACATATGTTGATGCAGATTGACGTAAAAGTCCTAAGAATCCTATTCAAGACCACTTACTTACCTGTTCATAATTTATGTGATATTAGAGACAGTATATCTTCTATTTTAAGATGATTGATAAATGACATGAATTTCAAAACGCCGTAGCAAACTGATTTATTATTTTTATTCAGGAATTCAACTCTGTCATGTCTGCACTTTAACATTAGCAACATCCAATCCAATCACTCTTTCTCGTGGCTGCCTGCACCAAAATTATTTATTTTTATTCAGAAACTCAACTGTCTGTCATGTAAACCCGAAAATACAAATAAAAAATCATTAAAATCATGAACTCAAGTGACGACGGGAGCTGGCTGCAGGACGACTCAATCACCATGAACAGTCTTTAATGTTCTATCAGACTATACTGTAACTACTCGAGAGTCTGCTCTTGAGACTTTGCTCTAACTTTCGGGACAATTAGGGCAGGATTCGGGACAACTGCTTGGATTTCGGGACTGTCCCGAATTTTTTGGGACATCTGGTCACCCTATCCATTATTCACCTGCAACCAGTGTACCACCTTTTCCCTGCATTGACAACAATAAAACCTTGGAACGGCACTGGATCCTGTGTTTAAATGTGCACACCACATCAGATGTTCAGTGAACCTAGACCATCAGCACTTAAGAGTTTTTTCAATGATCATATTGCTTTATTATTTGTAATGATAAAAAGGGAAGTACAGAGTACAACACTCTAGGATCAAATTAAGTCTAATTATTTACTTTAAGTATAACAATTTCACTTAAGTCATGATTTGAGGTATATGACGCAGCCAGGCATAAACCAGGCGACCAATGTTAGTGCTCGTTCTAGATGGATTTTGAATTAAACCAATACCTGTTTTCTGAACAAGCGCGCCTCATTAATGGTTTTGTTTTGAAGAAGGAAGTTATTTGCGAAAAAAAAACATACAGTGCTGGAGTCCAAATACCAACGAGTCCAAGACGAGTCCGACACAATAGAAAAACGTCTCGAGTCTACTACACTCGAGACTACAGCCTTGGTGGAAATGTTTTGTGAATGGTTCGGATTTTCGGACCAATTACAGGAAGGTTCTGTTAGGCTATGGTCAAAAAAAGAAAAAACAATGCAACAAAACAAAATGAGCAGCGGTAGCAACATGAGGAAAGGAGGATTTATAAAGAGTCAGCAGAAAAACTGACAAAAATTCAGACACTCACACATTCAATTATTTCCCAAGAGGATGAGAGAGCCTCTACAAACCAATCAATGTCAAGTATGGGGAGACCCAGCTCACGTAGGTGAGTATGTCATGGACTGTAGCGTGCTCGCATAATTGCAATGTGAAACCAAAACCAAAGATCCTCTATACTAAAGATGGTACGATACCAATGGTATGAAACGGTAACACCCTTCCTATCTCCTAATGGGCGTGGCCTCGTTTGAAAGTGTGGTAAACGCCATATGGATGGATGAAAAGTTATATTTGTATATTATTATATTAATATTTTCTTTTAGCTTATCTGTTTTGCCAGATCTGGCGAGAGTTTGTTCCTGAGACAGAAACTTTGTCGGTAACATTTTGCTTGAAGGTATCTACATAAGAGTGACATGACACTGTCATGAACACATGAACCCTAACCTTAACCCTAACCCTAACCCTAACTTGTCATGACAAAAACCGAGTGACACTTAATGACAAAAGCGTTATGTCATAAACATTTATGACTTGTTTATAATGTTTGTGACACGTTCATGACAGTGTCCATGTCACTCTTATGTACACTACCGGTCAAAAGTTTGGGTTCACTTCGAAATTTCCATTCCACTCTATTACAGACAGAATACCAGCTGAGAGCAACAATGTTCCAAAGGCAAATTCTGTTTACTAATCTGATATCATTTTAATAGACTAACTGAGAAAACATTGGAGAACCCTTTTGCAATTATGTAAACACATAATGTAATCTGAAAACTGCTGCCCTGATCTCAGCTGGTATTCTGTCTATAATGGAGTGGAATGGAAATTTCTAAGTGACCCCAAACTTTTGACCGGTAATGCAGATGCCTTCAAGTAAAGTGTAACCAAATTTTCTCCTGATGTGTCCGTCTGAAAAATGCTATTTTAGAGTCAGACCTTTCTGAAGATATGTGGCTTGTGAAAAATGGCTCAAATATTTACTTGACTACGGGGCGAAAGAATCACTCATAATCCGTGTTCATGTTCATGTCTCCCGTTGGAATCAACCCACTCAGGACCTGCTGCTAGTCTCCTGAAGAGGCGTGGCAGTTTTAGAGTCCACGTGACACAGATACAGGAAACTACTCTGAGTTGGGGCGTCTCAGTTCTTAACCGTCTCTGCCAAAACTAAGCGGATCAAATGTTACAATTTAACAAAAAACGTGAACCATGGTTGAGAACATCAGGTGTGAAAGGGACCCCAGTTTTCTTTTCAGTTTCCACCAAATCCTGACAAAAATATTTTGTTTATAAGCTGCTCCACTATGTTCACTAGCTAGCATCTTAATTTATCTGTCTGCCATTTGGTGCTGGGCAAAGCTTTTTTTCTTGCAAGCAGCTGCCTGCTACGACTGAAAATGACTTTTAAACTATCAAGTTCTAGCATATGAAGCTGATTTTCAATTCAATTATCAATCCATCCATCTATCAAAACCACCTCTACCAAACATGGTACAGAAGTGAAATGCCTCACTCTGTAGCTAAAACAGAGAGCTCACACAGGGTGAAAAGAGGAGCTGCAGCAATGTGCAGCACAACAAATCGATGGTGTTTTCTGAAAATTAAAACACAAACATAATCTGGTACAACCTCTAAATACAATTACGAACTTGAAAATGTGCATAATATGAGCTCTTTAACATACCGAGGGATGAGAGGTAAGGAAAGAAGAGGAGGTTTGGTCAGGTGAGAGATAATAGAGGGAGTGAAGGCGGAGGAGAGGCGGACAGACAGACCCAAGAGATGAGTGGATAGGAGGAAGAAGGAAGGAAGGAAGTAAGAAAAATCTTCTGAGGAGCAAAGTTTGCTGCAATCCTGCTGCAATACTTTGACAATTTCCTCATCCCTTTGTTGTTGATGTGTTTCGGTATGAATTTTTCAGACGAGCAGGGGAGCAGCTCTGATACGAGGGTTACGGCTGACAAGATGACAATTTTTTTGATTGACTGCTGATCAAAGAAGGTTTAACGTTGCAGCCAATCATATATTGAGGGCGACAAGATGGATGGAAGCGCAGACCTTATTCCACATGCTTGGCTTGTTTCTGAAGAGTTTGGGCGTACAGTGGAGTGCGTGTATTTAAAATCAAAACATCAAATGTTTCTATTTTTTACCAGGATACTTTTTTTTTAAATCACCATTCACAGGCAGGTTCTGTAGATACCCAGATAGCCTTGAAACAGCCGACCAGCTTCAGTCGAGCAGCCGGCTCGGATCGATGCCAGCTCTCAAACAGCAGTCGGCCTGTCAGACCTCTTTCCAGTCGGTGGCCTTTTGCTAACCTCCACCTTGAAATAGCCCGCTGCCATCATGCCCCTGTGTAGCAGAGCAGATGAAGTCCCAGTCGGCCAGTCTGTCTGCACACTCGAGCATGGTGATAACTCCCGACAGCTGGCTGCCTTTGCTTCCTGCTCACGCCGCACTGCCTCTTGCCCTCGCCATCCCCACTGCTGCTGCTGTAATGACGGCAGACCTTAAAACCTCATGATGAGGGAGGCCTCCAAACTCAGTGAAAAAAAGAGGTACGGCTAAATATAGAATGCTGGGATTGGAAACCGCAACGTCTAGAGCACTATACGCCTACTACGCAAGTTACGTAAAGTACGGCCCTACCTTCCCCTTCATGTCAAAGCAGGTGTCTGCGAGAGGATGAAGCAAAACTGTTTTGGTCACAAAAAGAAAAGAAATTACCATGAGAGTGAATTGCGGGAACAACAATCAGATAAACTTGTGTTCTCTACCCTCCTAGTCTCGCATTGCCAGACCAGTCTCCACAGCGCGGACGGGCCGGCTACATCGCACACATAATATATGCACACCGTACTGCGCTTCCAATTTAATCAATGAAACTGGCTGCACCGGGCCTGAGAGCAGCACATAAGTGGTGCATATGCACCGCGGAGATCCGCTCTACAAACGTAAAAATAGGACAGTCTTCTATTTATATTTTTTACACGAGGTGTGTGCGGTCCTTTTATGCAGATATGGATGGAATGGATTGAATTGAATTGAAAACACTTTATTAATCCCGATAGGGAAACTGGTTTGCCACCAACCATACAGCAATCGAACACAATACACAACTAACAGACAAATAAACAAACAAATAATTCTGGACTAGTAGACCAATAGACCCTAATAAGGAGACACAATTTCACAATACATGAATGTTAAAAAAAAAAAAAAAAAGGTCTATATTTCTTTTAAATTAAACTACCGGTATACAGGAAACAATTTAATGACAAAGTCAATGAGCGTATTGGCCGTTTTCGTTTTGAGTTTCTGTTTTTGGTTCTTGTTTCCCTCACCTGCGTCATTTTTTAACAGCTGCCAGTAGATTGCCGCTTCACAGTGCTGTGCCGACACCAAAAAAACCGAAGTGACAACAATACCAAAGCAAAAGCTCACCGTCTCGCCTTGGACTCACGCAATCTTACGCTGTATGTGCGCTGCAGGTGGAACTAGTTAAAAAGTTATATTCCGCAGCTGCCTACGGTCCGCATATGTGACGCGTTCAATGTAGCCAAGGTTTGAGACTGGTCTGGCTACATCCCCTAAGTATTCTGGGGGAGCGTGCCTATGTTCCCACAGCCCTATGTTCCCACATTTCTAAGTTAGTTTTTTTTCACTGAAAATTAGGCCCTATGTTCCAACAGCCCTATGTTTCCACATTTCTAAGATAATATTTTTTTTCACTGAAAATTAGGCCCTATGTTCCAACAAAAATCTTAGAAATGTTGGGAACATAGGGTTCTGGGACCATTGGGCTGTGGGACCATTGGGTTGACCCCTAAAGCTCTGGCTTGTTTATATTTCTTTAAACCAATCACAGCCATGCTGGGTGGCGCTAAGACCCGATAGCGAGCGGGTGGGGACATCAGGCGTGTGGGAGACGCGCCTGATGTCAGGCTTTATCCCGGCAATGTACTTCCGTTGAGCCAGAATTCTCCACTTCAAGATGTGCTAGCTTGCAGTGCATCTCTTGGTCTGTCTGTGTCTTGCTTGCAGCGACTTCCAGGGCTGTGTTCTGGGACTTTGTTCTTGACAGAAATGAGAGTGAAATACTTAAAGCTGGCATTTATACTATAAGGGAACGGTGTTGAAAAAACTGCAGCTCGGAAAAGATAACCACGTCGCCTGTGAACATGCATTCTGTAGCTGTGTATGTATAAGTTTAGCTGTATAGGTTTTTTTTGACTAATTTGAGACATGAAGCTGCAGCCTAGCCTATAGGCTTATGTTTAGATTGTATAGCAAAAGCTAATTGTATAATATTGTGAGGACCGGGCTTATTACAAGACAGCACAGCCAAGACTCTGTGTCATATTTCATTATTTTCTACAATTTCTCATTTATGTTCAGTTATCTTAAGATTCTAAAGAAAAAATATTGTATTTAATAAATATTTTTGTTTGTTGGGGTGACCTCTAGCTCGCAGAGTAGAGTGTGCGCCCCATGTAGGCTGAGTCCTTGGCAGCGGCCAAGGTTTCGAGTCCAACCCACGGCCCTTTGCTGCATGTCGTTCTCTTCTCAAAAGCCCCACCCAAAAATGGTTTGTTCCATACTTATTCTGTTCTGTACAGGTCTACTTAGTCTTAGACCATTAGATGAACTAAACTGTTTTAATGGAAGGAGGATTGTAGTGGCTCATGGCTCACTGGTTAGGTAGGAAGCAAAAGGTGTGTGTGTGTGTGTGTGTGTGTGTGTGTGTGTGTGTGTGTGTGTGTGTGTGTGTGTGTGTGTGTGTGATGACTGGAAGGGAAGGGAGATAGAAATCACACAAAACAACAAAAATAGGTACTGACTGTAGGAACTGGCCATTTTCACTGTGTCCTTGGGGTTACTGATAGAGCTCTGTTGCTGTGTCGGCAGAGTCTGAAGGTGAGTGGTGTCAAGGAAAAAACAAGAACACATAGAACACAAAGAACAGCCAACAAACAAACAGCTAAACTGACAAGATCACATTACTGTCACCCTAAAGACTAATTCAAGTTAAGTTAAGTTAGTAACTTAAGGAGGCTAACCTAGCTTATCTTAAAGGTCCCATGACATGGTGCTCTTTGGATGCTTTTATATAGGCCTTAGTGGTCCCCTAATACTGTATCTGAAGTCTCTTTTATATAGACCTTAGTGGTCCCCTAATACTGTATCTGAAGTCTCTTTTATATAGACCTTAGTGGTCCCCTAATACTGTATCTGAAGTCTCTTTTATATAGACCTTAGTGGTCCCCTAATACTGTATATGAAGTCTCTTTTATATAGGCCTTAGTGGTCCCCTAATACTGTATCTGAAGTCTCTTTTATATAGACCTTAGTGGTCCCCTAATACTGTATCTGAAGTCTCTTTTATATAGACCTTAGTGGTCCCCTAATACTGTATCTGAAGTCTCTTTTATATAGGCCTTAGTGGTCCCCTAATACTGTATCTGAAGTCTCTTTTATATAGACCTTAGTGGTCCCCTAATACTGTATCTGAAGTCTCTTTTATATAGACCTTAGTGGTCCCCTAATACTGTATCTGAAGTCTAAAAATGCAAAACTGTAATAACCTTGATATGTACAGTATATATGTATATGTATATATTGTATACGTACAATTTTAAAATAGTTAGAGTCAAAGACCAAAGAGATCATATACGAAGAGTTAATTCATTAACAGGCAAAATTATTACACGGGCGGTAATGGTCAGAAAACAGCCCCGCACAGGGCTCTACTATATCATAATCACAATTATTAAACAGACTATTTTTGTGTGGGCATGTCTTTTGAAAAGCAGCATGTGTCTGCCTGTCAGAGTCTGTCAGGGCAGTGGGCGGGTTCCCGTTGCTTCTTCGTCTTTATTAATGTTGTGCTTCTTATCGCTGTAAAGCTGCTCGCTGTTACCTGCTGTCATTTGTTCCTTCACTGGCAGAGACTGCACTCATTTGTCTGCCTCATACAGTAGATATCTGCATTCTGACAGCCAAACTGGTGACCTGTCAAATCTGAGTGATGTTCTATGATCGCGGGGAGCCGGGGACGCTAGCAGTGGAAAATCTTTGTTGTTTTTTAATAACGTGAGGTTGCTGCCCCAGGTCCTCCGCACCCTTCATTAGCTCCCGGTGGCTGTTTGAATCCGATTCATGATTGGTACTTTCCTACCGAGCTGTGAATGGCTCAGGCCCATCCTACATCCATGACATGGTCAAACTATCCAACCAGCCCATCCAATAGTCTCCGCTACTGCCAGTTGGCTTGCTACTCCCTTAAATGGCTCATTTGTGTGAAGTCCTGTTGTGTTATTCAACCCCCCAATGTAGCACAAGTAGACTTTATATTTCACAATCCTGTTTTTCGTCAGATCATTTAAAGATCTTGATGTTTCTGACCGCACTTGAATGCAGCTTCATTTCACGGAGAAAGAAGAGAAGAATCGACTGTGCTTTGATGTTTGGCAAATAGCAGTTCCACAAACTTCTGGGCAGTTCAGTGCTTGAGTTTGGTGTTTTAAAACTTTCTTGTGGCAGTGATGTTTCCTGTTTGCTGTATGGGATTCTCACAGCGCCTCAAAACACACTCAAGTCTGATTGCCAGTTACATGATTGGCCACCGCAGCGTGACGTCAGAATGCTTTTTTTTTTTTTTCTCAACTTCATTTGGTCCCCTCCTGCAGCCCACAGACAATGAATGAAATGACAGCCTGCGACAACAACGTCAATGTACCATAGGCCCTGGTCCTGTGGCAGAAATCTTCAGGTTCCCTGTCCATCAACTGGTCTGTAGAGAGTACATTTGCTTTGTTTGCTGTACTTGTGTGTGCACTGTACATGGCAGAGTGGTACCCTGGAAAACCAGAGTTCTCACCAGAGCACAATTTGAATTTGCTCAGCAAATTCAAATATAAGTGTAGACCAGGCGGTCAAGCTCATTAACTATGTCCTTGTAGCCAAGCTGCACCAATCACATCGGTGTATCTGATATAGGTGGGTCTGAGGCGAGCTAAACAGATGACGACAGCGCTGCAATGTCCAAGTCATTAGTAAACATTGCAAGATGGCTTCGGATGAACACTAGTTGTTTGAAACGGCTTTGGCCGCTACAATGAATGAGTAAGATTTGGCTTTTTATATAAAAGAGGAACAGAAGACAGCGCTCAAATCATTCCTTTGCCAGAAGGACGTTTTTGCTGTTTTGCCGACCGGATACGGCAAGAGTTTAATCTACCAGTTAGCTCCACTGGTAGCTAAGAGTTTAATCTACCAGTTAGCTCCGCTGGTAGCTAAGAGTTTAATCTACCAGTTAGCTCCACTGGTAGCTAAGAGTTTAATCTACCAGTTAGCTCCACTGGTAGCTAAGAGTTTAATCTACCAGTTAGCTCCGCTGGTAGCTAAGAGTTTAATCTACCAGTTAGCTCTGCTGGTAGCTAAGAGTTTAATCTACCAATTAGCGCCGCTGGTAGCTAAGCGTATGGGGCTTAGTGATTGGTCGTAGTGTTTTCTAATTGCGTGCAGTGAGATTTTCAAATGCATGCTTGGTGCCGCCCCTCGAGTTGGGCCATTTTTGTTACTCATTGCCAGACCCTTAATCTTTCGGATTTGGGTCTAGATTTCCAGGCTAGCAGAGGGGGGCGAACAATGGTCAATTAAGCCCCCGTGGCTCATTGTACCCGGGCCACCCGGTGGGTTAATCCAGCCATGCTGAAACAACCTACAATCCTGTTTGTGGCTGCTGCAGGGAGTTCTGAGGATTTACAAGTTTGTAAGTGACTTTTGAAAGCCAGAAATCTCTGGCTCCATCAGGGAAAGTAATATCTGAGCTACTGCATTGAATCTCATGTACCAACCCCTCCTACAGACATCGTCGGTTTTTGTTCTTCGGGGTTGTGAAAATCTTAACTTTGTTCCTTTAATTTATGAAAGCCAACGTTTTTGCAATGTGGAACTACAAACACTGTGAACAACAAAACAATTTCACATCATCCTTCTCTTTTTCAGTTTTTTTTTCTCTCTCTCTTCTCCAGTTCAATATCCTTCCTCCCATTCTCATTTTTATTCCTTTCTCCTTTTGGTTAATCTGCTCACATTTGTCTCCGCTCCCCCCTCTTCTCTCCCCTTTTGTTGCTCGCTGCCTCCCTCTCTCTTTCTCTATCTTTCTACCGCTATCACTGTCATTTGTCTTCCTTGACTTGTCATTCCTCTCTGTTTTCAAAGTGTGATGATTTCAGAGTCTAACATTAGTTTTGTTCTGTTTTATCTGGCAAAGTGGAGCTGAAATGATCCTCTCTCTCCTGCTAGACCGGCCTTTGCATCATCAGGGGGAGGATTTGGGGGAAACAAAGAAGCCCTCCTGAGAGATACACAGTCTAGTGACATACGCAATGGTGTATAAAAGCATGTTATAATAAGGAAAAATAATAGCGATAGGTTTGACAATCCCTAAAGAGGTGTAACATATTTAGAACTCAATTCTTCTTAGCTCTGCCAATGCATAATGCCATGCATTTCACATCACTCCTATAACAATCAATCCATTAAATTGACCATTACAACCCTCTGACCTGTTTCTTACCCCAAATTGTCCTGACATTCATTGTGTTAATATCAATATGCTTCATACAATGTGCTTGTCGGATCTTTTAAGAGTGCCTAAAACTCCATTCACTCACAGCTTACAGACATCGTAATTTGGGGTCTCGGTATGGCAATTCTGTAAACAACAATCATGCCCACTTTACGCAGGAATTGGCCAGCTGTGCAGAGGTAACAAAGTAGAAAGATTTTAACCTCTCTTTTAAGCTTTCTTTTGTCATTCTTCACACAACTACTGTCAATGTTCAAGACTGTCCATAAGTGTGTGCCACGTTTTTATTTCTATTTCCAGGATCCATTGCGTCTCGCTTCTCTCTGTGACAGCAGGTTTTTCACTCAGACATCTGGAACAGCTATTAACCCTTTTGCCTTTATACACATAGTTACACAACACTGTGTACAATCTATTTTGTTTCAAGCATCATCCTGTCTTAACCCTCTGGGATGCCTATGGTTGGGCATTTTTTCGTTTTCGTTTTGCAGGCATGACTTAAAGGTCCCATGACATGGTGCTCTTTGGATGCTTTTATATAGACCTTAGTGGTCCCCCAATACTGTTACTGAAGTCTCTTTTATATAGACCTTAGTGGTCCCCTAATACTGTATCTGAATTCTCTTTTATATAGACCTTAGTGGTCCCCTAATACTGTATCTGAAGTCTCTTTTATATAGACCTTAGTGGTCCCCTAATACTGTATCTGAAGTCTCTTTTATATAGACCTCGGTGGTCCCCTAATACTGTATCTGAAGTCTCTTTTATATAGACCTCGGTGGTCCCCTAATACTGTATCTGAACTCTCTTTTTTTATAGACCTTAGTGGTCCCCTAATACTGTATCTGAAGTCTCTTTCCCGAAATTTAGCCTTGGTGCAGAATTACAGCCACTATAGCTAGTCCCACAATGAGCTTTCCTTAGGATGTGCCATTTCTGTGTCTGCAGTTATTGAGGAGGAGGAGGGAGGGGTCCTTGACCAACTGCCACTTTGCTCGTTTGAAAGCCATGATGTGTCTTCTCTCATGGGTGGGCCAAATTCTCTGGGCGGCCAAAGCAGAGAAAGAGGAGGTAACCTTTCCCCTTATGACCTCATAAGGAGAAGATTCCAGATTAGCCCATCTGAGCTTTCATTTTGTCAAATGCAGAGCTGGATACCCAGGGCTCGGTTTACACCTATCACCATTTCTAGCCACTGGGGGACTATAGGCAGGCTGGGGGAACGCATATTAATGTTAAAAAACCTCCGAAAGTGAAATTTTCATGCCATGGGACCTTTTACCAGCATATGCGTTTAAGCATATCTCTGAACACCGTCTGATGATGGATTGTCTGAAATTCAGAATGTGTTTGAGTATTATGGGTTTTAAAGTGGTGATAAAAAAATCAGGACATGATGGTATGATGTCCATTACAGAAAAACGGTAAGTAAATCACAAACGGTATAGACATCTTTAAGACAGAAAGATGTACGTGTCTAACACATGCTGAGCATAAAGGCTGACATTGCATAGTGCTGTCGGATTGAGGAAGGCGCGCTGCCATTGAAATTCATTGTGAGTGCAGGCACAGTTGGGAGCGACAGACTTTTGCTGCAGGCATGGATTGAGACGTTTTTATGGACAATACCAACACATTCTCACTCCCAGCGCGTCAAAAAGGGATGTATTTTCGACGCCCTTGGTGCGGATTCTTGGCGTCACTTTTTGATGCAATGGGTTGGGACCGATTTGCCGTCCTTTTTCAATGTGAAGGGTAAAACCACTAAGTTAGGGTTAGGGAAAATGTGGGTATGGGGTTATAAAATGTACGTTTCAGTTACACGTGGGACAACAGGACATGAACACCTGTTGTTTGCCCCATCGACCACCCCAACATGGCTTCCTTATGCAGATTTAAAGGGGCGCAATGCAGTTTTGGCCATTTCTTCGTTGTTTTTTTTTTGCTTTTTTCTCGCAGGTTTCTATATAGGGCCCCCCTACAGCTCCTATGTTTACTCGTGTCTGACTCCTCTCTCGGTCAGTCTGCCGTTTCCTCTTTCTCTGTTCCTCTGACAATGCTTTCCTAACTTTCTGCTTCTTTTTTGCCGGCTCAGCCATGATGATAGTGTGAAAAACTCCATCCCTGCCTTGTTAGCCAATTCCTGAATGGGCGTATGTGTGCAGTGCCGTGAAGCAATTCGTTACATCGCAAGACCTGATATCACACAATACTTTCTTCCTTCGCTGGCCGAAAGTTGCAAGGGTTTATATAACCATTCCAATGACTCCGAAGTTGTTCAGTTAAGGTAAATTAAGCTAAAAAAACTGCATAGTTCCCCTTTAGTACTACTCGCTACCACTGTCGCTCTTCATACTACATCTTACAGCGCCGCGGTCGAGCTGCTGCTCTGTCCGGTGCGTTCCATACAGATGCTAAAGGGTGATTTTTTTTTGAGTCGCTATCTGACGCTGGAACCAACTGAGCAAGCCTCCAGTATTTGCAACCCAGTCTCTTTGGACCAAAACACTGCTCTTAGACTTGAGAGCTGAAGTGCTATAGAGGACACGTGGGGTTGTAATAATGGAGGGTTACGCTCAAAGGAGACAAAAGGGTCATTTTGATATCTTTCTGGAGTAGATATGAGCACAGGTCACTCGGTGGAGAGCAAACATGTCATTTCTATTTCAGGAGCAGCTGAAGAGGAGGAAAAAGTGGCTGGGATGGAGGATAAAAGTCCATGCTGCGACAGTCAGAAAAGAACGAAGGAAAAGAAAAATAGGAAATTCTTATTGATAACAGAAACGGGTTAAAAGAGAGCACTGCTTTCCTAAAGGCATCTTCAAAGTCACCGCAAGAAAAGGGTAAAATTATAGTCGAGCTCTGCCAGGTCAAATCTTCCAGAATGTGATTGTGTTGCAAAATATGAGATCTGAGAAGTAGAGTGGAATTTGGAGAATGGAGACTTTATAAAAACTGGCTTTAGTGCTGAGGGATGCTGTAAGCCGCAATGCTCTTCTTCTTCTTCTTCTTCTTCTTCTTCTTCTTCTTCTTCTTTTTCTTCTTTTTCTTCTTCTTTTTCTTCTTCTTCTTCTTCTTCTTCTTCTTCTTCTTTTCTATCTGATACTTTAAAAACACTTCACCCTATACTTTACCGAGAAAAAAAGTCAAGGGTGAGTACTAGAGCAAGAATGAGTTTTTCAACCTTTTCCTAATTGACTTGTTTTCAATTTTTGTTTTATATCAGAAAATATGGGACGTAGAAATAAGCGCTGAAAATGTCTAGAAGAAAAATGTAACAATTTAAAACGTTGGAAAAAGCAAAAACAAACTGAATAAAAGGCGTCAAAAACATAAAAAAAAATGTGATTTTTTTTTTTTTTCAAGGTTGATGGGAAGACAACACAAAGGTTAAACCTTAGAGTTGATATGTCCTACCCATAGACTTGGGGGGGTGGCAAAACTGGGCTTCTTCCAAAGTTTTTGTTCCTTTGTAAAGATTTTAATTGCTTTTTCTGACCTAGTTTTTGTCGCCTTTTTCAAAAAATTTTGGACCGTCAACATTTTTGTGTTTGTTTTCGGAAGTTTTTTTGTTTTTCCGACATTTGTCACTTTTATACGCTTTTGTCTCTTTTTCCGAGTTTGTTTTAGACAATTTTTTATGTTTTTGCGCTTTATTCAATACTTGCATACATGTCCCGGGAACTCACTAGATAGTTTGAGATCTCCACTTTGAGCCTCTGTATATATGGGCGCGCGCTCTACCAGGTGAGCTACCCAGGCACCCTTTTTAACACTTTTTCAAGATATTTAAGATGCATCGTCTAAAACAATCCCTGTATCTCACTAAGATATGACTTGTTAGGTGACTGTGTCTTATATTAAGTGTTATTTGATATTTTGACTAGAAATTAGATGAATATACTTGGTAAGATTTAGCTTTTTTTGCAGTGCAGAACACGATTTTATCTGAGTTTTTGTTCGCTATCTGTCTAGCCTCGGACACGCAATCACGAGGATAGAATAGACAGCATGAAGACAGGCAGTTGTATATGTAGTTGCAGTGCAGGAAAGTAAAAGAAGTCACCTGTCCTTCTCCTCCAGTCGCTCTGCATGGTCCTTCTCTCTCCTGACACCGCAATGTTGGTGGAATAATCCTATTTCCTCAGTCGGAATCTCATTTTCCAATGCACGCTGAAACTCATCATCTCCACCTCCACCTCGCCCCGTGCTTTGACTCAACCTTTGACACCTTCACGCCAGGGTTTGTCTTCTGCATTTCCCCCCCGACAGACATACATTACAGTGGCATTAAATTATGCTATGTTTGCATTTGTGGTTACTTACTCTGCAGTGTTGGGAGTTACAGTAATGTTAGTCCTTTTTGCTGTAACGCTGTATATAATATAATCTTTTCTTTTCATTTGCGAGATGGACATACAGTACATAGGTCTAGATGGAGTTATTACGCTTGCGTTGAAGCAAGGTTCTGTTCTGTCACTTTTCCCTGGTCAGAGCCAGAACCAGAGACGGTATGGACAACATCTGTGTCCCAACAGGCAACGGTACGGACAACATCTGTGTCCCAACAGGCAATGATACGGACAACATCTGTGTCCTAACAGGTAACAGTATGGACAACATCTGTGTCCCAACAGGTAACAGTATGGACAACATCTGTGTCCCAACAGGCAACGGTACGGACAACATCTGTGTCCCAACAGGCAATGATACGGACAACATCTGTGTCCCAACAGGCAATGATACGGACAACATCTGTGTCCTAACAGGTAACAGTACGGACAACATCTGTGTCCCAACAGGCAACAACAGGCAACGGTACGGACAACATCTGTGTCCCAAGGTACATCAGCGTGGACAGCTGTATGTCCGAGCAACTGACAGATATAAACATAACTCAAACGTAACTCAAAATGTAATGCAAAAGTAGTGTAAAGCATTACAATTCAGAGGCAGTAATATTGTACTATAATTAATTACTTGCAAATTACAGTAACTAGTAATCTATAATGTATTACATTTTGGAAGTAACTTGCCCAACACTGTTACTCTGTTGGTTGCAGGTCCAGCTTGGGCTTTGGGGTCTCTGTTTTTTATTTTGTCCACCAGTGTTCCAGGTCAGATCTAGTTGAAATAACTGAAAATGAAAGCTCTGTATAAAAATGTGATGATAGGAACCAAGAAAGAGTTTGATAGTATAATGGTACAATAAAGTGTTTGGCAACTACAGCACGGATGAGGTGGGGTTAAATTGGTGGACTTGTTAGGACAGCTTTTGCAAAAAGTGACGCCAAGAGTCCCGACCAGGCGCATCTAAAAAGTGTTAAGATGCTAAAGGAGACTTTTTGCGTCAGTAACAAAAGCTAAAAGACACCTGACCAAGCTTGGCTTTTTGACGCGCTGGGAGTGAGAATGTGGTGGTTATACACAGTATAGATAACCCTCATGCGTTGTACCTTTACATCTACATAAAAGTATGCATTTCTTCCTCTTCTGGTGCCTAATTATGCTGTCTTTAACCTTTTCCTTCTCTGGGAGCAGCAGTAGAACTATCGTGCAGAAAAACCTCAAAACTGTAGTGGTGAGTGTATCTGCACTAAGTATCTCTGTATTGCTGATGCTATTTTTAACTCGCTCCACTGCCATTCTATCTTTCTCAATTCCAGCGAGGCCTCTGTGACTCTGTGTGTCAACGGTGCCGGAGGTTAGAGACCATGCTGCTGATGCCAGCATGTAACACGTCTCTGCTCTCAATCCTCAGCTGGTTAGGTTGTTAGAAATGCCCGCCAGCTGATCCCAGAGGGGTGGAGCAAAGTGTCGGTTCCCACAGACAGTAGTGAGAGAAGAAGAGATTGGGCAAGAGAGTGTGGGGGATTTGGATCTATTTTTTTTTTTCTCTCTCATGTTCTGATCTTTCAGTCGCTAACTCTTTCCGAATTTCCCATTGTTTCCGTATCCCTCTCACTCTTGTTCTCCTGTGTATGGTATGTGTGCAGGATAGATTTTGGATAAACAGGATTTGTCATTTACATCTCTGCACAGTGAGCACACACAAACGCACACTGACACTTGGGGTCAGGGGCAAGGAGTTGGCAACTGGCAAATGTCTCTCTTATTCTCATACACACACAGGAAATATACATGACCCCTATTTCAGATCCTGTTCTCGACACATTCCCACCTATCTATCCGCTGTTGTTGTCAATTATAACTGACTGCAACATCCCCAATTCATTTATGCCCGGGGACCTTTGTTGCATCTCATTCTCCATTTCTCCATCCCCTCATTTTATGTCATCTCTGAACTGTCAAAGATAGGCCTAAACAATGACAATTATAAAAGACGCATACACACTGACTGTTACGAAGGCACACTCTCCACACACTATTCACCCATCCACCATGCCCTTCTCTGTAAGAGTTTTCAGGGCTTTATAACGGTACAGATCCATTTGTCCGACATGGTTGATGCTCTACACCCCTGACCGGCAGCTGATTGGACGAACGCGTGACGTGGGTCTGGCTACTCGAGAATTTCAACTCGAGTGTCATGGCGGCTCGCTGAGAATACGATCTTGTATTTTACAAAAATAGTTCACCGAAACGTGTTTCTGAAAACCTTTTTAAGCAAGAAATAGGCCGCGCAGTTGCTGAATCTGTCTTCATTTCAGATCGACAAAGGTCAGTTTGAAAGATTTTCATGTACTTCTACTGGATAGTCGCGTCGCGTTCAACGGATTCATTTGCATAAAGATGGGCATCGGCCAGCTTTTTGACTTGCAGCATTTTTTCAAATGCAGCGCCGCCTCCCCGGGATGCTTTGCAGGAGCGTTGAAGTCACTTGACGTCACCCATAGGAATAGAGTGGAGCATTGCACGGTCAAATGGATCTGTACCGTAACACTGCCATGCTGCTTCCGCCTTTGCTTCTGAGAGACAACAGTCAGTTATGCAGAGCCACAAGAAGTCATGCTGCCGTTTTTCTGAAAAACCAATCCATCATTGGAATTTAAATCATTCATTGATTATTGAACACAGTAGAAGCTGTTTTCATACCACAAGCCTTTATTAACTGTGATGTACTTGTTTCTATTTAAATGGTTCTCCTATTTAATGTGGGTGATAATTAGGGTTGGGTATCGTTTGGTTTTTTTTCCGTACCGGTGCTAAATCGATAATTTTAAAACGGTGCCAGTGCCTAAACGGTGCCTGAACCGGTACTTTTCAATAAAGTAAAAAAAAAAGAAGGAAAAAACAGAAGGGTAGTAAACAACAGTCAGTGACTTGTTTATTGCTAAGGCCATGGTCAAAATTAAAGATTTAATAATAATGTAATAACTATAACAATAACTTATTTCACCAGTAAGTTGTTGTTGAACCCCAGATGGGAAAAGGGTATTTTACAATTACTGTGAATGCACCACAAGGCTATCTGTTCTAAGGTGAACGCACCGTCTGTGTGGTTTAATTCCGACAACGGCAGCTGCAAGTGAATGCACCGTCTGTGTTGTTTCATTCCGACCATAGATATAAACATATATCTATGAATTCCGACAACGGCAGCTGCTGCACTGCAGAGCAGACTGTTACATCCCGCTGTTGAAGTCCTCCACAGTGAAATACAGTCACACTTTACACTGTTTAACGTTAGCTGTCAGCATTTTAACCGTGTTTAATCAAGATGCTAGCTAAAGCTAAGCTAATGTTACCTGCTGTCAGGTGTAGTGTAAAGTCAGGCACCGAAATGAGGCACCAAAACTTTCATTGTTATTTGGTCTCGTTACTACCGTTTACATCGGCACCGGTTCCCTATTGGCACCAAGTTCCGGTACCCAACCCTATAATCTTAACCAGTCCCATATATGCAAAAGAACAGTAACAAAGAAAATGCTGGAACAGTAACCTGTCATAGTTGTGGTTTTCAGTTGTGGTTTTTCCTCTTATCCATTCCCTGTTGTGCTTGTTTCCCCTTCCATTTGCTCACCGTTTCCTGTTTTGCAGTATTGTTCTCAGTTTTGTTGTTCCCAGTACCATTCTTGTGTAGGTTTTCATGTGTCAGTTTCCTGTTTTATTTTGTAGCCTCTGTTTGTCCCGTGTCAGGTCTTGTTTGACTTCCTGCCTTGTGTGTTTTCCCGCCTTTGTGATTGTCCGCCCCCGCCATGATGTGTTCAAGCCCTCTTCTTACCTGTCCCTTGTTACTTTGTATTTATTCTCTGTGCTTTCTTTGTCTTTTGTCCGATCATTGTCATTACGTGTGTTCTTTCCTGCGTCTATCCCTTGGTCTTACTCTATGTAGTTTTATTCCTAGTACCAGATTTTGACCTGCTTGCTGCTGGACACCTTTAGATTGTAAGCCGTTTTTATTTTTAATAAACCTCTAAACTGTCCGACTGCCTTCTCGTCTCTAGGGCTGTCTACCCTCTTCTATGTCATCAGGGGACACTTAACTTCAACAATGGACATATTTTTACATTTTTCTCTGTCTTAATAATCCAAACAATCATACTATAAAAACTGATTAGCAACTTCCGTCGAGGTGGGGGTAATGCACCTTAACGACACACAGGAGAGTACACAGGAAAATTGTATTGCCATCAGCTGTAGTTTGGTGCACCGCCAACAGTATCTAGAAGGACTTTAAAAAAAAGTGTTCTGGTGTTCAGAGCAAAGGGGTTGTCTCACCTTGTTATATTTTATTTACACTTTGTCAAGTTCTATCAATACGATTGTCTGCCAATGCCCAACCCTGAAACCACAGAGTCCTCCCCCCACCCCCCACACCACCACCCTTCCCCCACTCCACAATACACACACACACATAACGAATCCCAATTTAATCTCTGGAGGCCACACTGACTAAAGTCATCATGTATGATGTCATCACACATCTCCAGGGGAACATAGCTGCTTTAAACCATTCCTAAAAGCTGTCCAGTGCCCCCCCCCCCCCCCCTCACTCTGCACAGATAGTGTACCAACTAGAGCAGAAATAACATTACAAAACAAAATTGGAACTGCTGTCATTTGACTACAGTTGTACACCACAAGAGGAGGCCTGAGAGAAAAGCTCTGGTGGATCTGCCCAACCCAGGTGATGGAGCATGACATAGCCATGTTTTGTGTGTTGTTTTTATGTCCTTGGGGTGAACTACAAACACAAAGTGACTTCACTGTGCTTATATCAGGGCTTTCCGTACCACTATAATGCTTAGGTGCAGCACCTAATGCCGACCTTACACCAAACGACTTTTCAAGCGATTCCACTATTGCAGATTAATTTCCAATATCGGAATGAAATTATGAGTCTTGCTAAAGTTGGGGTGCTCCCTTCGTCTTAATTGTTTGGTGTAAGGTGGTCATAAAACTTCTCAGTCTTTTTCCCGTCTTGACGTTCCGACAAAATCACACGTGTTTGATATTATTGAGAGTTTTAAGTCTTGGTAGTGAAGTTAAAACATATGAACCAAAGGGTGGGCTCCCTCCAGCACCAACGAGGAAGCAGAAACGGCTAGAGCCCAGAACAACACTGTTCATGGTTGCTTTGGCACAGCGCTAAGCTAAAAACTCAAGAGGTAAAGTTGCCGATTTTCAACCCTTCTGAAGGGAGTCCTCCAACGGGAGTTTTACCGGCGGATAAACGCAGACCTCCAGGGTACTGGAGACATTCTTCTGCATGTATGGCAGAACAGAAAATCTGCAAACTTTCCCAAAACAGATCTAGTTGTAGTCGTGCAATGTGTGACCCTGCAAGATCCCCAGTCTTTACATATTATGTCATTGTGTCTTGAACGTTAGATGTGAGATGATTGTCTTTAGATGGGAGTTGGTGTCAGACTTTAGTTTTTTCAAAGTCTTCTAGTGTATGGTAGGCATAAGCCGAATGAACTTAGCCCAACTAAAATACTTTTCTTAAATATAATGTGATTGTGATGGCTGCCAGTCCCCAGTGGACTTTTTTTTAGCACGTTTTGTCTTTAAGCTTTTAAATGTTAATTATTTATTATCTGCTCTAGCTTTTCCAGCGTTTTAGATTCATATATGGTATTAATAATGGTACAAAATGATGTACAATTGCATTTTTTTATAGAAAAAACCCTAGTATTTTCTTGAGGGAGGACCCCTAAACCCCCTGCTAAATACGTGCACCTAAGTCTTCCACAAACCATGGGAAAACCAGGTTCAACAAAAAGTAAAGCACTGTAACTCGTAAGCATTCTATCAGATTTTTTTGCTTTTGTGAGCGCCATATTGACTGCTGCTGTATAAGCTATAACATATAGAACACACCGCGAGGGGGTAGGGGTGGATGATAAAACACAGGGCTTTCAAGCAGAGGAGTGGAGTCCATTTCCCAGGGAAAACAAAATACTTTCACCCAGTAGCGTGTTTGTTCCTCGGAAATGTTTTTTTTTAAACTGTAATAATCCAATAACTAGTCGTTTTTGTGCCTAAACGGTGCAAAACCATTTTTGCGACACAACTGAAGCATGGTGTCGTGATGTAATACATCAATGGTTGATGCTCCATACCTTTGACCGGCAGCTGATTGGACGAACGCGTCACGTAGGTCTGGTTACGATCTCAAATTTTATGAAAATAGTTCACCAAAACGTGTTTCTGAAAACATTTTAAGCAAGAAATAGACCATGCAGTTGCTGAAGTCTTTATTTCAGATCGACAAAGGTCAGTTTGAAAGATCTTTTTCTACTGCTACTGGATAGTCGCATCGTGTTCAACGGATTAATTTGCATAAAGATGGGCATCGGCCAGCTTTTTGGATTTGCAGCATTTTTTCAAATGCAGTGCCTAATTCCCGGGATGCTTTGCAGGTGCGTTAAAGTCGCTTGACGTCACCCATAGGAATAAGGTGGAGCGACGGCCTTGTGGATCTACACGGTAACTGTTGTCGCTGCATGACGCTTAGTGATGGCCAAATGAAGCTTCGTGACCCATTTTTTTATTTTCTGAGCCCACTAGATGGCACTCTTGGTTTTAAGAGAAAGGCCTAAGGCATTGCAATTCAGTGTATTCTCAACCCTTTGTTGAACAGAGAGCGCCATCTAGTGGGCTCAGAAAATAGAGACAATGCTTCATAAAAGCTTTGTTTGGCCATCACTAATGACGCTCACTTTTTCTCAGCTAAACTCAACTGCCACGGCCCCTGAAAGGACCGTCATCTGGATAGGATATTTAATTCATAGCTTTTCAAGCTTCAAAAACAAAACATTCTGCAGTGCTCTAATGCTAAATAAATTGGATACATAAAATGATACAGCACTGAGCACATGGCACTTCCTGAATGTGCAAAACATAACAGAATATGTAAACAGAAATGTTGTTAGGCCATGCCCTGCAGTTAACTCTTGTTATGATTTGATACTATCTAAAATAACTATAATAAAATTGAATAGAAATTGAATTAAAAACTTCCATGTGCCTAGATGTAAAACAAACAGACTTAAGTTATTGTTTATCCCAACATCTAAAGGCTGCTGAACTCTGACTAGTAAATCTTAGCACAACAGAGCAAAAGTGCAATAAATACACCAGCACGTCACTTTGCACTTTAATTATTACAATCACTTTTTAAGGCGTGGTATTGTCTGTACATTCATATGTGTCCTTCCTTTGTGTCCCAAGATGTTGATTTTATGCTGTTTTTTTTTCTTTTTGTGTTGTGAAGCTGCAGATTGTAGCACTATGCCCAAGACATATTTCCCCTCGGGGACAATAAAGTGCATTCTATGATATTCTATTCTAGTCTATATCGTACAAATTGGTGTGCATTCATTTTTGTAGTATATCGTACAAACCCGTTCACGAGAGTGTGTTGGGAAAACAATGGATGTCACATCCTAAACAGACAATTAAACCCACCTACAACGACAAAACAATATGCAAACTATTATTATTAAGCAATGTATGCCAGACAGTATACGATAGAAATCAATATGATCTCTTCACAGTTGCTGTTTCAAACTGACCTCAACTGACGCTGTGTTATTCCCTGAAAGCCCTTAGCTTACAGGCCAAGGTGGTTGGAGTGTTCCGGTGCTGCTTTGATAGTAGTAAGGTGGGATGTAGTGCACAGCTGTAGCTCGAGGAGATGTGTATATATACAGTATGTGTGTGTGTGTGTGTGTGTGTGTGTGTGTGTGTGTGTGTGTGTGTGTGTGTGTGATCCCTGAGCCTGGCACTCTCGGGCTGGAGGCTTGAGTTGGACAGACAGACAGACGGGAGGGGGGTTGTTTTTGTTGTTGTCGAAGTAGATCCCTGAGGTTGGAAAAGCCGGTTGCATCTGACCTCTGACCTTCCACCCCCACCTCTGGCTGTGACCCATACAAACACACACGGGCATGCATAAAAACCACACACACACACCCACACATCCAGAGGTATGCAATGGAACACACAACACAACTGAAGTACTGTGCCCACGCCTGCATGGACATCACAAATGCACATATAAAACAGGACACACACATACACATGAGTAATTCACGCCCCAGCTTGCAGGCCATAGAGACAAAGAAAGAAAATTCCACTTCAAATTTCCATTGAAGTCATTCCGTTTTCATGTGGTTTGTGTGTTTGATGTGAAAATGAAAGGCATTGCATTACGGTTGTGTTATTGGTGTGTTGTTCTTCTTCCTCTCTGTCTCACTTTTTCTGCCTCATTAAAAATGATCCTAATAGTATGGATGTTGAAAAGCAGTTAGTCTTTATTTAGCTGGCAGGTTTTTTTTTACACGAGTGAAGAAAAAGAAAATATATAGACCATAAATACACAAAGTTATACATCACTGAGACACAAAACAAACCATAAAACTATAAAACTCAATCACTGCTAAATGTTTTTGGAAGCCAATAAAATAGAAATTGAGGGGGATATGATAACAGGAGGTAAAAATATATATTTGCAGCCATACCAGAGAAAATTAGTTCCGCTCCAAAAATACTAAAATTCTGCAGATTTCAGATGCTGCCGATGGAGTCGCTCCCCTTTTTTTTTAGTCCGCACCAACCCTTAGTCTGTCCAGTCAGTCAGCCAGTCAACTACCTGGTGCCACTGACCAAGTTAGTAACTAGCCCATCAGTAGGTCAACCAGATATAAAAGACAGCAAGAGAGAGCCAGATATAGGCCAAGTTGGTTTTAAATGGTTCTGCATCATGGAGAGAGACTGGCCCTGTTTTCCAATGCGAATACTAACTATTTTGCAGTGGTGGAATGTAACTAAGTACATTTACTCAAGAACTGTACGTGAGTCCAAATGTTGAGGTCCTTGTACTTTATTTGAGTCTTTTCTTTTCATGCCACTTTTATACTTCTACTCCGCTACATTTCAGAGTGAAATATTGGACTTTTTACTCCACTACATTCACCTGTTACAGCTTTAGTTAATATATACTTCATAAATTAAAAATGTTGCCCACAAAACACATGTAGTTTATAAAATACAATGTTTTATTATAAATGAACTAGCCAACAATATAACGGCCATCAAAATGTTGCTGAAATATTTTGTTCCGATGCTTTCATGGACTCTCTATGGGCTTCTCCCTTGACTGTAGGCCTCCACGTAGCTTCCCGGCCCCCCAGGCAAGTTTGAAGAAGGAAACATGGAGGACCACACGTATTCAAAATCCAAATTTCAGGAACAGGAGTCTTCTTCTTCGCACAGAAAATGAAAAATTATATTGAAAAGAGCAAGAGACCGGCTTTTTGAAGTGTGAAGGCTACCGTAGCTGTAATAAGTACTGCGTGACTCGAGAGAGTTGATTGTGATATATGATCTCAACGCTAGATGGTAGAAATTCCCAAACACTGGACCTTTAAGTAACATTTTCAATGCAGGACTTTTACTCGTAACAAAGTATTTACAGTGTGGTATTAGTACTTTTATTTAAGTAAAGGATCTGAATACTTACTTCCACCATTGCTATTTAGCATGCCAGAAAAAGATTGAGGGTGCATTCCGATCAACTAGTAGTTCCCTGAATTTGAATCCATTTCCAAACGCTTGCTGGTGCAAATAATGAGGTCCACCATCGTCTAAAGGTTAATCCTTTATTTTATAAATGCATTTCAAAACACCTACAAAAATACTGACTGTGCAAGATTAACAACGAGCAGACGAGATCTAGAAAGATCACTCGCACACAGCTGAGGTTGAAAAACTGTGTGGCTTCCCAGATGCTGATTCCTCCATCCCCCTCTCACCTGTGATTCCCTTTCTAACCTCTGATTAGCACACATACTCACAGGTGCTCAGGTGACGTAGTGAGCAAACCATTCACACAAACATACCACACAAACACACACACATACACTATAGGCTACACATAATACACACATGCAGCACATGTCCAAATTGGCCACAACAGCTACGTTGTACCAGGATGTCCTACTGCATTAGGTCGGATGTTGCAGTATGCAAGCCAGCATGTTTTTCTGGCTATTCTGACCCACAATTTATTGTGGAGCATAAATGAACATGAGGGTCAATGTTCCAGGCGCATATGTTATGAAGAAGTAGTCCCAATAGTATGCACACTGCATGTAGTCTATTTAGTAGTATGTAGTCTAACCTTAACCCACTTTCGGGATTGCTCCTCTGCCGCCGGAAATTCTGCCGGATGTCCGTCCCCTTCCTCTTCCTTTGTGTTGGCGTTCTAACCTCCAGTGGATTTGTGAGGACTATGGTTAACTGCTCCTCAGATCTCTGCAGGGTAAATCCAGACAGCTAGCTAGACTATCTGTCTAATCTGAGTTTTCTCTCGCACGACTAAAACTACCTTTGAACGTACACATGTTGTTCCACCAAAACAAGTTCCTTCCCAAAGCTATTTTGCAGCGGCACCGTGGTCAGTGCCACCCATGACGATTGTGATTGGTTTAAAGAAATACCAATAAACCAGAGCATGTTTTTCTACTGTCCCGGAATGCTGTGTGGACTAGCCAGACCCTCTTCCGCAGCGCGGTGGAGGAAGGTCTGGCAATGCGAGACTACACTATATGCAACTAATACGTACTTTGTAAAGCCAGCAGCAGTACGTACTAAATTAAAAGGGAAAAGTATGCATTTTTGGAAGCCTGGGTTTAAGTGTGTTCAGCACCATGGAGAGAGACCTAAAGAGAGCCTGAATACTTACTAGTTTTGTAATAAACTTGCTGAGAGCTTCAAATCACTGAGCGGACTCTTTTTATCTAATTTTTTTCCCCCAATGTTTTTATCTTCTCCATTCTCTCTGTGATATCCTACCCAACCCCCATCTCTCAATTTTTCCAAATTATCAGCAAGTACACTTTATTACAGACCCTTCCTGATATAATTACAATACTCTCTTGCATGTCTCTCTTATTCCCTTTTCCATCATCCTCTATCGCTCCCACTCTGTCTCACTGCCTCCCTCTTTCTGATTATCTTCTCTCCCTCTTTCACTTTCTGGCTCACAAATCTTGAAAATTGAGATCTGAAGTATGGCGATGCTGGAAGCCTTGATACACGAGACAAATGTTAAAAAAATATATATATAAGGCTACCACTCTCAGTCAAATGAAGACACTCCTTTGGCACGTAGAGGCATGACAACAGCCTACCCCCAACTCCTTTGTCTGGGAGTTTCGAGAGCAAGCGGGTCCACTCGCTTTAGTTGGCTTCACATATTCAAGCGGAAAGCACACTGGAGTGTAGCAGTGTCTTTAGAGAGCTGTGTATTTAGGCTTTTAACCCCAAGCTTTGTTGCAGAGCGTAAATTGGAGCACTGCTTCGCAGTTTTAAGAAAACGCTTCCTGTTAGGCACTCACCAGAATAAAATAGAACTCAATGTGGACTGGACTGGCATTTACATTTTGATTTCTTTCATTATCCACAGTTGAGTCAGTTCTCCACATGGCTCAGGATCATTTCATGCATATCCATCCTGCGGAGCGCCACCGCCTCACAGCACGGAGCTCACATGCACTGCTGCAGGGCACGACCGTACACCTTCAGCTGCAGCCGACTGCTGCAATGTACATGGAGTAATGAGTATTTGAACTATTTATTGGATGTTGTTGGCTTTGTTTGGAGAAGAGAGAATACAATTATAACAAATTGCAGGAAATAGCCTAAAAGAAATAGCCTAAAAGGCCAAAAAAAAAGAGGGAATTTCTCCAGTGTGTGATCAATAAAGTCTATCATATCTTATCTTAAAAACCACATTGACATTTGACATCCAACAGAATCCAACAGAAAACTGAGAAAACATCTGCCTTTTTTTTTATTTTTTTTACATTACATTTCATTCAGCTGGCGCTTTTATCCAAAGAGACTTTCAACCATGAAGGTACAAACTCAGAACAACATGAATCGCATAGAAGAAGTACATTATCTTCAAATAAGCCAAACTACAAAGGGCCACATGTAAGTGCCTTCATGTAGTGCAATGTAAGTGTAATTAGAAATGGAAAGGGTTTTTATTCAGAAACATCATCTTCTTAGCCAGGGTGCAGTTGGAAGAGGTATTGCTTTTGTACTCAGGCGTTCTTAATTTCACATGAACTTTAGGTCCTGCTGCTTGCTTTATTGATTTAACCCTCGTGTTGTCCTCGGGTCCGATTTAAGTTTTTTTTTTAATCAGAAAAATGGATTTCTTTCAACCAAATTGCCCAAAAATAACATGGATTCATGGATGTACGTTGTATGGAACCCATGCAACGTTTATGGCAGGCAAAACGAATGATTACTTGAATTTTGGGTGTTTTATTCAATTTCATAGCATTTGAAAAAAGAAAAGAAAAAAAAAATTAAATGGTTTTAAAAAACATATCCTGACTAAACTTTGACATAAAGTTTCACTCAACATCCTCTGATGTTAACTATTAGTCAAAACAATTCATAATGTCTGCTTTTTTTAAACTCATGAATTAGTTATAATGTTAATTAAATGAGGTTTATTGTCAAAAAAAGTGACAGGAACGTTTAAAAAAGGGTCAAAAGCATGGGAAAAAAGCCCCAAAAATGTCGGAAAAAGTGCACAAAATGAAGGGAAGACCACACAAGGGTTAAACTTTCTCAACGCACATGCTAAACAGACACCTGTATCATAATGACAATAGAGCAAGATTCTTTTTAATAACATTGCAAAGGGAAATAATTAAAATATGTCAAATTGCTGGTAGTGTTAGAGCAAAGGTCAGGGGATCACTTAGCAGTAGGATTCATCATCATCTACAACCTGTGAATATCTGTACAGAATTCGATGGGATCCATCCAATTGTTGCTGAGCTATTTCACTCTGGACAAAAGTGGTGGACCGAAGGACCGATAGACCCATATTACTGTTAAATTGGGGTCCTATGTGCTCACAGCCCAATGGTCCCACAGCCCTATGTTCCCACATTTCTAGGACATTTTCAAAATTAGGTCTTGTGTTCCTAAATTTCCCTTCAATTTAGTCCCTATCCTCCCACAACATTTTTAGGGTTAGGGTTAAGGGGATAAAATCTGATACAAATTTATGAAAAAGGAAATGTGGGAACATAGGGCCTAATTTAAAAAATAAAATCTTAGAAGTGTGGGAACATAGGGCTGTGGGAACATAGCCACGCTCCCATTAAATTATCCAGAAAACTCCTGTATATCTATGTTGAGAAATATTAAGTATACCAATAAACAAAATCTTAGCCATGGGAATTTACAGGGAGCATAAAAGTACTTCCACTTTGCACCTCTATGGAAAAGCCAAGTTTATAGAGATTAGGATCTGATTTGTAGTTTCATGCTCATGAGTTTTGCTTATGTAAATTGTATTTCAAACACATTTAATTTGGATAGAAACCTACAGGTACATTACACCGCACTCTGATGGTGCGTGGCAAATGAATGAATAGAAAATTTCATTTAGGTGTGACTCAGTTTGTCAAAATAAATGAAAGTGGGAGGCTACAGTCGGTTGAAGCTGTCACATTCATTACAACTAAATAAGTAATGCTTTATTACATTTGATCAGATGCATTCAAACAGCTTTGTGTAATTGTTTTAAACCAGAACAAAAACTGAAGGAAGCTGAAACTTCCACGTTTCCACCACATTCTCACTCCCATCACGTCAAAAAGCAACGCTTGGTCAGGTGCCTTTGGTGTTTGTTATTGACGCAAAAGTCGCCTTTGGCGTCATTTTAGACGCGCTTGGTCAGGACTCTTGATGTCACTTTTATGATCCTCTGGGACGGGACGTACGTTTAACTGACACGCTACACAGAAACGGGACGTTAGTCGTTAGGTTTAGGAAAAGATGGTGGGTGGAGTTACAAAATGTACGTTTCAGTGACACGCGGGACAAGAAGGAGACACGATCCCCAGTCTCCTGGGTGAAAGTCCTGTGTTGCTTGACCCATCCAACCCCACAACTAACCTCCTTACGCGGGTTTTCAGTCTGTCATACTACTTGCTACCGTTGTCCCTCTTAAATATGCAGTAGTTAAGCCTTCTAAAACTACCTTTCTGTCATATTTGCTGAAACTGATCCTATGTTCCAGTAGAACTACATGAAGCAGGTCATTAAAAATAAATCCGGCTCCTCTGGCACCACCTACAGCCTGTAGTGTGATTTGCTAAAATCCACAGCTCCCTGTTCAGATGCACCAATCAGGGCCAGGGAGGGATGTCTAACTGCGTGTCAATCACTGCTCATGCACACGCATTCATTCTCCCTTGTGGGGGTGGGGGGTTAGAAGACCGTTTTGGGCTTTAGCGGAAAGGGGGGGAGGGACTGAGAAGTTGTCGATGTTCAAATTTTTTTGGCTAAGTCCTGGATCTTCACCATCCTACCTACAGCACCTTTAATACTTCGTCATCTTACAGCGATGCGGTCGACCTGCTGCTCTGCCCGCTGCGTTCCATACAGACCCTAAAGGGTGATCGTTGCGTCGGTGTCAGACGCTGAGAGACACTGACCAAGCGTCAGTATTTTAGGAGTTGGGAGTGAGAACAGGTTGACATTTCATATGATTTACAACTGGAGTATGTTTTCATGTATTTAATTACCAACTGTAAAAATGTACTGCACATACTTGTGACACATTTTATTTGCTAATTAGTCAGATATTTCGTGGCTAAGTCTCGGTGAAGGAATGGCAATAAGACTAAAGACTGTTCAGTTCTGAATTGTGTAATGTTCTCTAAATGTGAGAGTCTGGATCTGTGTATGCATCACCAAATCTGATTTAGAAACAAATTATTAAATGAATAAATGAAAAATAGTCCAGGTTTATATATATATATATATATATATATATATATATATATATATATATATATATATATATATATATATTCTTTTTTTTAAACACATTTACTATTTAGCAATTAGCTGCTGAATGTAGGCCAACCCAACTCTGACAGCTACAAAATATGTACTGCTAATTAGCTTTGCCTGGATCATATTCACTGCACTGTTGTTGTTTTTTCAAAGCAGGAGGTGTGGCAATATGCCACACAGAAGTCTGAGTGAAGTGGTTGGGTGGATGATGATAGTTTGTTTCCTCCGCCAAGGAGATTAAGTTTTCGGTTTCGGTTTCGGTTGGTTGGTTTGTTTGTCTGTCAACAGGATGGTTGAAGGGTGTAGCATGGACAAAGGAAGAACCCATTCAATTTTGGGGCGGATCCGAATCACGGAGCAGATAAAATAAAATGAGTTCTGGGCTCCCTGAGTGCACTTTTAGTTCTGGTTTGTTTTCCCGGGAAGGTTCATGGTTTTTCCTTTTTCTCGCTCTTCAGGTCAGCCTTGTCAGTCAGTATTTCAATCGATAATTGTCAAGGAGCCCACGAACAAAATGTGATGGATACGCTATGTGGTAATATATTTTCTTTCTCCTTGTCAGGCTTTTTTTGTATTTAACATCTATAGTAATTCTTCCCCTTATAGGAATACATCACCTCTGTCCTGCATTGAAAATGTTACTTAATTAAAAGTATGTATAAGTATCGTCAGGAAAATGTACTTCAACGCCGAAAAATCCTCCCATTGTAGAAAGTGTAAAGGATCCAACCAGTTGTGTGTTTAATGGTCTCATCATCTCAGCTGTACTTGTAGGCCGTCATATTGTTGGCTAGTTTCATTTACAATTAAACATGAGATTTTATAAACTACATGTGTTTTGTGTGCAACAATTTGAATGTATAAAGTAACTAGTAACTAAAGCTGTAACAGATGAATGTAGTGGAGTAAAATGTACAATATTTCTCTCTGAAATGTAGCGGAGTAGAAGTAGAAAGTGGCATGAGAAGAAAAGACTCAAAATTACCTCAAATATGTACTTAAGTACAGTAATTACTTAGTTACATTCCATGTGCATGTTAAGCAGTATGTGTGTGTGTGTGTGTGTGTGTGTGTGTGTGTGGTTTGTGTGGTGAGCTCTTTGTCTTGTCACTTATAGCGCATGTCTGAAGACTTTCACCCTGCTCAGCCGAAGCAGCGGCTGCATAATTCAGCCGGAGCGATGGGGGACTCCCACAATGATTGAACATAATGACGTGTGAACCCCATTAGCGGCTAATCAGAAAACAGCAATGAAGCTGATGATGATGAAGATGATGCCGGTGAGAACTTCATCGCAATCATCAACCCCCTCTGAAAAAAAAAACAACAACCTCATTCTGCTTTCTAAGGAGAGTCATTGGCTTTGAAGAAGAAAGGAGTTGAAGGGATCCTGCTGCAGTGCGTTGCTGCATGCGGTTGCCGCTGCTTACGCAGCTACAGAAATGCCGACATGGATACAGCAAGGTGTTGGTGAATAATGCATCAGTACCACAGGAGGAAATGTGCTGCCTTTCCACTTGTTGAACTCCTCCGGTGTCACGTTCGCTTCCGTTCTTATTATTCACTCGTGTGAAAGAGTGGCTGTTACTGCTGATGCAATTTAACCTCACGTTAAAAAAAAGGAAAGAAAAAGAAAGTCACCTGAAAATTTGTAGTGAACTGTAAGAACAAATTCTGTTCTTCGAAACATTCCGCCTTCGCAAAATATTGTGTGGTTTACAGAAATGGGCTGATATCACACAAAGACAAATCGACCAATGTGGTAAGCACGAATGACTTTAAGATTTCTTGAAGATTTCTTGACAAGAATAAGAGTCATAAAAACAGTCTGATGTTGTAACTGCTAAAGAGGTTAAAGATATTAGATATGAAAATGCTCGATCACGGAAGGCTTGGATCATGTGATACAATAACCACCGAAAGGGCTTTTGCATATTTTCACATCCAACAGACACGGAGCAACGTCCTTATGCCATTGGAGTCGCGTTCGCATCCACCAGATGAATTTAAGTCCACAAGCCAGACACTCTCTCTCTCTCTCTCTCTCTCTCTCTCTCTCTCTCTCTCTCTCTCTCTCTCTCTCTCTCTCTCTCTCTCTCTCTCTCTCTCTCTCTCTCTCTCTCTCTCTCTCTCTCTGTCTCTTTCTCTCTCTCTCTCTCTCTCTCTCTTTCTCTCTCTCTCTCTCTCTCTCTCTCTCTCTCTCTCTCTCTCTCTCTCTCTCCCTCCAAGGTCTGGCTACACCACAGATGCATTCTGGGATAGACGATAAAAAAAACGCTCTGGGTTGTTTGCATTTCTTTAAACCAATCACAATCGTCTTGGGTGGCGCTAAGCTCCGGGCGCTCTTCAAGATGGTCTCATGAAGGAACTTGTTTTGGTGGAAATATTTGCACCCCCGCAAAAGAAAACACCAAATACAATATTAGATGAAGTTAACTGTCGACACAATATAGTAACATGAGCTATTTAAATGAGCTGATACAAACCTCATTGGCTCTTACCAGTGTATCACCGTGTGTACTTTGTCCACAGCAATCCCACCAATCGCAGGATCCAAATGTTCTTCAAAACATGCCATCTTCAGCGTGTAGCTTGCTAGCTCGAAGTTTGTTGTTGTTTGTCGAAGCGAAGGGATTTTTAGAAACAGCAACACACACAAAGCGGAAGGTGAGGGACATCCGGCAATTATCCTGGAAATGTGAATGAATTGAAATGAAACGGTTTTAATATCCAGAATATAATATTGTTTAATTTGTTTTTTTTTGTTTTTTTATGTTTGTTTAAAGTCATGGTATTACACACTCTGGTACAGTAGGTGGCAGCATGCACCTTAAAGTGCTCATATTATGATTTTTGGCATTTTCTCCTTTCCTTTTTTGTGTTTATATATATATATATATATATCTTTTTGTGCACGTTATAGGTTTACAAAGTGAAAAAGCCCAAAGTCCCCCCAAAGGGACTTACCATCTCCAACAGAAAACACTGTTCCCTAACTGCTCCAAACAGCTCTATTGTAGTCCAGCCTTTACTTCAGAGACAAACGTGGTCACTTTGTAACACACGTTATAATGCTCACCTAGCTGCTAGCATGGCACGCCCTCATACTCTGCTTCTGACTGGCTAGTAGGGCTGGGAAAAAAATCGATTTGATTTAAAAATCGAGTTGGTAGGTCAAATCGATTCATATTTTCAAAAAATCTATGTTTTTGATTTTTTTTTTATGTTGATGCACTTTAATTAAATAAAAAATATAAAAATAAAAAAATAAAATAAATATATATTTTTATAATATATTTACAGTTCACAGTTATTTTGTTTTAAATGGAAGGGGGGAAAATCGAATTGAGTTTTTTATAAAAAAAATCGCAGATTTTTTTAGGGAAACAAATCGCCCAGCTCTACTAGTAGTCCTTACCTAGGTACTGTCAGGGCACTCCCTCATACTCTGCTTCTGACTGGCTAGTAGTCCTTACCTAGGTACTGTTCTACTCATCACCTACAAAGCTCTCAATAATCTGGCCCCTCCATACCTCACAGACCTCTTACAGCACCATCGCCCCTCCAGATGCCTTCGCTCAGCAGACTTAAACCTCCTCAAACCCATCACCAAATCAACCCACCGAACTTTGGGGGACCGAGCCTTTGCATTAGCTGCCCCCACCCTCTGGAACTCACTCCCCATCCACATCAGAAACTCGGACTCACTGGACACCTATAAAAAACTGCTCAAAACTCACTTGTTTCAATTGGCCTATCCATAATTTACTTATCTTGTTTGTTTCTTTCTTTCTTTCTTTCTTTCTTTGTAAAGCGTCTTTGAGTTCCATGTAAAGCGCTATATAAAACTTGTATTACATAACATGTATTATTATTATTATTATTATTATTATTATTATTATTACTGTCAGGGCACGCCCTCATACTCTGCTCCTGACTGGCTAGTAGTCCTTACATAGTTACTGAGCATGTGCGACTCCCAACAAAGATGGAACAGAAGTGCGACGCCTCACTCTGTAGCTAAAACAGAGAGCTCAACACACAGGGTGAAAAGAGGAGCTGCAGCAATGTGCAGTACAACAAATATATGGTGTTTTTTGAAAATGAAACCATGTAAACCTATACTGATATAACCTCTAGGTAACGCTTTATAATAACCATCGCTAATAAATGGTAAATTGATAGTTGATTAAACTTAAATTAATAGTAATTTTACTGTTAACCAACAACAAATTGATAATTCATAATGTTGACTAATTATTAGTTATGCTTTAATTTATGTTATAAATAATAATAATATAATTCTCTGGAGGTTTGATATACAGACTTTTTTATAATGTCGTCTCCGGAAAATCCCCATGGGTGTAATATAAAATGTCCCTTTGATTGTACATTTTTAAAAGAACTTTTAAGGAATTATAAAAGTAAAATGTATTACATTTCTTTTTTAAATGTTTCTGTTTCAAGCCAACATGTTCAAATCAATGAATCACTTCCTATTTTGGTTTTTCAAAGAAATATCCTAAATCCTTGCTGCTCGGGCTGGGGAAGACATAAATTTTTTTTGTGACAAACAATTGTTTCAATCATTTCTAAAGGCATGTCGCTCTGATGCACAATTCGCTCATAAAGAGACTCTTACAGTGCGAGCGACCTAAATCTTTTTATATGGAAATGACTTGTAACTCATGTGTAATTTCCTTTAGTGCAGTTTGTGCTTTCCCTGATGCACAAACAAAACCTATATATCCCGCCTATACAGCGTCTGCATGTGTGCCACTTCCAAGAGAGCATTAAGGCGCCGTGTTTCCGCGCCAGCAAAACACATTACATGCATGCATAATGTAGATCTGTGTTTCCATTTGCTACAAAACGTTATTTATCCATCTCTGCTCCACCATTGACAGGGAAGAGGAATTATCACATGTTTCACATTTATTGTAGGAGGCAACAAGCACAAATAAGAGCGAGACAGACACCATCTTAACACAGACAACACATCTAGATTTCATTTGTTGATAAAAATCAATCTAATGTCTCACAAACAAGCCTTTGAGTGAACATCATGCATTCATTTCTTTGGTAGTAGTATTAAAAGAGAAGATTTATACTATTGGGACTCATTAATCAATATGATTTTACACAGCAAACAGGGGTTCTGCCTTGCTCAAGAGCACTGCCAATGTGCTTTGAGCAAGGCCCGAATCCCCCAACTGCTCTACATCAAATCCATGGGCAGCCTCCTCACTCTGACATCTCTCCATTAGTGTATGTATAGCAACCCGGTCTCACGCCAGTTCGTGAAATGGTTGCGTTATTTTTATTTATTGATTTGTGTACAGGACACGATTTTCTTGTTAATTTCGTGTACAGGCCACGATTTTTGAACGTGACCATTCCACGAACTGCCATGACACTGGGCTGCTCTGGGGGACGCAACAACGGGGAAATGAAACGCCACAATGGGGAAATTAAACGCCACACGCCAGTGACTACAACGGGACGGACCGCCACACGGGAACGCGATCCCCAGGCGCCACTACTTTACACACTACTCCCTACCGTTACTGTGATCACAAAATATGCTTCCCATTGAAATACATGAAATTAAAATTGGTAATCACCACACGAAAAAAACGACATTATCATGTCTTGTTCACGAATCAATAGATTCAATAACCGGGCTGTGTATAGGTACTGAGCATGTGTAATTCAGTCCTGTGTGTAATGTGTGTAATAACAACAGAGTGAAAACATTGTAATTTCGTAAGTATACATTATTATTATTATTATTATTATTATTATTATTATTATTATCAAAATTATATACACCAAAGCTCCAACTTATGCATGATATAGCACTTACCGTAAATGCTTCAGTTGGACAGAGCTATGTGCTAATAAAATAATTTGGTAATAATTAGACTCTCGTGGCATCATCAGTATAAACGGGGCAGCGTTATTGTAAGTGAGTAAATAAAGATGTATTTCTATATCGCTTTTCACAGATAAAAGATCACAAAGTGCTTTATAAAAAAACATACAACATGATACACATTAAAACAAAGCACAATTAAAATCCCCATACATGAAAATAAAGTGTAAGAGAGGTCATCCAAAGGCCTGTTTCAAAAAAAGTAGGTCTTCAACTGATTAAAAGAGTCCACAGAGACAGCAGGCCATGTTGGACGAGGCAGAAACGCTCGGGTTTCTTTCTCCGTCTGACTTTTAGTCAATAATGTTGCCAATTACCATTGTTAAAAAAAAAAAAATTCTTTTTCACCAAAAAAGGCTTACGACTGTCTTCACTTTCTTGCAAAGTCCTTCTTGTCTGAGGAAGAAAATGTGTGGGTTCAAATGATTTCCATTCATTTTCATATCAGTAAACAACATAAATTCATAATCACCTCACCTTTTCTAGGAGATTTTCTTTGTAGTCTGTCTTTCAAGTTATAACATCCGTATGATTAAAACAGTTTTTTACATTGTATATATTTATGACATTTTCCTTTTTTCTAGCAGAGGGTGCAGCTGAGCACATAACAGTGTTGAAAACATAAATATAGCCCTCTAGCCCCAGAAATAGGGCCCTATTTTAATGATCTGATGAACGCCTGGCAGGTGCGTCCAAATCCACTTTTGTTAGTTTGACGGCAGAAAAAAAGGGTCTGTGTGCCGGGCGCATGGTTCTAAAGGGTTGTACTTCGTGTCTTCATTAATTCATAGGTGTGTTTTGGGCGTAACATGCAATCAACCAATCAGAGATCATCTCCCATTCCCTCTAAAAGCCAGGCACGTTTGGACCTTGACACATTGCTGTTATGATGGAGGATTTGCACCCTAATATTTTTATTTGTAATCTTTTGCATGTGTGTGTGCTGCTGTGCGTCCCTGTGTGTGTGTGTGTGTGTAACAATCATAGTGTGTGCACACTGTGCATAAGCCTAGGAGCATTTGACTAATTTGCTGTTAAAATAACAATGAAATTGATGAAATGCTGCGTTGTTGACTTTAGACCAGGTTTTTGTTGGCCAATGGTGCGATCACTTCCCGCTGCCTCAAGATAGCAATACACCCAGAATGCACCTGAACACACCTCCCTGTAAGAGCAGTACGCCCATGGGCGCACAGATGGGCGCAGGTGCATTTGTTATTTAAAGGGATGTGGGCGCTGGGCGGGAAATTGACAACTGCGTCGGTCTTAAACTAGCAAAGACACAAGATAGGGCCCGTAGTGTCTCACACATTTGGGCATTTTTGCTACCAGTAATGATCCCCTTTCCACGCCTGGCAAGCACTAACTCTTCAGTGGCAGATCGATAATGGATAGTCGGCGGCCGAGACTGCGGCGATTAATATCGACGGCTGCAAATGGAAGCATGTCTGAATAACTGCATGTGGCGCCTACGTATGATGTTGGTTGCACTACAAAAAAGAAGGGGAAAAAGGGTTCCGAGAAATGTGTCACAGCAATGAAATGATTCGAGCCCAGAGCACTTTATAAACTCCTTTTCTTTCACTATCTATCACTTTAAAACAGCAGACTGATATCATTTTCATAACAAGTATTGATTAGTTCTGTGCTATAGCCCAATCAACAAATTAAGCCGTGTGCGAGTCATGGAAATATTTGCTCCTTAAGCATTTGTGTATCCGTGTGTATGAAGTTGTGTGAGCGCGCGCACACACACACACACACATTTTTATATTCATGTTCATTTTATGATGACAAAAAGCCCCACAAATATACTGGCACATTTGTTTAAGAATAAGTAACAAGAAATTGCAGGACCAAAATATTAAAAAGTAAGAAAAGAGAAAGGAAGTAATTATTTTTCTTTAAAAAAAAGTTTTGTGGAAAAAAATCAATATCAGCCTATCCATCATCTGGTTTTTTAACTGAACTATCGTAACATCGTGATACTGATATTAGACCATATTTTGTATTGCACACACAAGTAACCAATTCTGATAGCAAGGAACTACAACAGTAGTTCACATTACATGATCAAAAAAAGATTATGAAAAATGAAAGTCTTTAAAGTGAAATTACAAAGTGCCTAACAGACACAGAGAGCACAGGGCATTACAACAATGTAGAATATGAATCAGAATGTAAAGGGAAATATTAAAAGAACAAATGTGATAAAAAATAAAATAAAATAAAAAATAGAAGAAATTTAAAAAAGGAGAGTCTAATTAATTTTTTTAAGATTATTTTTGGGCATTTTCGGCCTTTATTTTTGACAGGACAACTGAAGACATGTAAGGGGAGAAAGAGAGAGGGGGGGGGGGGTTGACATGCAGCAAAGGGCCGCAGGTCGGAGTCGAACTCTCGGCCCTCTGCGTCAAGGAGTAGACTATAGAGTCTAGACTACTAGTCTATAAAGTAAGTTTATGTACTGTATGTATGTGTGTGTGTGTGTGTGTGTGTGTGTGTGTGTGTGTGTGTGTGTGTGTGTGTGTGTGTGTGTGTACATATACTGTACGTGGCTGTAGTGTGCCTGAGTGTGTGTGCCAGGGCCACTAAGTGTCCGTGTGTTTTCTTTTGGTGCAGGAGCGCGTGCGTCTTTAAATATTCTAATCGATGTTTACGACCCCTGGCATGAGGAGGGCTGTCAGCGTGCCAGCATCACTGCAGCTGGGGAGTCTGCCCCCCTCCCACCCACCCCACCCCCCCCCCCCAAAATACACACACACACACACACCACCATCACCACCCTCAGCTGCTGTCACTCCTGTCACAGGTTTCTTTAACCTCTAAACATCCTGATTCTTTCCTGCATCCTCTGTCTTTTCTTTCTCCTCTCTCTCTCTCTCTAATGTGTGTGTGTGTGTGTGTGTGTGTATGTGTGTGTGTGTGCGTGTGTGTGCGCGCGTGTGTGCGCGCACGTGTGTGTCTCTATCTCTCTTTGGGGTTTCAAATCATGATCCCCCTCTGCTGCTGCAAGGAAATCTCCACCTTCTGAGCGCCGGTAATGTAGTCACTGACAGTTGCTCTCTCTCTCTCTCTCGCTCTCTCTCTCTCTCTCTCTCTCTCTCTCTCTCTCTCCTCGGCATCCCCCCCCCACCCAACCTCCCTCCTTTCCAAGCATCCTCCTTCTCCTCTCACATCGCGCTCCGGCTCCACTTGCGCTCTTAGCCTCCTGCCTGTTCGCTGCTCTCCGCTCTCCGCCTATCTTCCTCAATTGCACACACACACATACACGTACACACACACACACACACACACATTTACACACACACACACACACACACACACACACACGCATGGATGCATGCATACACTCTCCCTTTCTCTCACTGTCTCCCCTCTCTCTCTCAGTTACACTTGGTCTGGTGCAGACTTGAGGAGCCCCAGAGAGGACATGATGCTGCTGGTGATTCTGTTGGAGCTTTCGCTGTGATTTTTCTTTATCCTCTTTAAAAAAAAAAAGAAAAAAAAAAAAAAAAGAAAACTGGACTCAGAACAATGTTGATGCAACAGCCCCTCTTCCCTCTGCGCGGTGTTGATCTGCCTGCCTCCTGCCTGGAATCAGCCCGTTTTGGGGGGATTTAAGCGACAGAGAGAGTGTGTTCTGTTCTGCGCTGCGCTGCGCTGGCTGTGCGCTCTGCGGTTCCAGTGGATCTTCCTCATCTTCCTTCGTTTTGGCGTCTCCCCCACTGAAGGATGCTCAGTTCTTTCCGCCATCAGGAATACTACTACTACAACTGCCAATACTCCCGCTGCTGTCCACTTCTCTGCTCCAGCCAGATCGCAGTCTGAGGCGCCCCCCACCCCCCGAGTCCCCCTAAATGGGAAGAAGAAGCATGTCAGTGCCCGTATTGCACATGGAAATAAGCCGTCTGCTGCTGCGGCTGGTTCTGCTGGACTCCAGCCTTTAAACCAGACTTGAGATTTACCCGTACATCACCGAAAAGGCTCGGAAGAAATAGGGGGGGGGGGAATCCTAAGAGTTCCTCTCTTGACAAGCCAAAGATTCCTGCATCACTGTATATATCGAAGGAGCACCAGCTGCTTAACCAGCTCTATGGTTTTCTGACTTGTCCAAGACTGCGTTTTTGGCATCTGACTGAGAGGTAAGGCTGCTTTTTACTTTTTGACATTGCTGGGTTCGCTTCTTTGGGTCATTTTCACTCCGCTCTGCTGCTCCTAAGCAACATTGATTCTGTATACTTTGGAGAGGAACAGCTCAGTCTCAGTGATGTGGCAGATTTTTTTGCTTGGCTGTATTACTTCTCTTGGTCTCTTGGTCTGTGTTCACTTTTGAGCTGCTATCGCTTCTCCCAAGCTTAGCGGGATTAGTCTGCTCTGTCCTGTTTGCCGTGCATCACTCAGCGTCCGTAGCGATGTCCCTCACCGTGTGTGTTTCTGCTCGGCAGCCCGGGTTAGGAAACGAACGGCACTGCAGCTGAGAAGCCCGAGGTGTTTTAGAGTTAAGTGGATTGCTGGAACCGCCGAGCATCCACAGCGTCTGTGTGCGCTGACTTCTCCATGATCCGCAGCTATTTTTAAGTTCTTTTGTATCCATTTCAGGAGAGGAGAGGTCCATTATCTTCACTTTTAGGATTCATTTTCTGTCTCTGAAATCCAGGCGGCTCACTCTCAAGTTCGTAGGCAGGAAGGTTTTCATGTTCTCAAACGGCAGATATAGAAAAAAAGAAAAAAAAAGTCAGTTTATTTGTTCGGTGCATTCCTGGTTAAAAATGTCAGGAGAAAATGTGACGCTTGATATGCCAGATCTACTGTCTCACCATGCTCATCATCCACATGGACAGGTACAACACCCATTGGATATATATGGACCATCCTGCTTTGCATCGTATTTGGAAGTCTGCTATACTGTATTTCAATTTGATGCGTGGGTTATTCCCTGATCCAGATGTGCGGTTATTGCATTTAGCGGTTGACTAAGTGTCAGAGTCTGTGCCAATTGGGCGACTTTCTTCTGAATCAAGCAGTACAAATGACTGAGAATGCCTGGGCATCACATCCTGTTTCCGAGCGGATATTTGTTGCTGAAATGTCCACTCGCAGATGGTGTCGCTGGATCATGCCTGTGAAGGGAAATTCAAACTTTAAGGGTCAATGGCACTCCGGCATCTACTGTGCTGTGGTTTCACACATTTGTCGAATAAATGACTCAGTGGAAAGTCAGTGGATACGGAGGCTAGATGGAGTAACTTTTGATTTAAAAAAGAAAAATAGAGAAAAGACATCCTGCTTGGATCAACTGCTCCGAAATGATTCACAGATCAATGCTGCTTTAGCACCACAAGCAATGGACGTATCGAGGACTTGGAGCCAGAGGACTGTTGGGAAGATCTAAATCAATGAAGCGTTAGAAAAGCTCATGAAATATTTTAGCGTCAATGTATATCTCTGTGAGGACAAGCACGATCCCATTACTGCTCAGAGTCAGGATCCACAATGTAAAAAAACAACCCAAACCAAAGTCTTTTGGTCAAATATTCTTTATACAATAATGACATTACATGTGATATAATTCCACGTGTCGCCAATGCAGTTCGTTGTTTTCAGACCTTTCAGTTTGATCCGGAATAAATGTACAGGTGTGAAACCTCCCCCGGACCACAATCCAGACCAAACAGCTGAAATTTGGTCAGATCAATAGAGGTAGTCTCGGCGCCCGGATCAAGCTGAACCATGGTCCGGTTCGTTTCTGTGTGAAATGTGAAAGCATTTTTTGGATGGTTCAGACTTTCAGACAGAATACAGGCAACTCTGGCAGGCTATCATTGTGTTATAAGACCGGGAAAGCTCCTTTTAAGGAACAGCTCAAGTGTGTAGATGAGAGAGAGAGAGCGAGAGAGAGAGAGTGTGAGGGTGAATGCCCTTAGAGCAGACAGCTGTCGGCTATCAGAGCAGAGAGTAAATCAGCAGCTTACGTGTTAAGTGGTAGTAAATGAACAGCGTAGGTTTCCGTTTGTCTCTGAATAAATGCCGCAGCTCCTCGAACCCAAAGTAAAGTTCCCGTTTCTCGCTTCTCAACAACGCAACGAAACAAAAAGAGCCGCGGCAGCACGGAGAGAGCAACAGTCAGCTGGAAAAACTCCGACACAGAGAGAGGATACGAGAGGACGGGGAAGCCCGTCTATGAACCAATCAATAACAACTGTCGGGAGACGCAGCTCACGTGCGTTAATCACCAGCCAACATGGCTAGTAGATTTTTAAAGTTACCAGTCAATCAGATTTCTCACTAGCCACGTGTTTGTTTTTTTCTCCTAACTAAACTTTACGTTAATTTCAGCTAATCTGGTTGGTTTCGCGCCCAATCGATATGACGCGCCAGGCACATAGCCGACGGCTGTACGACACGTCACAAACAGAGTGTTCATGGGAAATGTAGGATTAGAACTACAAGCAGTGCTGCCAGATAAAGAGCGCAGGTAAACATCACCAAGGGTGGCGAGGAAGCTATTTCCCGTTGCTAGGTAACGACGTGCTATTATCTCATTGGTTGCGCTTTCGAAAGGTCAGCGGCACCTAGGTCAAAGTTGAAATAATTTGGGGAGCATGCCTATGTTCCCTCAGCCCTATGTTCCCACAAGATTTTATTCAAAATGTGGCCCTATGTTCCCATATGTATCAGATTTTATCCCCCTTTCTCCCAATTTGGTAGCCAATTACACCCAACCTATTATCCAGTAGCAATGGAATGTAACCCTAAAATAGGCCCTAATTTTGAGAAGAATTTTAGAAATGTGAGAACATAGGGCTGTGGGAGCATCGGGCTATGGCAACATAGGGCTGTCCACATAATTTGAACTTTGAGTGCAGGGCAAAGCGGCAAATCCGAGCGGTGTGTGACGCCAGGTGTAGCGCAGCGCATAGTTGGGCGCCACTGACACCCCCCCACCCCACCCCCCCGTTGCAAATCAATGGAACGGCTGGCACAAAGCAGTTTTGACGCCTATCATTTGTGGGCGGCTTAAGGCAGATCACTGCAATTGTATCAACAAAATGACTCATGAGAAACAATTTTGCAGTGCACTTGTTTTGACTGTCACGGAAACTTGATAGAAATCGACTCACGCTCCAGCGTTGGTGACAGTCAGCAGTTTTTGAACAAAAGGGCATGAACAAATTAGGGCATTTGACACCTAATTGCCTCACTTGATTCATCATCGTCATTGTTTGCTTCTCCGCTCAGTTGACAAAACAATTTCTCCAGTCAGTGTCCCATGGGATGGAAACAAAGTGCAGTGTTTCCATAAAGCACATTGTAATGTAGGCCACAAAACCAAACTATATACTGTACTATAGACTGTGCTGACAGGTGACAAATTGAAGGGAAAACATGAACGTGATTGGAGAAACATAAGCGCTATCTACCACCATCATCAAAAAACCAACTGAGGGAATATCTTTTGGAAGAATGGTGTTCATCCCGCTCGGAGACGGCAGACTTAGAGAATCAGTGCCAAAGTATTTTACAACAAGGAACAAAAGCACTTCATGTTGCCTTTTTCTGTTGTTTCTTTTGTCGCCCGACGGTAGCTGTAAAGCATCATAGGTCATGGTGGAGAGTTTGTGGATGAACTAATGAAAAAGAGACGGGGAATGTATCTTACACTTTGAGGGAACTTTATCTTTAGAGCAAATCCTGCCACAAAGGTGACCAATATTAGATTAATCCCAGATAGGGATTTTCATCATTTTCATCTATTTATAGGCCGGCTGTATTTCTTAAATGTGTGGTTAGCTTGAGTTCTTCTCTTTTCTTCAGTTTGGATGTCATTTCCCAAGTCATTACCCAGACTCTGCCCTGTAATTTGAGAAGAAAAATTTTTGTGTGTAGCTACATTGTTTTTTGTTTTTTTATTGTCTGGCCTAATGTATATAACATTATGTCATACAAAGCTTGCTTAGTTAGTAAACTTCTAAAAAGGTTGAAAAAAGCGTCACAAACGTTGGAAATTGTCACAAATGTCAGAAAAGCGACAACAAATACGTTGGATGAAAGCCCAACATGTCAAAAATGACAAAAACGTTGTAAAAAGGCCTTCACGGCCGAAGGAAGTTGCCGGAAGCACAAATGATGCAATTTGACTGTGAAACTGTGAAATACGTTCTATTTATATAACTGTTAATACACCGATATTTCTTAGCATGTGTAACTGGCAGATGCTCCTGCAGTTTATAGCGACAGATGATTTATCTTCACTTATTTCTGCGTCTTATTCAATATGGTCCACCTTTGAAACCACACTTGTAACGGGTGGTTCAAAAGCACCCCCATTACCAAAGGTCCATAGTTTAAGTCGGGGGGGGTTTTGTGTTAAAAATAAACAAGAGTCTTTTAAAAATAATGACGGCCAATCATTCAAATCCCGGTCAAATACTGACGATCTACGCCAAACATGTAACAATCTAACGTCTAATGCCTAGGAGGGTCCTCATAGTTACAAACACACACACACACACACACACACACACACACACAGATACAAGTGATGCATAACCACATTGGAATGCAAGGGGCTTCACCCTAGAAGTCAGTGAAGTTGATTTGGAGCCAGAGGACGAGCTGTGTGTCCTTCAGCATCTCAGCACCTTAAACAAATCAACTGGTTTTAGTGGTCTGACGACAGCCTTCACTGTCCTCGTTCACTGTTTGTTCTTCTTCGAGTCCATTTTTTCTTCCCTGTGTCCCTGCCTTTTCTTCTTGCTTCCTTCTGTCTTGTTGCTTTCTTTTATTTCCTTCTGCCCCTCCATCATTTCCTCCCTTCCGCCACAGTGCCTATGTACTTCATACGTACGTGTGTATATACTGTATATACGTGTGTGTGTGTGTGTGTGTGTGTGTGTGTGTGTGTGTGTGTGTGTGTTTATCTAGCGTCCTAGTTTCTGCGTCCACTCTCCTGTTACACGAGCAACGTTGCATCTCCCCTTCAATCAACAGTACCAAGACAACAACAGCTTTTCTGAATTCACTGTAAATATTTCTTGTTATTTGCCAGCAGTGTGCTGCTCAGTAAATCCTGTATGCATGTGTGTTTTTGCTCTAAGTTGGATTGTGTACAGTATGTGCGTGCATGTATGCATGTGTGTTTGCAAGCGGGGATGTCTCTAGGGGGGCAGGGGGAAATTGGAGGCTCACTTTCTTTCCACTAATTACCCTGCAACAGTCCCCACTAATTGTCAGGGCCTCGCACGCATTTGATGTCTTTAAATATCCAGCAGCATGAAGCCACGCACATGAGGCAGGGAGATTGTGAAAGGCGGGAAAGGGCAGAACAAAGCAGGTCTGTGGATGTGCTTTGAAGTTGTGCACAACCTGTAGCCTGCAGAATAACTGCCGCTGGATGTGGGCCCATGTCCTCAGAGGATCTGCCTGGTTGTTACTTTAGTTCGGCATTACATACCAGCCTGTTCTCATGAACCCCACGTAGGGAAGAGGTCGGGTGGATGGTTGGGTCATAGAACACGGGAGTGTTCTTTCCCGGGGAAAACCACAGACTTTCACCCAGGAAATGCGTGTTCCTTGGGAGTGTTCCTGTTACACCACTCGGATCACGACGGTGCTAGTAGTAGTGTATTAAAGTTCAGTTTAATTCCTTCACAGCAAGACTTGTCACCAAACAGCGAGTTCAAGAGTACATCACCGCGCACACACACACACACACACACACACACACACACACACCGTATTCTTCTTGGCCTCGACTACAACCTGAAAACGTGTCTTATTCTATGGTTTCTTGCAGTATCTTGTAACAACAAATCTCTACTCATGTAGCCACCTACTGGCAAGGTGAAGAAATGCATAACTTATAATAAAACTACATCTACATCTTAATACATAATACAATACATACATAATACAGATTAAATTATGGATTATGTGTAAACAAACTAAAATACTTGACTAGGGGTATTTCCAGGTGCTACATTTCAATTCAAACCATTTAAGAACTTAATTTAAGAATTTAAGTGCCTAAACTTAACTGTCGTCGTTGCGTAACGCTCAGTTTTTGTCGCCTAAACTTAACCGTAATGTCTGCCGAAACGACCGGCAGCTCGCGGTGCTCTGTCCACAGCTCAAATTCACCTATTCTCGGGTTAACTGAATCATAGTCTGTATCGACGACGGTTCATTTACCCGATTGCTCCGGTGCCGGCCGAATGATCCACCCGATGTCGCTCATTTTCGACCAGATGCCCCTCACCTTTTGCTTTCTTTATGTTGGCGTTCTAAACTCCGGCCATTTATTAAGAACTTTGGTTAACTGCTCCTCAGATCCCTGCATCTCCTATCCTGGAATGCATGTGCGGTGTAGCCAGACCTAGTCTATATCCTCGAGGTTCCACTTCCGGGATTGCTCCAGTGCCGCAGGAAATTCCGCCATATGCATTTATGTCTGTTTCCTTTCAGTTTTCTCTGTGTTGGAATTTTAAATTTGGTGGATTAATAAGGACTATTTTTGACTGCTCTTCAGATCTCTGCAGGGTAAATCCAGACAGATAGCTAGACTATCTGTCCAATCTGAGTTTTCTCTCGCACGACTATTTTGCAGCGTTTCTGCCGCCCATGACCATTCTGATTGGTTTAAAGAAAATGCCATTGAACCAGAGCACGTTTTCCTCCCATCCCCGAATGCTGTGTGGAGAACCCTCCTACAGCGCGCTTTGGACGAGGGTCTTGCAAAGCGAGACCTTACTCCACAGCGCTGTGGAGATAGGTCTGGTAATGCGAGACTGCATTACTATTACTAAAACGTCATCATGTTCATTTTGTCCTCAGTTAATGTGGCTAAAATATAATTATGTCAATAATGGTTTAATCATAGAAAGTAACGCAAACAAGAGAGGAAACAAAAGCTCTCGGTACACCAGGGAAGAAAGTTTGTTGCGCCATTAAAACCAGCAGAATAAAAATGAGCGTCTGCTGCATTTTGTATTCCAAGAAGTAAATGTCTGCAATGGGCATGGAAGCAGGATAGAAGGAGGAACGTCTTTCTATTCAGTGGCTGCTGCTATGTACACTACTAATGAAACGAGACGTGTACTTCGCCCTACAGGCTACGCTAAAATCTGGATGCTTAAAGCTAGAGAAAGCAAACGATGAAATCCAGTTCGACGTTGACATTTATTAATGTGAGAAAAGAAAGAAAACGACTGTTTTGCAAGCAAAAATGGCATTGGTTTTATGTTGGCTTCCGACAGATGGGGCTTGATTGTATCTCCCTTGGGGTATTTATGTGTACATGTTTCCTAAATAAAATGGCGTTCTCAGGACCTGAGAGAGGGACAGGCGCGGGACGAAAAAGCCAGACTCTCCCGTCTCCTGTCTTCTCTGTGAATGGCTTTATCTCCCCCCTGCCACTGAGCGATACTGACAGCCTGCATTAGCAACCTGGAACTGGTTTTAACTCGAGAGTTTGAGTCCTTGAGGGAATTGATCTGTCTTGTAGGGCAGAACAAAAGCCAACACAAAGGTCCGACCAAAGGTTAGAAAAGTCGGCGTGAACGGACAGACAGCTGTGCAGAGAGACAGACAGGCAGGTGCTCAAGGGAGCCGACGGGCCCTGTTTATCAGTAGAGCAAATAGATTTAATAATGACAAAATACACATTGATAGCTGGGAGCCAAGGGGAATATGGGATGCTTGATCGCTCTGTGTAGATTCCTCAGGTTAAGCACGCTTGATTTAACCCTCCTGTTGTACTCGGGTCATATTTGACCCGTTTTTAAAGTTTCTATATGAAAAATTTGGGTTTCTTTCAACAAAATTGTACAAAAATGACACATGTGGTTCCATAGAAACGCTCTTTCAGTATAATTAGCGATCACTTCACCGCTTTCATTTAATTTGGGGTGTTCTATTCAATTTCATTGCATTTGGAGAGAAAAAAATGTAATTGTTTCAAAACAGTATCTTGACTAAACTTTGACATAAACCAGTCTGGGATTCTCTCAACATATGTTCCTCTGATTTAAAATATTAGTCAAAATAATTCATAATTTCAGCTTTTTTAACTCCAAAAAATAGGTATAATGTCATATGAATGAGGTTTAATGGTCAGGAATTCCAAAAAGAAGTGTAAAACTAATGAGTCGGTGTTAGCGGTGAATCCGGTGGTAAAGAAAAAAAAACAAAAACCCTGGAAAAAGTGACAGAGCATCAAGAATGGTGGAAAAAGGATCTAAAAAAAGGGTTAACTTTAGATTTTTTTACCCGGGAGGACAACACAAGGGTTAATGTTCTGTGAAGGGAGACGGCCAGCTTTTGAAAACGTGTCCCATGTTATTTGCGGAGTTGACGGCTCTCAGTATGCATTGAGTTGGTGATTTTCTGGCTAAAAGAAGAGATGGTCCAATACCATGTTTTGCTTCCCGATCCCGGTTCCGATACTTGAATTTGCTTTAGCGGCCGATACCGCAAACGAAGATGCTCTAGGTATGGTGAAGATCCAGGACAACTTCTCAGTCCCTCCCCCCTTTCTGCTGAAGCCCAAAACGGTCTCCTAAGCCCCTCCCCCCACAAGGGAGAATGAATGAGTGTGCATGAGTAGTGATTGACACGCAGTTAGACATCCCCCCCCCTGGCCCTGATTGGTGCATCTGAACAGGGAGCTGTGGATTTTTGCAAATCTCACTACAGGCTGTAGGTGGTGCCAGAGGAGCCAGATATTTTTATTTTATACATTAATGACCTGCTTCATGTAGTTCTACTGGAACATAGGGTCAGTTTCAGCAAATATGACAGAAAGGTAGTTTTAGAAGGCTTACCTACTGCACCTTTAAGTAAATAAAGTATTCTGAGGTTTCTGATTTTGGTCTATACCAGTGGTTCTCAAGCTTTTTTCAAGAATGTATAACAGTTTTTTTATAAGCCATTTCAACTTTGAAAATAGCAGAAAAAAAATTGATAAAAACTTCAAAGAAAAAAAGACAGTAGAAAAAAGTAAGAAAAGGTCAAAACAAACGACAAACTACAGAAGGTGACAAACTTCAAAAACGGCGACAAAAAATTCGAAAAAATCGACAAACTTGGAAAAAAGACAGAAGTAACTGAGAAGTAAGAAGTAACTACAGCCTTGTAACTGAGAAACTTTTTGCAAAAAACCTTACGTACCCCCTGCAGTCCTCCAAAGTACCCCTAGGGGAACACGTACCCCCATTTGAGAAACACTGGTCTAGACCTACTCTATCTGTAATGTGTCTCGAAATAACTCTCATTATAATTTGATACTATGAATAAAATTGAAATTGATTCTGATGATTCTGAATTGTGCCGTGACGAAGACGTAATCGCTGCGATACGCCATTACCAAAACTGTCGCCATGCCGTTATGTCTGCTGGTGTTTCACACCGTTACCCCGTCACGTAAAGCGGTGACTTAAATGTGAGTCCAGGGATCTGTCCTTCCCCCCCTTTTTGGCATTGAATTACAGCTCAGATGTTGGTGTGGGGCTAAAGAACATGCATCGATTTGTTTGTCAAAGGGGGTGAATAATTCTGATGAGGTATTGATTGTTGTAAATCAAGACATAAGTCACTTTGGTTTAAAGCAACGGGGCCCTGCTGATAGATTGTATCATGTATATATGATTTATGAAGCTTGAAACCAGGCATTGAAATATGACCACTTTACTGACCGGCTGGTTAAACTCATCATTCACTGGGGGATTGTATTGACAACCTCACGGGGGGAACACAATTGCTGAACACTAACGAAAATACAAAGCTTTTGAAAGTTTTTATTTTTGAATTTCCCCCAACAGGTTTCACACTCTGACATTCTGCATTGATGGCTTTATGGAAGAAGAGCGAACAGGGGCGTGGCTAGAAGAGGGGTACAGGGTGTCACCAGCCCCCCCACCCCCGAAATAGGACCCCAAAATCCATTGGGCTAGAGTGCTGTCAATCAAAATTATATTCCATTGGATCAGAGCACTGTCACTTGGCTGCCTGTTCTGCCAATTTCCCCAGCCCTTGTCACATGACCAATTAATGTTTCCATGACGACTATCCAAAATTCTGATACCATGGAACTAGCACTGGAATTTTTTTGTTTTTCTTTTTTTTAAGTAGCAGACTGAGCCAATAGAAAATGTGTATAGTATTCGGATATACAATTTTTTTGAAAATAAAGGCAACTGAAACTAATAGTGAATGTTTTATTTAGCAGAATTACGTTGAGTTGTCCTTGCCTATTCAATATTTCCTATATTTCTAAGCAGATTTTCGACGCTGTATTCTGATCAAATAACCCCAGCCCCCCTTGGCCTCTGGAATCCTGGAAATCTCCTGAGAGCAAAGCCGACCGTGTTGTCAGACACAGACTGTGGGAACGCCGGCGACTCGTGAAGGATGGTTATCGTTTCAGGAAGAGACCGATTAAAACGGAAGGGAAGAGCGTGAGAGAACAACGCGGGAGGGAGTGAAAGTGGGGTTCAAAAGGCAGAAAATGAAGGCGACAGAAACTTGAAAGCGACAATGAAATGAGAGCATTAGAGCTACAAAAAGAGGACGAGACGGACAAAACTGCAGGAAATGAAAGAGGACGGAGTCAAAGTGAAACGGAGAAAGCAAGAGAATGAGGGACAGATAATGAAGGAGACTAATGTTGAAAGTGAAGAGAGAGAGAGAGAGACCACTTTTTTCATTCACCACATTCTCAAATAAAAAAGAACTTGGATGGTTTCCGTACAGCCGTTACTCTTCATAAGTAACAAGTAACATAAATGATCAGTTCACGTCTTTCTTTGAAATTTTGGGTTTTTTATTTAATTTTATAGCATTTAAAAAAAAATTAAAAAAATCAAAATCATAAAAGAACGTTGAAAAAAGTGACATAAATGTCGAAAAATAGGCCCAAATTTTGACATCACGAGGGTTTAATGCATTTGGGAGCAAAACTTTAGTCAGACAGTCATTTTAGCATCATAAAATACACTTCATTCAAAGTCGACAGAAACAAAATAAAACTATGAAAAGCCATTTTGGGTCATCTTCCCACTTCTCCAACCATCACAACTCTAGTTTTGGTTGAAATAAACACATAGTTTACAGAGTTACATGTGAGAATATTTTGGCTCTATACACACTAAAAGTATTGTTTATTTAAATGGAGTCTGGTGGGTTCAGGGCTAGCGACTTCAGAGCTGTTTCTGGTTGAACAGAAAGGTCTCAAAGAGGTTTTAAAGGTCTATCTGTGAAGGGATCCTTTCCATAATGTTGTCAGACACTTAGAATATTAATCTGAGCCGGTCAGAGGCAAAACGAGCACTTTTGTGAAGGTAAATACAAGCTGGACAATTGCCCTGTTAACTTAAATTGTAGCTTATTTCACACTCGCTTGATACTGGACCAATGTCAAAGATTGGTGTTCCCATCAGTCACTTAGACAGAAAAAAAAATAGGAAAATAGGGTTGAAAAAAACGGTAGTTACCCTTTAACAAGGTCTCATTCTCTAACAAATTTGTTGTTGAGGTGTAGGCTATATGAATAAAAAATACAAAAACATCCTGAAACGTGTGATATGTTGGACATGCAGAAAGTTTGAACAATACAGGAGAATAATAAACAATTGCACCAGACATTGGTGCAGAAGAAGGCACACATTGTTACAGAAAAATCAGCAGAATGCAGGAAAATTAAGTATTGGACGCACAACACCCAGAAAACCTACACCCTCGCTCGTTGTTGCAGCACACCTGGACCCACCTGGGCCAGATGTTGTCTCTAATGTGCATGTGGGCAGGCTCATCAGTGAGAGTTCCTCTCCCGAGTTGTGGCTTCTGTTAGATTTCATGTCTGCCAAGAAAACACATCCTCACCCATATATTATTTGTGTCCGCCTGGGAACCTTCTGTTGCACGTCATTCCCAATCTCTCTCTACCCTCATTTTATGTCATCTTTCTACTGTCTGCTGTGGCATAAAATGGAGATGGGGCGTGAAAAAAAAAACGTAATGAAAATAATAATACTTAACACTTAATATATACTTAAAAACGCATTGTGCCCTTTTTTTTTGTGTGTGTGTCCATGTCAAAGAAGGACTGCAACGTCTTATTCAGATTTACTTTTGATGCAGTTTGCGTTTCTGTCATCTGTTCATCCTTTCCAGTTACACTTGTTTGGGCTTGCGAGCCAGCCAAAGAGTAGTAGGCTAACGACGTAGGCTAACAATGTTGAAAAAGCCTTTTTTAACATCGAAGGCAGGGGACTACAGATGAAAAATAGCCTTTTGGCTAATTCTGGCTTTTTTAACCCATGGGAAATAATGTGTTTTATTAATTTGCGCTGTCCCCTTTCATAAATAAACTAAACTCAAACTCAACGTTAACGTTTTGAGTGGATGGCGAGCGTGAGACGCCGAAATGGATGCCAATAAGATTCTTTTTAAGTTTACTTTTAAAAAGTTGCCAAATGGTTTCATTGACAAGACCAAAGTGATGTGTGTGTTTTGTGGTTGTGAACTGAGCTATCATCGCAGCACGTCCAGTCTGGAATACCACCTGATGGCCGAGCACACAACTGATGTCAATGCTCCGCCCCCTCGTCAAAGCCAGGCGACAAAAGCACAAAGCAAGCCGATCCACTTCTCCATGTTGATAAGAGCATTAAAATGAGAAAAAATAATGGGACAAAAAGAAATCAAGGGACATTTAGAATAGATAAAAATGTGCGATTAATTGCGAGTTAAATATGACATTAATGCGATTAATCGCGATAAAATATTTTAATCGTTTGACAGCACTACTGCATATATATAGTCAAAAACAATTAACTTAACATATTATGCATTTCAATTAACCATAACTATGTGCTATCAAGTACTGCCATCTTTTTTTTTGTATGTGACTATGTCATTGTCGTACATGGTTAATTTCCATACTGTGTGAGAACATCTATTGCAGTTTCTATGAGCACTTCCGTGTATGTGTTTTTGTTTGTGTGCTCTTGGATCCTTGCAATAATCGGCGTTAACATAAAATAGGAAATCCCTGCCAGCATCCAGACAAGACTTCTCCCTGAGCCGCTGAGAAAATTAAATGAGTCAGGATGTAAAAATGTATTCATTATTTGATTTCCATCTCCTGACGCCGGCCACTGAATCCCACACTACAACCGGCTCAGCAGAAGTGCCCCTGGTGCATGGCTGTAAGTGCACAATAACACTGGCGTATCATTTTAATGCAGATGTTCCTGGCAGAAGCCTGTTTCGGTGGCGCTCAGAAGCGGAGTATAATGTCAGTAAGAATTGAGGCTCTTGTTTATTGTTTATTTTCTCCAATAAGCATTACAGTCACACAAAGAGCCATGTTTTCTGACTGGAACACTAGTGGAGTAGGAATGTATTTTTTGCAATGGTTTTGTGGTAATGTATCTGTGTGTGTGTGTGTGTGTGTGTATGTGTGTGTGTGTGTGTGTGTGTTTATTCACATAGATGCTGCGTGCAAGTGCACGCTTTGCTCCTGTCTGTCTGTGTGTTTGTGTGCTTTTATTTTGTGTGTATGTGTGTGTGCGTGTGCGTGTGTTTCTTCACATACATGCTGCGTGTAAGTGCACTGTTTGCTCCTGTATGTCTGTGCGTTTGTGTGTGCTTTATTGTTTACCCGACGGCAGAGTTAGCCACAGGGATCCAGAGCCTGAATTGCTGAGGCCAGCGGTATGCGAGCCGATATTGACTGCATGAGTGATGGTCATATTTACCTGTTGAATGGATGGCTGCTTTGACTAATGACTGCCTGATTTTTCATTTTCTTAACTCCCAATTTTGCAAGGATGGTTAGCGTAAATTAAAAGATACAGAGATGGAGGGAGGAGGAGGAGGACGAGGAGGAGGAGGAGGAGGAGGAGGAGGAGAGCGAGTAGATGAAAAATGGGTAATTATTGAAAACATCCACAAATCCTCAGCAGGCATATTTCAATTATGCAGGGAGTTTTTGTTAGTAGTGATAGATAGATAGATAGATAGACACAGAGACAGACAGACACTTACATACATACATACATACTGTACATACATACATACATTAATATAATATAAATATACAAGAAATAATAAATAAGATAAAATAAGATACCAGAACACCTACTGAAAAAATATACTTAGAGGAATGAAAAGAATGCATACAGTATACAAATGTAGATTATAATTTACAACCTACATACATACAGTCATGTGAAAAATTAGGACACCCATGTTAAAGTTGACTAAAAAGAGGAATAAAAAAATCATCTTTTGCAAATTGAGCTTAATACCTTAATTAAAAAAATTAGGAAAAATCCAACCTTTAAGGACACAAATTTTTCTTGGTGAATGAATAATGTATCGTAAATAAAAAAATGTTCTTCCTTAAAATACAGGGGGCATAAGTATACTCACCCCTATGTTAAATTCCCATAGAGGCAGGCAGATGTTTATTTAAAGGCCAGTTATTCATTTCCTTTGGAATTAAAATAGCCCCACATCATCACATACCCTTCACCATAGCTACAGATTGGCATGGTTTTATTTCAGTTAGTTGATTTTCATTGAGAGATGATTTTATGGAAAGTACCCCATGTCAATCTGTAGGTATGGTGAACGGTATGTGATGATGTGGGGATTCTTCCTCATTTTTTTAATTAAGGCATTAAGATCAATTTCCAAAAGATGATTTTTTTATTCCTCTTTTTAGTCACCTTTAGCATGGGTGTTTGCCCCATTCCTCTCTCCCACAGCGCAGTCTGTCTCCCAGACAGTACAAATGAACGAGGTGTCGCTTGCATGCCACTTCAAAGTGCATTTTGAAGCCGCCTGTTTTATGTTGAACGTGACTAAAGTCGTGAATATTTTTTTCCCAGCAGACCCCGGGATCGAGCTTTTTCAACTGAAAGAAACCCCAGAGTCAAGAGAGTAGGACGTATGATTGGTGTTCGCGTTTTGTCAGCAAACAGATGCTGCGCGAGGAAATGCATCATTGTAATCAATTTACAGTTGGAACACCAACAGTCTGACGGGACTGGTGAAAAGTATGTGTGACTTAATTGTGGCGGAGGATTGTGTTGGATCATGGTTTGGACAGCCTGTGTGAGGGAAATGAGAAAGAATGAGTTCAGGAGCGATTATACCATATTCAGAGTTGATGCTTTTGCTAATGTCCCACTTTAGCACAGTACACACATGGGAAACTACCCCAGAGTGTGCCAAGGCAACAATTATATTTACAGTATCATTGCCCAGAATGCTGAACTAAGCAATATCCAATTCCATTCAATTTTATTTATTGTATCAAATCATAAAAGGAATTATCTCACTCACAGACACTCCACAGGTCTAGACCACACTCTATAATGTTTGTTGGCCTTCTTCGCTGATGGGAGATTTGCAGTTGACGTAAAGTCAGACGTGGCGGGGGGTGCAGCGGGACTCTCCTTGGTGTCGGCAGTCTTCTGGTCACAGCTGGTCCTGTGTAATGAGTCTCTGTCATCCAGGACTCTGATTTGTTTCCAAAAAAATGTTCATTCATCCCCTTTCCTCCTCTACCTTGACCTTTTTTCTCTCTCTTTTCTCTCAAACTATTCTTTCTCTGCATCACTCACTGGGTTTATCTGTCCACCTGCCGCCATTTTGATGAGTAGTGATATCCAGAGTTGGCTAAAGGTGTGTTTGTTAGTCACTCCACTGCCTCTAAGGGAAGAGTGGATTGAATTGGCAAAGCTATACAGTATTTACCTATTATACTGTACAAGTGCTAAGTCAAAAATGACTCCCCCAAACCCTGACAAATGGGAGATATTTCTTTGTTTGTTCAAGCAGCAAAATACGACCTATATTTACATTTAGAGTGGCGGTGCCCTCTAGTGGGCGTATTAATTATGACTGGAGTAAAGTGGGAAGTAAGGTAGTCTATATCCTTGACGTTCCACTTCCAGGATTGCTCCGTTGCTGATTTCACTCATTTAGGCCGGATATCTGTTGCCTTGGGCTTCCTTTGTGTTGGCATTTTAAACTCCGGTGGATTTGTGAGGACTATGGTTAACTGCTCCTCAGATCTCTGCAGGGTAAATCCAGACAGCTAGCTAGACTATCTGTCCAATCTGAGTTTTCTGTTACACAACTAAAACAATTTTTTAACGTACACGTTTCACCAAACCCTGGGCCCTCCTCCACAGCGCTGTGCAGGAAGGTCTGGCAATGCAAGACTATGTTTAGCGCCATCTGCGTAACCGAAAGATTGATTTTAACCCAACCACAATCTTTTTCTAAACTTAACCAAGTAGTTTTGGTGCCTAAACATAACCAAACTGCAACCATTTCACAACATTGAAGACATGTTTAAAATTGCGACCTTTACCTTCAAAACCGCGACCGACGTTCTCTGGTTTAGATATAAGGTCGTATTTTCGCGAGCACTAGAGACACTATTTTCTGATACTCCCCCTTGGTTTGTAAAGGGTTAGGACCAAACGACACATATCGTCATATGGTTTGGAGTAGGCCTGGCAAACTTGATTCCTTTTCAGGATTCGGGTTATTTTGAGTCACTCGCTAAACTGATCCGGGTTGTGCGAGTCACTTGAGTCGCTTGAGTCAGTACTGCTAAATCGCCAAGGAAACTCAGTGCTACTCGCCACCTCATGCCGCCGCTCACAGGAGAACTATTTAGTCACGGGAAAGAAAGCATTTTGAGCCAGACTGTTTATTGTCTTAACTTAGTGTAGCCTAAGCTAAGTGTAGGCTGTCAACGCAGACATAGAAAAAGGAACGGAGAAATGCCCGTAGTGAATAAATACAATTTTTTTTTCTTAAATCGATCGACCTAATTTTGATATGCTACATCTATACACCATTTGCTTTTCACCCTGACTCGAGGAGAGACTTCACTCGCCCGTCTGCTAAGATCCCAGAACCCATGGTCTGCGAAGCGAGCTGGCAAGGTTTCGGACTGTCTGCTCGACCTAATTGCATTTTAATATACTACATTTATACACCAAACCTACAGTATGCCTAGGCTACGTGCAGAACATTGTATGATTATTATTTCAGAAGTGAAAGAACGGCTTTTGTTGTGGATTTGATTTTCACCCTGACTCAAGAGATTTCACTTGCTCGTCTGTCAAGTAAAGTCATTTTATTTGTATAGCACATTTAAACAGTTGACCCAAAGTGCTTTACAGGTAGAACAGGGAAGGCAGAGACAATATGCCTTAAAAATACATAATCGTATGTGCAAGGTACTATGAATATAAATTGGCAAAGAAAGAATTAATAATGTAACATAGAATAAAACAACAAAGGAACAATGTTTGTAAAAAAAAATTAAAAATCAAGGAGAGTTAAAAGCAAGAGAGTTAAAATGCGTCTTCAGATTTGATTTAAAACTAGCAATTGTATTTCATGATTTGATATGGGGTGGGAGGGAATTCCAGAGTTTGGGGGATACTACAGAGAAGGCTCGGTCCCCTCTGGTTTTTAGGGGTGTCCGGGGGATGACGAGGAGTTGTTGGGTTGTGGACCTGAGTGCCCTGGTGGCAGAGTAAGTAGACAGGAGATCGGAAATATATGGAGGCGCTTGACCATGGAGTGCTTTAAAAAACAAAAAGTAAAACTTTAAAATCGATTCTGAATTTCACTGGCAACCAATGAAGCTCAGCTAAAACAGGAGTTATGTGGTCATACTTTTTGGTGCCAGTGAGGAGTCTTGCAGCAGCATTCTGGACTAATTGGAGTCTGTTCAAATTATGTTGGGTTAGGCCTGTGTATAGTAAGTTACAGTAATCTAGGTGTGAAGTAATAATGGCATGAGTGATTGTCTCGAGATCCTTCTTCGATAAAAAGTATTTCAGCTTTGCTACTGTTCTAAGTTGGTAAAAACTACCTTTAACAACAGAGCTGACTTGTTTATCAAAATTAAGAGAGCTGTCAAAGAGAACACCTAGGTTTCTGACCTCACACTGTAAATTTGATGACCAAGGGCCAAGGGCATTGCTCAGGTTTTTTGTAAATAAAATCATCTCAGTTTTCTTGTCATTTAACTGGAGAAAATTTGCTGCCATCCAGGATTTAATGTCCTCCAAACAGCTAAAAATTTTATTAATTGATGAAGTGCTACCAGGGGAAATGGGTAAATACAGTTGTGTATCGTCAGCGTAGCAATGGTAATTTAGGTTGTGGTTTTCAATGATTGAACCAAGGGGCAGCATGTATAGGGAGAATAACATGGGGCCAAGAACTGATCCTTGGGGGACGCTAAATTTAATACCCACATACGCCAAATTTAATACCCACCGTCTGCTACCGATCCACTCATGACAATGTAGCCGGCTGATTCGCACGACCAACTGACTCACTCGAGAACTCTTGAGTCATGGGTTCTCGAGTGAGCCCCCATGGTCTGCGAGCTTGCAATGTTTCCAGCTCTGAGTCTGCGGGTCGGAAAGTTCCTATAACCTGTTATCTCAGACTGTCTCTCGGCTCACTCAGTCGCTTGAGTTGACTTGTGGAGTTGTGGTTGCCTCCAAAATTGTAAGTTATAACGCTTTTGGCAGCTAAGATGGCTAGGACTAGTAGTAGCTAATGTTGCAAGAGGTTTGTGTGTGGCGCTGTTATCATTTTTTTAGATTGAATTGCGGTGGGACTCAACTGATCCCAGTTAATGATACTAGAGACTCGCGACTCATGAGTTAATTTAAAGAGTCGGGCGAAAGATCCGAGTGAGTCACAACTCAAACGGGTTTAGTTTGGAGGACTCGTTGGACAGATGCCAATGTCTGGAAAATGCATGCATGTGTGTGTGATATGCTGCAGTGAAGCGTTTACTACCAAGGCAGGCAGCACAGAAATACCTCAGGACGGTAAAGCTTTTCATGTGTTTAATCCCTGCTGTGCAGCACATACACACATTCAGGTTTTTTTTGTCCCATAATGCAACAATACCTACATTTTAGCATTTCCTCCCACTGTTTTCTATTACCTTTTCAACTATACATCAGGGGAAGGTGCGTATACATACATTATCAACACTCCCCAATGGGGGTTCTGTTTATTCCAGCATAATTTATAGGAGGGCTTTGTGTACTCAAACCTCTATCTTTCTAGCATTCATTCAGCACAACTGATATTACATCGGGGGTGACATTTATATTTACAAACATGCCACAAAATGAATACACATATAACAGTTATTAAGCAGAAGGTGTAGGTGAAGGCTTTGTGGAAAACCAAAGGTAGGCTGCCTGGAGCACCAAACAAAGGGGCCTGTATAAATGTAAATGTCCCCAAACAATTCAAAACAGCCCTCACACTGCTTATTTTGCAAATGAGACATAGCCTATAGGTAAGGAAAATGAAATGATAGGAGGACGTGCTGAATACCTAAAGATAATACATTTCATCTTGACAGTTAATTCCCCTCACAAGTGTGGCTGCTTTGCTACTGCAGCATACGTGTTTGATCTGTTAATCACATGTCCTATGACAGCCTTTCAGAACAAAATCTGAAACCAAAAAGGAGAAATTTGCTCTGTAGTGTCCTGCTACGTCCTGTAACGCCCTGCTGTGCCCTGCTACGCCATTAACTACTACAACTACTATTTCTAGTCATTGTTCCATTATCTTTATTGTGGATGTTATTGCAACTGTTCATCACACCCCCAACCGGCACCGGCAGACATCACCTACCAAGAGCCTGGGTCTGTCCGAGGTTTCTTCCTAAAGGGAGTTTTACCTCACCACTGTCGCACTAAATGCTTGCTCTTATTATATATATATCTTATTATAATTATAGTGTGGTCTAGACCTACTCTATCTGTAAAGTGTCTTGAGATATCTCTTGTTATAATTTGATACTATAAATAAAATGTATATAAAACACATTTACAATAAGTCATTCATTCCCTCTGCTATAACCACTCTGAACAACATACACATTTAAATGTGTGTTTGTATGTTTTTAAATATGTGTGTTTTTAATGAGCCTTGTCGTAGAATTTCTATCTATCTATCTATCTATCTATCTATCTATCTATCTATCTATCTATCTATCTATCTATCTATTTATCTATCCATCCATCCATCCATCCATCCATCTATCTATCTTTCTATCTAGCTATCTAACTGTGCTTTTATAGATAAATTTGCTTGGCAAAAAAAGAAGGAAAACAAACAGGTGAGAAGGTTAAAAGACCTCTTCAGGTTTTTTCTTAGACTACAAAAACATCCAATGTGCTCCACGGCTAGCACCTTCCAGCTACAAAGTCCTTTTTTTGTATTATTCTCCTAAATATGAATAAGCAGATGCAGATAATAGATGGAGAAAAGTACAAGTAGTTCCATCCAAGCCTCTTTAGAAAAAAGATAATCAAGAAGCTGCTCTTGTCACGGCTATCACACAGCAGTCCCAGTCAGCGGTGATTCATGACTTCAGGCTTTTGTTCATTGAACTGTACTGTGTTTGCAATAGTGTGGCAGCTTCCTGTCATATGCCGTCAGACATATCGGGGGTCTGGGTGAACTATCCTCTTTGTCCTCGCACTCAAACGAGCAGGGTTTGACTGTTGCTGTGAGTAAGCGAGGCTTCAGCTGTGCAGCAGAACATTGCACACAATCCTCCAATTTTATGAACAGTACAAATCTTTGGGGTTGGAGAGTAGCATTTGTGGGTGTGTGTGTGTGTTTGTGTGTGTGTGTGTGTGTGTGTGTGTGTGTGTGTGTGTGTGTGTGTGTGTGTGTGTGTGTGTGTGTGTGTGTGTGTGTGTGTGTGTGTGTGTGTGTGTGTGTGTGTGTGTGTGTGTTTTCTGACAGTAAAGCGTCCTTCCTACTGTTAAAAACTCCCTCTTAATGCATTTTTCACACATTAGTACCACAGGCAATTTACCCTTGAATGTTACACATTAGAACAAAATTAACACATTGGTTCCTTGTGACTTCTGATAAACAGAGAAAAGCATGATTTAATCAAACTGCTTGAAAAAAACAACCTAGTAAGCTTTTTTTGAAGGACTAAAAAAACAAAAAAAACAGCAGCGCTTTATGTAAAGATAGAAAAGCAATAATTCTTGGCATACATCTCTGCTGTACTGTCTGGATAAAAGCACAAATAATCACGCAAAACTGCAGCAGTTATTTTGGAGCAACACGTACAAACACTTGTTGACTCTTGTTAAATACACCGAATACTACATATATTTGTCAAAAGTGTCACAGTGACAAAAGTCGACGACTTTTCAGGTGCCGCCTGAAATTCCGCTGGACACCCCCTTTTTTTCTGGCCGAACGTCCATCACCTTCCTCTTCCTTTGTGTTGGCGTTCTAACCTCCGGTGGATTTCTGAGGACTATGGTTAACTGCTCCTCAGATCTCTGCAGGGTAAATCCAGACAGCTAGCTAGACTATCTGTCCAATCTGAGTTTTCTGTTGCACGACTAAAACAACTTTTGAATGTACACGTGTTCCACCAAAACAAGTCGTTCCCGAGGCTATTTTGCAGCGGCACCGCCATTGAGTCCGGCGCTAAGACGATTGTGATTGGTTTAGAGGGGCGCTATGCAGTTTTCTCACTTTTTGCTGGTATGTTTCTCTATAGAGCCCCCCCTACAGCTCCTATGTTTATTCGTGTCTGACTCCTCTCTCGGTCAGTCTGCCATTTCCTTTTTCTCTGTTCCTCCAACAACAATGCTTTCCTAGCTTTCTTCTTTTATTGCCAGCTCAGCCATGACGATAGTGTGAAAAACTCCATCGCCGCCATGTTAGCCGGTTCTTGAATGGGTGTGGGTGTGCAGTGCCGTGAAGCAATTCGTTACATCGCGAGACCTGATCGCCGGCCCGCCGGCCCGAAGTTGCAATGGTGGTTTTTCTGCTCACAGGCGCTAGGGGGCAGCAAGACGACCACCATTCAACTCGAAAAAAAAGTCATATGACCATCCCAATGACTCCGAAGCTGTTCAGTTAAGGTAAATTAAGCTAAAAAAAAACTGCATAGTTAAATGTAAATGGATTGTTTTTATATAGCGCTTTTCTAGTCTTAACAACTAGCCAGACCCTCCTCTGCAGCGCTTTGGAGGAAGTTCTGGCAATGCGAGGCTACAGTGACAAGGATCCTTTGGGGGGCCTCAAGTCACCTTCTCTATAAGGCACGTGCTCATCCAGATGGATTGATCCATCCCACCTCTCCACTACAGGGAACTGAATAAAGCAGAGGAGCCCTTATTAAAACACTCCAGCACTCATTTCCGCCTCTCATGGCCTCTCGCCTGCGGCCATACGTTACCTCTTCTGACCTGTACAGGTGCTCCGGTCGTATTCTCTTGCCAAAAAAGAAAGGAGCTAATTTTGACTCGAGGCTCTTGCTTTGAATTTTGAGAGACTGAGGGAGGGAAATAAAGTGTCGGATTCTAATTAAGGGGAGTTTTGAGCGTCCCAGGGAGGGCTGATTATAGAGAATAAAAGCTTTTAACAAGCATGGCATAAGGTAATCCACCGCCATCAGCCACCACATCCCCCATCTGGAAGACAATGCAGGCAGTAAAGGATGCCCCGGGCATGTCAGATTGATTGGCTGGAATTCAGCAACAGCACAATCCAACTGAGAGCCAGGACTGTCGGACCACCACACAAATAATACACTGGGGAAAATGCTGTGTGTGTGGTCTAATGTCAATGCTGGCTCTCACATTGCCTGTTTGCAATATATCTGAAGAATGTTTTGCTTCTTCTTTGGGCATTTTAGGCCTTTATTTGATAGGATAGCTGAAGTCTTGAAAGGGGGGGTAGAGAGGTAACCTGACTCCGCCAGATGGATTGCTTCGCATTTGCTCAGCATATCCATTTGGGAACTTTCCGTTGGAGAACTTTTGGGAAGGGGCGAAAATCCTGGTTAGCTGATTGGATAAACCATCTGTCTATCACCACCTATGTGGGTGATAGACGGGCCAAATCAACCAATCAGATCAAACTCTTGCCGAAACCAGTCGGGAGAAGAGCTAAAACATCTTTTCCTGACGAGAAAAGCCTCCAGTGTCATTTTTTGCTCTTCTTTCAATGAAGGAATACTTTCTAATTCAGATAAAACTTGGTGCGATAGCTACGCTCATCTCATCCGTGGAAGCCACCACGTTGTTCAGACTGAACAGTCGCTTCTCGTTGCGTCACACCTAAACCCGCCTCAAAACCAATGCTGATTTTTCTCTATCCCAAGATATATGACTGATCTGTGAGTGGAAAACTGGAGCTTGCGAGATCAGGACAGTCTCACGAGGCTAGGAGAGAGGGGGAACGACATGCAGCAAAGTGCCACCTGTTGGATTTGAACCCGTGACCTCTGTGTTGAGGACTGAGCCCCTGTACATGGGGTGCATGCTCAACCAGGTGAGCCACCCAGGCGCCCTGAATGTTTTGCTTCTAAGACTACGAAACACTTCTGCCGTCTTTCATTCCGATGGCAGATCAATGTTTTTGTTGCGTCGCTCCAAATGTACATGTCCAGTCCTCCTACTTTTTTTTTTGCAACTAACAAAAGGACAAATGGGGCGCCTGGGTAGCTCATCTGCTTGAGGGTACACCCCATGTACAGAGGCTCAGTCCTTGAGGCTGCGGACGCAGGTTCAATTCCAACCTGCTGCCCTTTACTTACATTACTGTCATTCCCCCTCTATCTCTCCGGAGTGTGCCTATGTTCCCACATTTCTAAGATTTTTTTCATTTGTATCGGCTTTTATCCCCCTAACCCTAACCCCTAACCTTAAAAATGTTAAGAGAGGATAGGGCTTAAATTGAAGGAAAATGTAAGAACACAAGACCTAATTTTGGCCGTGGGAACATAGGACCTAATTTTAAGAAAAATCTTAGAAATGTGGGAACATAGGGAGGTAGCACCATTGGACTGTGGGAACATAGGGTTGACCCCCTATCTCCCCTTTCAGGACCTTTCAGCTATCCTATCAAATAAAGACCTAAAATGCCCGAAAACATTATCTTAAAAAAAAATAAAGGACAAATTGGTAATTCCAAAGCTAACCTTTAAACCAGAAAACCTGGCTCCTAAACAAAACTACTCCCAGCCCTTTCTTAATATCAATAAAAAAAAATCAGTGCAGATTTACCTCGCCTCCATGAGCAAGTCCACGAATTATGGCAATATGACATTTTATTACTTAATCCTAACTGTAGTTAGTAAGTTAAGAGTGAAAACGTTTCAGAAAAAAAAAGGATTGTAACATTAAGATTCAACAACACACCTCTGCAAAACTAGGATCCCGGTCTGTGTCACGCTCGAGTCAGAATCAGCAAGCTGTTGATATTTTGAAGTGTTACCTGGTTACACGTCTACATTTGAATAAATGCAGGAAAATAATGTGCCACTAAACATGTGTCTTCTCCAAATTATTACTGCAAGTCACAATTCACTTTCTAAATTGGGAGAGAATGCGGATTGGACGGAGTCGTGCAGCTAAAGTTGCAAATGTCTGTACTACAATTACAACAATTGTTTATTTATTAAAGCTTCATTTAACAAGGTAAAAGTCTCTCTGTGATTAGAATCACTTTTTATTGAGGGCCAGCATAAAAGCAGCCATAAAAAAACAGCCATAAGTAGGGCAATAATACAGTCACATTGAGTATATAAGAGCATAAAGATTATTTTTGTTCAAATATACATGAGCACTAGGTTTCTCAAGTGTGCATTCAAATACATTAGGAACATAAAATTGCACTAAAGTGCTAATTTCCAGTTACAGCTGACTTGAGCATCCATTGCACTTGGCTGATTCACCTGCATGCACTGGCAGTGGATTTGTTTAGAGATTTATTTCATATTTTGTTTGGTGTATTAAGGCCCCAACGTCATCTTCCAGGCAGCGCTGCCTGGAAGGCACTAGGATTAGGCAATGGTTAGGGTTAGGTGCCTTGAAGTCGACGGTCGCAGCGCTGCCTTGAAGTTATCGTTGGGGGCTTAAAACACCATCGAGCATTTATTTCCTTCTCACTTTAGATGCCCATGCAGGTATGCTGATTATCTTGCAAGAAAGCAAATTCAACCATTGGAAAAGGCATTGAATCATCTGTTACACCACATTAAATGGTTGTATAATGCTAATTTCATGCTTACATTGCAGATATTTTTCTGACCAACATATCCAATGTAGAATTTCCTTTCAATGCAGTGTTGTCAAACCGAGTGGGATTATGGAGTGGGTGACACCACGCTCTCTCAGCCACTTTGAGCTGCTTTTAAGTCAGTATGAACAAGGCTGAGAGTATTTGCATGCTCAGAATTGACTCATATGTGCGTTTCCTGTTCATAAAGTCTTATGTGCCAATTTTTCATAAACATACTGTACATACACACATGTGAGTGTAGGATTGGATAAAAAACAAGTCCTGTGTTTTCTTTATTCACCTACATCCAAAGCTTTTTACTGTGTTGTGAATGCAGATTTTAGTATCGGAGTGGTTCCCTCATAGGGGTGGTACGGTTCACAAAACCCACGGTTTGGTTCGTATCACGGTTTTAGGGTCACGGTTTTCGGTTCTGTACGGTTCTTATTTTTTCTTTTAATCTTTAACAATCCAGAAATATATTTCAGCATATGATATATAGCTAGAATTAGCATATTGAAAGCATGTTGCACAATACATGCACACAGCTGCATCTATTGTTTTATATGATGCTGGCACGTTCTCCAACTCAGGGCAGCCATCCTTATCTCTCCCACTTGACATTTTTACATGTGACGTGACCTGCAGCAGCAGCAGCAGCAGCACGCCACACTCCACTTGAGGAGAGGTCGGCTCGGTGCCTCTCAAAATCTGACGACAATCTTTTAAACTGACCTTTGTCGATCAAAAAAACAGACAGATTCAGCAACTGCCCGGCCTATTTCTCGCTTAAAATGTTTTCAGAAACACGTTTCGGTGAACTATTTTCGTAAAATACGAGATCGTATTCTGAGCGAGATGCCATTACAGTCTGTTTTGAAATTCGGGAGCAGCAGGACCCACGTGAGGCGTTTGTCCAATCAGCTGCCATGTGTTGCGTTCGTCACGCTCATCCCCCCTCGTCATTTCCCGTAAGTGTTTTAAGTGGGCACTACGGCAGTAAGTGGTTAGTGCACATTAACGGTGCACTGACAAACCGTGCGGCACACACACGATCCGAACCAAGCGGTTCAGATGTTTTTTCATGAACCATACCATCCCTATAGCCTCATGTATGACTTTTGTGCAGTGTGATGTGTTTAGATATTATATTACATATGTTTAGAGTCAGTAAATAGAGGGAATTCTAGTAGTGTCCACATTGTCAAATATATATATATACTGTATATGTGAAGTTGTATTGGGTTTTTAGTAAAAACATTTCTCCCTGGATGCCTGTCTCTAATCTGGTGGGCACAGCTGATGTGTTTTAAAATGCAGCGACAATTAGCCACACTATCTGAGATCACTGGATGTCAAATTGAACGTTGTTGGACAAACTTCAATGCCAACATGCTCTTAACCTCTTAACCCACAAAGCCAATCTTTTCAAATTCTTAACTTGCTAATGGCCTAAAGTTAACCATAATTTAATCATGGGGACGACACTTGAGAAAACCCGTTTGGAACGTAACCAGTTTTGCTGATGGTGCCAAGACCTGTTGGAATAAGTCTATTAATTGGGATTCTGACTGATGATGTGCACGCACTCACGCAGGCAGACACACACACACACACACACACACACACACACACACACACACACACACACACACACACACACTTTTAATATATGTTATGTAACCACCATTTTTTATTGGTTTACCTTCTTTCCCTTTTGCATTCATTGCAGAGGAGACATTACATATGAGAACCAAGTAACTGAAATATTGAGTTGAAATTGCATAGCACATCTACTGTACATCCATTCCCTAAGGTATAGTAATATGGACATACATTTACATTCACATAGTGACATGGAATGAACAATAAATGGTGTTAATAATACAGAAAAAGAAGCACATTGGTGTGCTATGCCCTTCACATACACACAGTTTTTTGACTCAGCAGAGGACAGCAGAGTCGTTCCTCCGGCTGCTATAACCCTACGGAAGAGAACTGAGACTTTTATGCATATGGCGGTGCCACTGTAGATAACAGCATCAGAGGGCTCACTCCATAAAAAAAAAAAAAAAAAGTGCTCCATGTGAAAGGGATTCACCAGGCAGAATTGTAATGCAGAGGATCCGTCTGGCCCCGCCATCGCTGCATTTGAGTGGTTTTGTTCCTTCAAAAACTCGTTGCGTTCTGTAATAGAAGAAAGGACGAGAGCATCAATGATGGCGGCACAATGTTCGGCGGATGTTGGAAAAATAAACTTGTTAGGGGTTATATGGCTTCTGACTTTCATTTGTCCTCCGGGGTAGAGCCGATTCCCAAATTAATCTGTCAGCGGTTCATGTCTGATGCATGAGGCTGTCGGTTTGTTAAAACCCACAGCCTGTTTCTGTGCTTCACCAAAGTGGACCATGCAGCTTGTGCTCCTAGGCCTGTTTTGTTGTTTGTTGTTTCTTTGGATACCTGGCTAACTGTACAACATCAAAATCAAGACAGCAGACAGCAATACAATTTAAAGGGGTGATAGAATGCTAAACCGATTTTACCTTGTCATTGTTGAATAACGGCAGTTTAGAGGTAAAATATGGGCCGTTTTACAAAGATTGATGGCTAATTGCAAATTTTGTCCGACTGTGTGTCGGAATGCAGCGGCCGGTGCTGCCTCACCGCCCGGCCTGTCCACCTTCACAGACCCCAGCCTGCAGAAATTAACTGGAACCTGTGGTAAGAGATTGCTCTCAATCTCTTACCGCAGGTTCCAGTTAATTTCTCACATAAAAAAGTCTCAGAAGTGAATTTAATAACGAAATAGCAGACAAACAATGTATAACATTGCAGTGTCTGAAATATAAGACCTGCTGCCTTGTCTCCAACGTATGTATATGTGGTTCGCTCAACCAATCAGTGTGCACCTCATCTAAACATTCATGAGCATACCATATTTATAAGAAAAGCTGTCGTTCCAAATAGAGCCATTCCACAGGGATGCATAAGGGCCAAAAGAATAGCACCTGGGACATTTTCAGCCCAACCAACGTTACATACCCTGTGTTTTGGCTGAAATGCAATATTCTCTTTTTTTTGCTAACCCTAACTCACTGTCACTGTTTTGTCCTCTGCTTAAAACACACACATATGTGCAAGGTGTGACAAAAGCAGAAATGTTTTACTAACTGGGGTAGATGTAGAAGAAAAGGAAGATATATCAAAAAAGCAGACCATCCTCACCGTATAGGTTGATTGTGCATGCAGCTCATAACAAGTCATATTTGTGTTTGTTGTTAGGTGGCTAAGGAGAAAGGTTGGGGTGGTGAAAACACATTTTCTTGCAGGTCTCGCTCTTCCTCCCAGATAGCATTACCTTCCCCAATTATGTTGTCCAGCTTTCACTTTTCCCCATCTATCTCTCTGTCTTTACTTTCCTCTATTCTCTGTCTGACTGCCATATTTCCTCCTCTCGCTCCCGGGCCAGAACACCATTGGATTTCTCTTCATCTCTCTTTCCTGTCTCTCTGTCTTCCTGTCCACATTATTGGCTGTTACTTCAAAAGCCCGAGAGTGTTAGAAAATCCACAGTACATTTAAAGCCACAGTATGCACATTTTTTTGTCTTGCGTTGCCAGACCTTCCTCCGCAACGCTGCGGAGAAGGGTCTGGTTAGTCCTTACAGCATTCTGGGATGGGAGAAAAAAAGTGCTCTGGTTTATTGGCATTTCTTTAAACCAATCACAATCATCTTGGGCGTCTCTGGGAAGGAACTTGTTTTGGTGGAACATGTGTACGTTCAAAATGTGTTTCAGTCGAGCAACAGAAAACTCAGATTGGACAGATAGTCTAGCTAGTTGTCTGGATTTACCCTGCAGAGATCTGAGGAGCAGTTAACCATATAGTCCCAGGGTTCAATGTTAAGGTTTTTTTCTCACAACTGGGTTGTTATATTTACCTGCCCAACGTGGCGTTTTACTTGCCCCATGGGCCATCGGGTAAACCTTATTGTTGAAGTCAGTAAGTCTTCATAAATCGACCGGAATTTAGAACGCCAACGGAAGGTGAAGGACGTCTGGCCGAAAATGAGGGACATCCGGCGGAATTTCTGGCAGCACCTGAACAATCCCAGGGTATGGGTATGAGGAAATGGGTTTCCTCAGGAGGGTGGCTGGCGTCTCCCCTTCGGAGTAGAGCCAGTTGAGGTGGTTTGGGCATCTGGTAAGGATGCCCCCTGGGCACCTTCCTAGGGAGGTGTTCCAGGCATGTCCAGGAGGCATGTCTCGGGGAAGACTCAGGACTAGGTGGAGAGATTATATCCCCAACCTGGCCAGGGAACGCCTCGGGATCCCCCAGTCAGAGTTAATGTGGTTAATGTGGCTCAGGAAAGGGAAGTTTGGGGGTCCCCTGCTGGAGCTGCTTGCCCCCCGCAACACGACCCCGGATAAGCGGACGAAGGATGGGTGGATGGATGGATGGACGGACCTGAACAATCCCGGAAATGAACCATCATCAATATTTAGACGAGCACGTTTTCGCCCTTGAGACACACACAAGTCCCGCCCTCTTCATCTTCATTTTGTAAAGTTCTGGACCCGTCGCTCATCGGGCCGCTCACCTTGACAAGGCTGTCTGCCTTCAAAGCGTATCGCCGGCAGCCGTGGTAACCGGCATCAGAGGGGCCTCCACAGGCACAGAAGACGCAGCCAGTCTGCAAGAAACAACAAAGCTGACATTCAAATGCTGTCGACTGGGTCTTGTCTACAGCATGCTGAGCTCATCTTACATCTGTTTTTAAGAAGGGTTTGTTGGCAGCGGTGATGGGCTTGATGTCTATATTTGTGATGGGAAAATGGTTTGGAGCCTTCCAGGTGTCAAAAGCAAAATGTGCAGTCAAGTTCAGTCTCTTCAAAGGTAAATCATTGTATTATAATTGTAATTTTTTCTTTTAAACCTTGTCAACACTAGCTGTCTGTGTTTTTTTTGGAGGGGGGTGTTTACAGCAAAGAGCAAGAATCATATTGTCCATACAGACTTCTCAAAAACATTCATGCAACTTCTCTAATAGTGGGTATAGAATACGGATGCACCGAATCCAGAAAATTGGGGTTCGGCCAAATACCGAATCCACTGGTTAAGATTCTGCCGAAACCAAATACAGAATCCTTCACCCATCCTCAGTCCATTAACACAGTAAACACATTAATGAAGTAAACAAATGGTTAACACCAGTTTGTAGCTGGGACTGTCCTTCCTTTGCCGTACCTGAAGTTGCTGCAGTTTGGCTGCTGTCTGTAGATTCCTTCATGCACAACTCGTATTCTTTCGGATGTTTGATACGCAAATGTTTCAACAGTGGCGATGTTGTGTATTGTTTAGGGTCCTCGCCACCACGAGACAAATCGGCATTGCAAATTGAACATGTAGCTGGACAAAAAGTTCATAGTCGATGGGAAGGAAACACAAGGGTTAATTAGCCCTAAACTAACTTAAAGAAAGCAGCAAAAAGGTCTTAAATGACCGTACATTTTTTCTGTCACATATTGTAACTTCTTCCAACAGCATCCAATTTTCTGTCTTCCTCTGGCACATTGTGTTCTTCTTCGTGTCGCCTGCTAACCCCCCGCTGCCCTAGCCTGGCTCCGCCCTCCTATGTACTTACGCTCAATTTTCATTTCCCTTCAGTACTATGTCTGGGTTCGCGGAATAGCCTTGGTTTTTCTCCTTCAAAATTTTTGGCGGTCCAATTAGCGAACAGGGGGAGTGGCTGAGAACGATGACATTGAGGCCGTGCGCTAGAGTTGCGGCGGAGAAAGATGCGAGTGAAGCCATTTATTACTAATGTTAACTAGCATGTTAGTTAGAAATAATTAGCCTGTGCTTATGTTATCTCCTTACATATACCTACACTCTCTGTCTCTGTAAGATTGGGAATGATTGAGATTTCTCTCGGCACAGCTAGCAGAAGACTTCCAACTTTCAGACACGTTGCTCACGTCACATTTACGTTGTCTCTGTCAGTTGGAGGCTGCGCAGTAAAGCAAGAGATCACCGGAAAAGTGCTTCTAATAGCCTTCACTGGTCTCCGTCCAGAGCAACGGGGTCTATTGGTCCATTATATATATGTCAATGGAGTGGCCAGACTCTCTGGACAAATGAAATGGACCAGAGTCTGGTAGGACCAGGCTACCACTGCCCCTGGATGAAGGTGAAATGACAGGAAACGTCAGGTTCATGTTTTTTTCCTGACTTAGGTTGTGTATTATTTAACACTTTTTACTCCAACTTTAGTTGACTGTGAATCCCTCAAAGGCAAAATGTCATTAGTGCACTTCCTGTCCCCCCTTGGGAGGCACAAACAAGGCCATGACTTGATCTGTGTGTGTGGGCATGCAAAATTTTGCCTAAGGGTGAAGTCACCTTCAACTTTAATGTGTTTACACACTCTTCACAGAGCTGCCACGCTCACTTTCGGAAAACGGTTCATCCGTTTGTAAAAATTCATTCTGGATTGTGTCTGACTGAGCTCACTGACATCTGAAATCTACTGGCAAAGGGTGGTGAGGCTGTCATGTGTTTCCTCCTCTCATTACGCAAATGTTAATAGCCAGTGTGTGGCATTATGCAAGCTCTGGGTTGCTACATGAAGGTCTGATGTGCTACACACCCGTCGTTCACCCTGATCTCATCATTACAAACACGTACACCATTATTACACCCACAAGCACACACACACACACACACACACACACACACACGCGTAGGACACACTACTTCTTGCATTGGCACTGGGAGGAAACATGCAGAATCATCCAATATGGATGTGATACCTAGAGATAGCTAGCTCAAGGAAGACAGCAGTACAGTAGTTTCTTTTCAAGGAAATGTCTTTTGTGAGCAGCTTCCAGCTGAAAGTTGTTGTGTGGTGGTAGCCCAAAAAAGCTTTAAGTTAAGTTAAAAAAAAAAAGGTTTTAGTGAACCCAGAGCTAGCCCTCACAGCAGTTTTACAACAGGGGTACTCAAGAAATAACAAACTATAAACCAGATTTTATTCAAGGCCAGTTCAATATGTTACCTAACCCATCTATTTCAGAGACCACAAAACTGTATAAACCAGGAAGGATCTCTGCAAGCTCTACCATGATGAACTTGTATGTCCTGTAATTTCACTTCAAATGGCCTACAGTATTTGGTGTAGAGAAATATGTCCAGTGGGCTTTATGATTTTGCCTACCTGATTAGTTGAATAACAGGTGCGGCGACAATGCCGACAGCGCCGATTTATGTTTTCCTCCGGGCGCATGCCCTTTAAAAAAAAAAAAGTAGTAAAAAAATGTTTGCATTTCAGAACCTTAGGAAATGGACAGTGGCTGATACAAACACACTATTAACTTGATAATAAAGCTGTAAAGTAGGCTATCGTTCAACTCAGGACAGCGCCACTTCTCACAAATACAGATAGGATTGGAGATGAGAAGTTTAACTGACCACCAGCTACCTACCGCTGACCTGACGCTCGCGGTGCTCTGTATCTAGCGCGCAGTAGCCTAACCAATTCTGGGGTATCAACCGCGATCAGCTTCGTGGGAAATTAAGAACTCTCTGCACTGGTGGTGGATGTCGTTGATGCACTTGCATCATTAGGTCCAAGAGACGCTGTGATTGGTGGATAGGATATGGAGCAGGGGACTGACAGCGACATAACCAATCACATTATGACAGAGGCTACACTTGGCACCAATTGCAATGTTTAATTTTAAATGAATGTAGCCTACTGGCAGTCTGGTACACGTGGGTGCTCAGTGGGTGCTCGAGCTCCGGAGTACCCACGGTATAGATCTTTTTCATGACAGACATGTCATAGTAGGTCACAGGTGTATTCAAAACCATTACTGATGGCTGCGTTCCACTTAGGAGAGGCCCTGGTATTGTGCATAGGGATGGCTGACGCAAAACTGACGTTCCGAAGCTTTGTTGAGATCCCGAAGCGCAGATGTTTCGAAACACTGATCCAAAGCGTGATTCAAAATACCCATGTTACGTGACTATGGCTAAATGAAGCTTTGGAGTGTTTCACAAGTGTTTTGACAGGTGGCATGGTCCGCCGAATCAGAGTTTGATTGACAGGGTCTGGAACAGACCACACAATTTTTTGATTTTGAGATAGCGGATTTTTGGTGATATAGTGACATTTATAGTGCAATTTGTTTAGTTATATTTAGGCTTACATTTAAATTTACACATTGACTGATAGGCCAGAGACAGACAAAGTATACATACAGTGGCACATAGATAGATAGATAGATAGATAGATAGATAGATAAAAATGGAAGCTCCGTTTTCATTTTCATTCAGAGCCACAAATGTCAACATCAGGCCCATCATAATCAACATCAACCAGTAGAAACACAGGACAGTTTATGGGAACGTTTTTATGATCGTATCCGTGAAACCAAGATGATACACAATGCTACAGCTGATGCCACAGTGGAAGTGAAAAAATACCTCAACTATGCGTTTTTGCCCAGAACTCATGAGCCCCTAACTTACTGGAAAGATAGAGCAGTAATCTTTCCTCATTTGTATGTCCTTGCTAAAAAATATATTTGCATGCCAGCAACAAGTGTCTCTTGTGAGAGGATTTTTTCAAAGGCTGGAGAAATTATCTGTAAAAAAAGAAGTAGGCTAAGTCCTTCCACAGCAGAGAAATTAATATTTTTTAATAAAAATCTATAAAACAGATTCATAGAGAAATTGTGGCTTGATTTCTATTATTAATATTCATTTTTCATGACCAAAATAACATTATGCACAGTGAGGAGCCTTCAAGCCTTACAAGCTTCACATATTAGAAAAATACAATAATACATTTTTTTTTAATGGCTCGTTGTCAAGGTTGTTTCAGATCAACACCTGCAAGTGACCACTAGGTGTCATCGTTGAGATGGGTGTCGGATTGTTTCGAAGCCTCGACACAATATGGCACATTTGCTTCAACTGTTTCATTGTTTCACGAAACCTCAATCTGCCCACCACTAATTGTGCATGCTGACTCACTGAAATATCTTACTGGGACACTTGATGGAATTGAGCCATCGTTAAGGTTATCAATTTCAGCTGTGCTTTTCCTACTATGACAAGTCAACATGTCTGCTGTGAAAAAGGTCCATCAGCGCCTATGGATGCGAGGAGGGCACTCGAGCACCCCCTTAGCTAGCTAAGCTTAGCTAAGCATGTTAGCATCAGGCGCTACCCTTAGCATAACCTAATCGCCTCCTAAAAATGTCTTCTAATTTTTTTAAATGAAAATGAAATCATTTTCTTTAATCAAACGTATGAAAATGAATCCAACTAAATGAATCCATATTACAGGGTGACCATATTTTGATTTCCAAAAAAGAGGACACTCTGCCTGGCCTCGAGACAAATCCAGACAGTGGTGATTCTCAGAGGTTAATGAACATGCTTTATTATGCCTCAATTGTGCAAAAATAACTTCTGTAATAAAATAAAATCTGTAACAACATGTAACAAAATAATAGCTCTCTTTTAAAATAAATAAATAATATGAAATAATGTTCTAAATATGACCTCTTCTGTGTTAGAAAATCCAGCTTCAACAAAATATCTCTTAATACCTTTTCAATGTAATAACATAAATAATAAAGACACTGAAACATATGTGCCAGCTTTGCACACGGTGCACTCCGCCTCCCACTTGTCCGGTCCCGACCGGGACGGTATGTGGGACTTTTTTTTGCAGTTCAACTGTGAAGCTGCACTAGTCTTGTTTTATGGTTGTAAGTTGTTTATACTTGTGCGCTAGTGTGTGCGTCGAGACGGCGTGTGTGTGTGTGTGTGTGTGTGTGTGTGTGTGGAGTGGGTGATATAGAGCGGGGGAGAAGTGAGAGTGACAGCGAGCGAGTCCTACCGACTCTAGAGTCCTAGTGAGAGAAACAAAGTGTCTCCCCTGGGTTTTCTGACCACGGTGGGAAATCTTTAGCAGGAAACGCTTCGGCATTTTGTGTGTAATGCTGCTCCGCTGTCTGCCCTGGTCCCTGTCTGTCTGCCCTGGTCCCTGTGTATGTGCGCGTTACATCGCAGAGCCGCTCACAAGGCAGCCTCTCGGGAATTACGTCACACAACAAAGTAGCCTACCTTAGTATTGTGTTGAGCAAAGTGCCAGTCAATTTAAGTACACGAAAAACAGTGAAAACCGGACATTTTAATGAATTTATAAAACCCCCCCGGACGCCCCAGACAGTGGGTAAAAAGTGGACATGTCCGGGCAAAAGAGGACGTTTGGTCACCCTACCATATTAAAATATAAATAATTGGGGTAATTTCATACACATGTGACAGTAAACCCCGTATTTGATTGGTTGCATAAAGCTCATGCGTCAGAGAGAGACGGTTGGTTTGGCTGTACACTGGGCTGCGAATTAGCTAGCTAAACTACACCTTAGCCAGGAGTAAAACGTGTTTGCTCGGTGGCTGTGTGGCATGTTCTAGATTGAGTAGTTGTTCCGTTAAAATGAGAGAGGCTGGAAGTTGACTTTGACGCAGAAAAAAAGTCACAACATTATGGAGTAAATGACGATAATCTGCCCGCTGAACTTCACCTGGCAAATCGCCATATTGAAAGAAGCAAGTGGCGACGCCATTGCGTGACGCACTTGTCATTGAGGCCATATCAGGATGCTTTACCGGATTTATTCAAGCTGGTGTGTATATTATATCTTTGACGCTTTTCGTGCCTACGTCGGCTAAAAGACGTAGCTACCTGTGGAACAGGAGAGATGACGTGAGAACCAGCAACGTGGCTCTGCTGGCCTGGCAATCCGCTCCATGGCAACTAAAGAACTGGACGAAATAATCCAAAATATTGTTCTTCTGTGACCGTGAGTACACATTTCTCTAAATTGGCTGATTAGCTTTTTTCGTTTGTTTGGACAGTTTGTATATTGTACCATCGTTAATGTGTGTGCCAGCTCAATGTGTTTTTGGGTGGTTGGGAATGCAAATAAGCCACGTAACGTTAACGCTATGCGGTTATCTCATCCTTGTCAGTGTTGCCATTCCGTTGAAAGGGATAGTTGTCCAGTTAAAGTGGTGGTTATGTGCTGGCTACAACTTTTGTACAGTGTTGTAATGGCACATATCTATGCATGGCTGCATACAGTAGCGTTGTGTCCGCAGTCGGTCATGTCGTTCTTGTACATTCACAATGAAGCATAAATTCATGTCTTCAGCTCACCTGAAGCACGCGCATGCGCTTAACGCTGGTTTGACCAAATATACCTTTTTCACGGCAGACATGTTGACATGTCATAGTAGGAAAAGCACAGGTCTTCTCTTACTGTGAAAAGTCAAAATGTCTGCTGTGAAAAAGGTCCATAGACCTCAGAATGGACCTTTTTCACAGCAGACATGTTGACTTGTCATAGTAGGAAAAGCAAAGCTGAAATTGATAACCTTAACGATGGCTCAGTTCCATCAAGTGTCCCGGTAAGATATTTCAGTGAGTCAGCATGCACAATACCAGGGTCTCTCCTAAGTGGAATGCAGCCATCATTAATGGTTTTGAATACACCTGTGCTTTTCCTACTATGACATGTCAACATGTCTGCCCTGATAAAGGTCTATAAAAACACCAGACCCTCAATTTATGGCAGTTAAATGTAAATTCCCCCGTAGCTCCCCCACCCACACTTATTGGTTAGTAGTTGCAAATCTAGTCTTTACTTAAACTATACAAACTAGCAGGCTGAAGACTGCAATACTAAAACATATGACCCACAAAAAAAATGTGAAGGTAAACCTTATATAATTCTATCTTAATTCTTTCTTGATATCTTTTTGTTTAGTTTAATTTATGTTCGTTATGTTATGCATACAGTTGTTGGTTTGAATTCCTAAAATTGTTAATAGGGTTTATAAATGTGTTCCACGCTGTAAACGCATGTCATCACTCAGGGCAATTCAAGAGTATGAGCGTGTGCTGGAGCAGGTCAGAAGAACTGAACAGCCACATAGTACATTTTCAGCATATGCTTTTCCTGGATAAATGAATAGCTAAGCAGTACAGGATGTACCGTCAGATTTAACTACAGGCGAAAAACATAACGATGGAGCCTATAGGCAGCAGGACGTAAAAAGAAAAATCTGTATTTAGTGTAGGCAAGACTGGACTAAGAATATATGATAATGGAAGCAATGCAAATAAATGACTCCTTTCCTATTCGTCAGTGGCCACAGGCCATCGCGGCGAGGACAGAAACCATTACAGTGACAGATATGAGCCAGAGCTGTACACCCATCGCACCCCACTGCATGCTGGGAGCCAAGCAGGCGAAAACCCGTGCTAGGGGACCTCCTGGGGAAAACAAATTATCACTGATGGGGGGGAGCTGAGAGTTTCCACCTCTCCCCAGACCACATTTTTACGATCACATTATATCATCGCCGCTGTGGGTTACCGCCATCATGGAGAAGAAGCTTTTTTTCTGCAGATTTAGTGGTCAGGCGGTGAAGAGATGTATATTCGCTTTATGGTCATTAGCCAGCGAGGAAAGTGCACCTTCGCTGGCGGTGCTTTGGCGCCCGTCCCAATTGTTTTGAAAACGATAGCATGGCCCTGGTGGTATCATTTGAAACCCTGTAAATGCTCTCCGCTATTAGCTTAGCCTCTAAGGAGACATATGAGCTTTAGTGATTATACAACACATCCTATCAATATTCATAATCACTGCACAGCTGCAGTCTCAACTGTCTGTCTGTGAAGCTGTGAAAAGAATTCACTATGAATTACTGCTATATATATATATATATATATATATATATATATATATATATATATATATATATATATATATATATATATACATACATACATACATACATACATACATACATACATAGATTTAAAAAATGTAACAAAATTTAAAGGAACACGCCGACTTATTGCGACTTTATCTTATTTACCGTAACCCCCAGAGTTAGACCAGTCCATACATACCCTTCTCATCTCCATGCGTGCTGTAATGCTATCTGACGGCTCCAGCGGCATCAGGCCAGCACAGAACATGCAGGTAAATGGTTCCAGTAATCTTACTGCTCCAAATAAGTGACAAAATAACGCCAACATGTTCCTATTTACAGGTTGTGATTTGTAGAGTCACAGCGTGTACAAAAAACAACATAACATGAGACACAGCCATTTTCTAACCGTAAACAAACCGGGAACTATATTCTCAGGCGGAAGAATATAGTACTTGGGCGGAGTGATATGCTCACAGCAAGCCTGTCTGAGAATATAGTTCCCAGTTTGTTTACTGTTAGAAAATGGCTGTGTCTCATGTTACGTTGTTTTTTGTACACGCTATGACTCTACAAATCACAACATGTAAATAGGAACATGTTAGTAACATGTACAGTTTTCAGCTATATCGCCCAGCCCTACGACGTACCATCACCAGACTGGTAGAAACTCACTACGAAGAACGGACTAAGGTTCCCCGGGCTGGCCCAGTTAGCGCGGAGGTAGGCGACCTATGCATCCCGGCAACGCGGGTGTTTTTGGCGGCTGGACTGACGGTCAGCAGGTAGTGGTCGCGTCTGCCCCCAGATCATCGTCAACATGCTTATCTTTCTCAACACACATCAGTAGACTGGTGCAGAAGTTGTTTCTGAGTTATCCTACTGGTTATTTTGTTATTAGGCTTTGTCCGTGCCTTGGACAGTTTTGAGTTACATTTTGACAAAACCTGTCAGATCTAAGTATTATGTTTTTGTTTAATTATTTAACATGATTCTTTGTATTTATTATTTTGGAACAAACGAGGGTTTCTGTTTAAGTACGCCGGCTAGCAGCTCTGCTGTTTCAGAGCCCCCCGCAGCGCATATATATCTATAATCTATATCTATAACCTCCAGTTTAACTGCCAAAAGTTGTTCTTGTAATTAAGATCTCATCGAGGAAGAACATGCTGTATTTTTGTATTTTCATTGCATTTTTAATTTATAAAAAGTTAAATAAATAATGAATTTTAATATAAAAATAGTAATGATTAATCGATAGTGGATCGTTAATTCTCCCGACGATCGACGAAGAAAATGTAATCGAATGCCCATCCCTAATCACCAGCCATTTAGATTTTGTCACATTTAGATTTTGTATTTTATAAAATTATTTTACTTATTTATAATTTTCATTGTGTAACTTTTATTTAAATGTTGTCACATTTTTGTATGTATGTATGTATGTATGTATGTATGTATGTATGTATACACACACACACACACACACACACACACACACACACACACACATATTTTAGAATATATTTCTCATCACTTTACACCAACGCAAGATAATTTCTGCTTGTTTTATATATTTTTTTGCAATATTTTTTGCAATAAACATTCAAAGATGGCTTCAGCTTAATCACTGTGTTCAGTTCACCAGGGCATTGTTCCCCTGCACAATGCTGAGGAAAGGCAGATGGCTAAACCGGAGAGACACACACACACACACACACACAGGCGCACATATTTGCACGCACGCTTCATTTACAACCATACATAGTTACTTGTATGTATGCACTAACGCACCCACATGGTAGTGATGCTGCAGCCTGGGTAATTAGAGCCCAGTCGTCTCTTTGACACAGTCACACTCACCTTTTGTAGCCTTGCAAGTTATGTGCCTCTTTGTCTGCGAGACACACCGAGAGAAAAGAGCAGTCTGGCAACTAAGGGTTGAGTTATGTGGCACATAAGGAAGGATCAGGAAAATGATACCTGAGGAAGAAAGGTAAGGAAGGAAAGGATGGGGTAAAAAAAAAAGGTAACCGAACAACCTTGTGAAACATGTCACTGTCAAAAGTTCCTCCGATTTATCAACCCAGTTTTCTGTCTGCCTCTCTCTTCAGATAATTGGAAGGTAGCGTCTGTGTGCACAGAGCCACAGGGAGACAGAAAACATATTTTGGCAGGGCTTGACAGGTTAGACAATGGTAGAAAAAAAAAGAACAAATGCTGTCAGGAGACAATAGCTAGAGGAGGGCTGCAGTGCGTACGTGTGCGTGCGCACAGGTGCACAACCCTGCGGTAACTGTGTGCAGGTTTTTGCAGGAACATGCACACTTGTGTGAAAACTTGCGTGTGTCCTTTAATGCACCTTTTTCATGTAGCGCCCTTCCAAAAGCTGCTTTTAAAGGTCTCAGTTTAATTATCTGCAGTAACTTCTCAACCCAAGACGCACTAACCCCCAATTTTGACCAGTTGTGGACATCTGCGTCATTGGGTTTCCATTAAAGTCAACGTGTGTCGTCCCACTGACTGCAGAACGGCTGCGTTCCGACTCCGGCACAGCTCCGGCGATCCTCAGCCGCAGAAGCTTGTGACTGGAAGATTGGTTCCATCCCTGCACCAGCAGAATAGATCTGGGTGAGTGCAAAAAGCTACACCCTCACTCATTTCCCACCACTGTAATGCCCTTGAGCAAGACCTGGAGCTCTCTGTGAAACTTCCCAGAATACATAAAGGTTAGAATAAAATGTTTTGTGCTATTTATTAACTTTAGAATAGACTGTAAAGTTCAAGTAGTACTGAGTAAAGTGCAACGAATGAAGTGCCGTCGCATATAAAGTAGGTGTGTTAACGATATATCGATGAATCCTCAACGATCCAGTATTATCCATACAAAGTAAAAATATCGATACATGGTCATCTTTTAAGATGTGCCTATTTATTTTGAATTTCCCACTTTTATATTTTATATATATATATACATTATTTTTTTTGTTGTTGAAAAGAGTAAAGAGTTTGTTTTTAAATTATATTTAAATGCCTGGAAGAGCTTAGTATTGGCATGACTAATCACATTTTAGTTTATATGTGTATAAATGTAACTGATTTGTGTTTAAATGGGCTTATGCATCGTCTTGTAGAAGTTGCACGCCCCTTAATTGAATCGAATGGAAATTGTGTCGTGGGCAGACTTCATTATATCGGTAAATATTGTATCGGCGTCCAAAGAATCAATATATCGTATTGTGATAAAACGTGTCATTTACACCACTTATGTAAGGATTGGAGCGGTCTTCCTCTATAATACCATTTGAATTTCTTTTTTATATTCAAATAATATTTGAATATATTTGAGCCTGTTATAAATATGTACTACACTACTCAGGCTTAGGTATTGTCAACGCCACTATAAGCATGTGATTGTTGTTACACGTTCTGTCCACTAGAGGGACTTCTAACATCAGCCTGGCCTTGAAAGGGACCTACGTCACGGCGCATTGCATTTCTGGTGCGGCGCTTTAACATTAATTTTCCACCACGAGCACACAGCGACAAACCCAAATCAACAGAGACCTCTGTAATGAAACATGATCTAACAAGTGTAGTGAAGTGGCTCTGTTGTAAAGGCTAATGGTGCTCGGTTAGCACAATGACATCATGTTAGAAAACACAGCCGAAACAATTAGTCATAAACTAAGTAACGTAGTGTTAGCCACGATGCTAACGGCATTAATAACTAAGCCAAACGTTGCTGTCACTGTTTTAGTGATTTTATTAGCAACCTGTTCCTTGCAGATTGTCACGTTACTGAGAATACAGCTGTTGGAAGGTAAAATATGAAGTCAAAGCTAACTCTTGACAGCTAACCTAAACTTTTAGCTGTCTCCATGAAGTTCCCAGCTAAGCTAACATTACTATAACTCACAATGCAGTTAGGAAACCAGAGTGAGCTAACTAATGTTAACATAAGCAGCTCGGTGGATGTCGATTTTAAAGTAATGTTAAAACAATTCTTTTCATCCTTTTTTCCGATTTCCAGCCGCAGCCTGTCACTCCCACCTGGTAGCTCACAATGCCTAGTGTTTCTCACTCCTGTAACTTATTGTTCATCAGATGTGACGTGAGATGAGGGACATTAGCTAACGTTAGATACATTTTTTTTTTTTTTTTTTTTTTGACTATTCAATATATAACAGCCCTAGTAAGGATATGCTTTAGTTCAATAAGTGGCAGTAGAGTTAGGGCTACAGTGGACAGGTGACAAAATACCAAATATTTGCTTGTTCCAGCCTCTTAAATTTGAGGATTTGCGGTTTTCTAACCTCTACATTATAAAATTGATTATTTTTGGGGTTTTAAAAAATAAGCATTTTGAAAACCTCAACTTAGGCTCTGGAAACTTAGAAACGTCTGGAAACTTGTCAGTATTCAATGATCTATCAGTTAAATGACAGAATGGACAGGATAGATTTGTGGATAACGGAAACACTCATTAGTTGCAGCTAAATATAGATCGATAGACGGGACAGACAGACGTATAGATGGGCCGATATAAAGAACTTTCCATTAGCAGTGAATGGTCAGCAGGATTGTAAGCTATATTGGCACTGTGGACCCCGTTACTGACATTATTTGACATTGAATTTGGATCTGGCTTGATCTGCTCCAACTCGGTCCCACAGTGGCAACCAGAGGATGTTTTATTCATCTATTCTGAAATAACCCAACCCGACAGAAACCACATCCTGCTTTTTTGGGGAGAGGGGGGGGTCCTCTGCCCCCTAATAATGCCGCCCTCTGGCTATCCGCATTCATCTTCAGCCCTCCCGCTGGCTCTCTTCGGCAAGTCCGAGCGTCCAGCCTCGCAAACGCTTCGGGAGGTAATCATTTCGGCGTTCTTGTGGGCCCAGATAAAATGAGAATTACGACCTTGTTTAATGGTGTCGTTTAGAATCCTGCTGAGGCCCGAGATAGCATTGTGCCTCCCGTCCACTCTGTGTTCTCTGTGTTTCTTTAGTAGTCAGTCATTAAGATGGTGATGAGCTGGGTGAAACCCGGAGGCCCAGCACATGCAGACAACTACTGGAAGGGGCCATACATGCTGGTTCTATGACATTATTTCAATGGAATTGTGCCTCTTTTAAGATAGTGGAGTATGCCAGAAAATAGAGGAGAGATAGGAAGAGGTCTTCTGGGCTGGCTACAAGTATGTGCCCCCTGTACATGACTGACTTTACGGAGCTGGCTTTGTGCACTGGGGCATGGCAGCATTGCGGTTCGACCAATTAATGTTTTATCAACTCCTTAATTGAACTGAAATACGACAAATAATCTACCGTGATTTCGAAAAAACCTTATCTTGAATTTCCCTGTTTGATTGCTTAGGTCAAGTCAACTCTATTGTCAATTCTGCAATATGTACCAGACATACAGAGCAACTGAAAACACGTTTCTCTCTGACCCACGGGGCAATAAGTCACATAACATAAGTAATATATACAATAAAGATATAAAAAAAGACAAGTAATTTGTAAAATAAAAAATAAGTAATGTATACAAATAAGATAAAAGTAATATATACAGTAATACATTTAAAATAATGCAAATGTAAGGCAAAACCAAACAGTATAGTTATTATTATTATTATTATTTTTTTAATAATAACTTTTATTTACCTATTCCTGTGTAGGCGCACGCTGTGACCAATTTGTAGTTCTCATGAGCAGCAACAAATTCCGCCATCCTCTTCGTTTAACCCACATACGCTGGCATCATTACCATCCCCTCCTACTTCTTAATTCAGCTCGGCACTGCTTTCCCGATTTAAAAACAAATTAAATAAATAAAGAAAACACAGTTTGATTTATATGCTGCCACTATCCCCCCACCAGCACTGGCCATCAAGGGCATCTCTGATCGGACTCTAAATAATCAATTATTTCAGCTAATGACCCCACAAGATCCCCCTTTTAGACTAGGCCGAGCTACCACTTGGCAGGAACCCCTGCGCCCCCGCTTAGTCGACAAGCAATCCGACATTAGCAGGCGCTGACACATCCTCCCAGCCTCCCTGATGGACTCAAGGAGCAGCTCTCCTCTGCTGTGACAGGAAACACTCCGTCTAAACACCCAGCTGTCTTCTCAGCCCGTCCTTCTTCATGGCCAATTTGCAGCGTGTTTTTAAATTATTTTTTTTTACTGTATATCAAGGGTGGTGGGGAGAGATTATGAGAGCGATGTTGACGCGTTGCAGGTCAGGAGGTGATTGTCAAACTGTCCTGTAGTAAGAACATGATCATGTGACTCTGCTGGGTCCTCCAGGTGGCCCAGAGTCCTGTCTGAATGGACATGGTTCTGTCTGGAAGACTTCCTAAGTATTCTATTACTAGGGCTGGGCAATATATCGATATATCGATATCGTGATATGAGACTAGATATCGTCTTAGATTTTGGATATCGTGATATGACATAAGTGTTGTCTTTTCCTGGTTGTAAAGGCTGCATTACAGTAAAGTGATGTCATTTTCTGAACTTACCAGACTGTTGTAACTGTTCTACCGAGGTATTTGGTCAAAAATATCGTGATAGTTGATTTTCTCCATATCGCCCAGCTCTATCTATTACAACTATTTTCAGTTAATAAAACAGAAACGCACTTCAGCTCGGGCTGGGCGATAGGAAGAAAATCAAATATCACTATTTTTGACCAAATACCTTGATCGATATCACGGTCTACAAACTGCAACACTGAAAAGAGATTAATTTAATGATTAAATAAGGTCCCCAAACTTACCTCAACAATAACTTCCTGCTAGTTGTGCTATAGCACTTACTTGAAAAAAATAAGCATATGCCTATATTTGAAAATATCTTTGTATCTCTTTTTGGTGTTGTCGTTTGTAGACGGTCCCTAAGTACTTGCCGTCTCAACACCGGAACTAAACGGAGCTGAATTAGCACAACGTTTATGCATTTCTTTCACATCTACTGCAGCCATATGCACTGTGTTCACTCGGAAGGAATCCCTTCACATGCGTAGGCACTTGTAATGACATCTCAAACGTGTTAAGAGGCTAAAAGCACATTTAAAACTTGCCCCGTTTCAGCCTCCTGGGCGCTAACAATAGCGGGTGGATGACACGGTGTAGGCAACACCGATTTTGTTTTTGTTTTTCTCGCTACTGACAGCACTCAAAATTTACAGACGACAGGGCTACATGTTGAAATCGACCGGAATTCTTCTTTAACCTCACCTACAGAGCAGTCAGACCCTTCAGCAGAAATGTAACTCGCTGATTCAGGAGCCTGAATCTATGGTATTCAGCTGACGTCTGTGATGCCAAACATGTCTATTTTTGGTGTTGACTTTAAGCGAACGCCATAATCCTCTGCAATTAAACGGACCACAGATGGCCTCGCTGCCATTTTATGTCTGGCAAACAGAGCCGCTGCACAAGTTTAGTATTTCTGGATTTACTAATTATGTTGGATTTTGTTTTTGTGAGTCTTCCACGCGGCCTGCTGGGAGACGAAGCAACATTTCATTTTCAAACAAAAAACAAGGTTTAGCCGTCGTCTGGGGTGGTTGTGTGATTTTGTGTTTGTGTTGTTACTGCAAAAAAAACAACCCCACAGTACCCCACAGTGAAATGAATTTCAGATGTAACACTGCAGAGCGTAGCTGCGCCCGGCTCAGTCTCCGAGGTTCAAGGGAGGGCTGTTTTCCAATAGATTTATTTTGCTCTCGCCCGTTGGGAATGATAAATATGCTTGTTTCGCTAAATGATGTAGTTTGAATACATAATAATTTGCTGTGCCACAGAGTCAGGTTAAAGTTCTGCTTTTGTAAGCGTGGGAAGGGTTTCTTTTTTTTTTTTTTTTTATTAACGGCAGTCTTCACAGAAGATGACATTCAAGTTCACAACAAAACCAACAAAAAACCACAAACAGCCATGTCCACAGGCATCTCTGAACAATTAAGTGTCTTAACAAACTATTTCCCAACAGTTGAACGTGGGGGTGGTACGGTTCACAAAACCCACGGTTCGGTTCGTATCACGGTTTTAGGGTCACGGTTTTAGGTTCTGTACGGTTATTTTTTTCTTTTAATCTTTAACACTCCAGAATATACTTCAGCATATGATATATAGCTAAAATTAAACGATGCTGGCGCATTCTCCAGCTCTGGGCAGCCTCTCTCCCACCTGACATCTCTACATGTGACGTGACCTGCAGCGGCACCCCACTCCACTTGAGGAGCGGTCGGCTCGGTGTCTCTCAAAATCTGCTGATTTTGATCTGAAATGAAGACAGATTCAGCAACTGCACGCCCTATTTCTCGCTTAAAATGTTTTCGGAAACACGTTTCGGGGAACTATTTTAGTACAATATGAGATCGTATTCTGAACGAGCCGCCATGACAGTCTGTTTTGAAATTAGGGACCAGCCAGACCCATGTGACGCATTTTTATTTAATTTTTTAATTTTTATTATTTGTTTTTTTTACCTCCTTCGTGCCGGCAGCGCTTCGCCCATGCGGAGTGCGATCACTGTATGCTCCGTTGTATTGTCTCCGTTGTGGGTCTTATTCTCAGTCCCTCCAGAAAAACGCGATTATCAGTTTTTTCTCTTTTTCAACACATAAAATTGCATAAATGTCCTGCATTTTTCTTTTTTTAAGAAAACGTGCCGCATAATTAGGGTTGGGTACCAAAACTCGGTGCCAATAGGGAACCGGTGCCGACGTAAACGGTAGTAACGAGACCGAATAAGAACGAAAGTTTCGGTGCCTCATTTCGGTGCCTGACTTTACACTACACCTGACAGCATGTAACGTTAGCCTACCTTTAGCTAGCAGCTGGATTAATCACGGTTAAAATGCTGACAGCTAACATTAAACAGTGTAAAGTGTGACTGTATTTCACTGTGGAGGACTTCAACAGCGGGATGTAACAGTCTGCTCTGCAGCGCAGCAGCTGCCGTTGTCGCAATTCATAGATATACAGTATGTTTATATGGTCGGAATTAAACAACACAGACGGTGCGTTCACTTGCAGCTGCCGTTGTCGGAATTAAACAACACAGACGGTGCGTTCACTTGCAGCTGCCATTGTCGGAATTAAACAACACAGATTCACTTAAAACTGGTAGCCTCGTGGTGCATTGACAGTAATTGTAAAATACCCTTTTCCCATCTGGGGTTCAACAGCAATTTACTGGTGAAATAAGTTATTGTTATAGTTATTACGTTATTATTAAATCTTTAATTTTGACCATGGCCTTAGCAATAAACAAGTCACTGACTGTTGTTTACTACCCTTATTTATTTATTTATTTTTTTTAACTTTATTGAAAAGTACCGGTTCAGGCACCGTTTAGGCACCGGCACTGTTTTAAAAGTATCGATTTAGCACCGGAATCGAAAAAAAACCAAACGATACCCAACCCTACGCATAATCAAGGATTTTTGCCCGCAACAATCACAAAAACACTGTCTTCTGCTACTGTGTGTATGTAGTAATCTAGATCATTAGCGCCTCCACTGGAGTGTGGAGTGTGTTTTCTGGACGTGGCAGCATCGACGATTCCATTTTTTTTTTATTCGAGAATGTGACTTCATTTCAGTCGACTTCAATTTTAAAATTGAAATTGTGCCACCCTTATTCACAATGCCGCTAAGAGCCGGAATATTATTTAGCGCTACTATTATCTGCCTCTCTGGGAGAAGCATGGCATAAATTTTTACAGCAAGTGTCTGAATTAGTTTGTTTTTCAATCTTGAATCGTGGGGTAATTAAAAATCCAAACTGCAGGTAGTGGTTGACGGTGCCTCACTTGTTTGTCTTCTGTCGCTCATGGTGACAATTTTTTGGTTTTGAGCTTGAACAAAACCATAAATCTTTTCATTTTTTTTATTTTTTTCTATATATCTTCTTTTGTAGAGGAAATGAAAATGTCATGCATCCTGGCAGCAGCACAATGACTCTATCAGAAGACCTGTCATATCCTCTGGCTGACGTGGAATTCACACGGGGGGGTCAGGTTCGTCTTGTTGGAATGCAGAGGGGAAAACGATGCCAGGCTGCTTCCTCTCCTGTTTTGCCCTCCATCTATTTCCCACACAGAGTCATGTGCTGAAGTCTGTGATCCGCTGTATCCTCAGAGTGAACCCGCTCTCTGTTTACAGGCGCTCGTCTGTGTCACGCGCTGGCTCAGTCACAGTTTAATATCTGCTCAAGTGCCATTAACATGAGCGTTTGTCTGTAGCAGGTAAATTGCCACCCCTGCCGCCGACTTCCTCGATTCTCCTGTTACACTCGCTGTGCAGATTTTGGCCAATTTGCAGACTTGTATTTAAAAAAAAAAAAAAAAAAAAAAAAAAAAAAAAAAAAATGTATTAACCAGGTAGGCCGTTGAGAACAAGTTCTCATTTGCAACGGCGACCTGGCCAGGAAAAGCGTAGGCGTACAAGACAACATACAGTTTCACATTCAATACAATTCAAGAATACCGAATACAATAGGCTGGATAAACTACAGAGTTAAGTGAGCAGAATTAAGTGGGCAGAATACAATAGGCTAATAAAGTACAGAATTAAGTGGGCATTTCAAAGGCGGCGCAAAGTGATGTGTAAGGCAGTCGATGGATATGCGAAAGTGATATGGTAATAACACGGATAAACATGAAGGAGTCCTCCCTCAAGAAAATGTGGTTTTTCATAGAAGTAAATATGCAAAATCGCATCATTTTGGACCATAATTATTTCCATATGTGTCTCCAATGTTTGTAAAGGCTAGAGCAGATGATGAATGAATAAATAACACTCAAAAAGCTTGAAGACAAAACTTGCTAAAGTAGTCCACTGGGGACCAACTATAATCACTAAATTGGAGAAAAGTCATTTAGTTAGTTTTGATGCTGACATTGATTTAGAATGGAGTCCGTCGTTACACCTTGACTTTAATTTTGCACATATTCATTTTTCTCTGCTCACATTTAGTGGAATGATCTGTTCTGTATTTGGAAGTACCAGTCATGTAGTTTACTTCAGTTAAAATTTTATGATTTTTTTTTTTTTTTTTCTCCTTGACTCTATATCTATAAGCCAACCCACTAGGGCTGGGCGATATGGACAAAATCAAATACCACGATATTTTTGACCAAAATACCTCTATTGATACCGCAACGATATTGTAGGGTTGACTATCTGTGCTTTCACAAAATATTTACACAATGAGGTTTTTGATAAATAATCATCCGTAATGTGGATATAATGACTAAGTGGGTAAAGGCAAATAATAGAACAGTTACAACAGTCTGGTAAGTTCAGAAAATGACATCTCTTTACTGTAATGCAGCCTTTAAAACCAGGAAATGTCATTCCACGGTATTACGATATCCATAATCTTAAGACGATATCTAGTCTCATATCACGATATCGATATAATATCGGTATATTGCCCAGCTCTACAACCCACACATAAAGCTGTTCACAGGAATTACAAAATGAATTCTAATTTTGTAGAAATATTAATTATTGCAAAGTCCTTTCATTTTGGGCCTCAATGTAGCCTAATGTACCTTGCTGCGAATTTTAACTGAAAAGTGCCGAAAATCACCAAACATTACGAAATAAAGTTTCCACTACAGTTACTGGCATACGTCTGTGACGTTGTCTATGAAAAAAAACAAAATTATATCTGCTGATACTCCATAAAAGTTTGATCATATTATGAGGAAAATGTTTCATGATGATCCATCATAACTGGGTCCATATAGAATGTTGCTCGGGCCGCATGTTTCTGTCCGAACCTGACCCGAGTCCAAGAGAGTAGTAACCGAGTCCGACGCAAATCCGACAGGCGTTCTGTTTTTTTATGTCCGAACCGACCTGAGCCCCAGGCAGGTAACGTAAGCTGAAGCACTGAATTTCTGTTACCTTATCACGCAATTGTTAGGAGCCCAACACAGACCATAAGTCCATACTTTTGATTTATTTTTACACTATATTTCACTCAAAAGAACTTGACGTTCCATGTCAAGTAGTCCGAACCTGAACATCATTTGTAAATATTTGTCCAAACCTGGACCGGTTGGGTATCCATTCCACACTCTAACGTCCTGCATAAATCCAAATTATCATTATGTAAAGTTAAAGTTAGCTACACAAATGCATGGTTGTTTTTCCTCTTGCATAGGCATTTTTAATTTGCTCCCTGGTGTTTTGTTACTGAATTGTTAAGATGTACAGTTAACTGAATTTTACTGAGCGTGCAACCACAGGGTGTTTTTGGAATAGACCTCAGGGCTGCTAGTGTGGGAGTAAACGGGAATAAACTGGATATTTTGAATATTGCTTGTTATAATACTGTTGGTCTAAAACAGGGACGTTAAATGTAGTTGGTTAAAACAACCTGATTTAAAGGTGCAATATGTAATATTGTATGTAAAATAGTTACTGCACTACCAATTCAAAATACTCGAGAGTCGTTTCCCCCGCCCCCTCCTGCCCAGACTCGAAGTTCACGGGGGTTGCCAGGCTGAGACCGCAGCATTCACAACAATGTTGCTAGACGCTTTTCTCACATAGCCAGACATTACTCCACAGCACAGCGGAGTAGCTAACGGTAGATGCTAGTCTCACATAGCCAGACATTACTCCACAGCACAGCGGAGTAGCTAACGGTAGATGCTAGTCTCACATAGCCAGACATTACTCCACAGCACAGCGGAGTAGCTAACTGTAGATGCTAGTCTCACATAGCCAGACATTACTCCACAGCACAGCGGAGTAGCTAACGGTAGATGCTAGTCTCACATAGCCAGACATTACTCCACAGCACAGCGGAGTAGCTAACGTTAGATGCTGGCCATATTGACAGTCATAAAAGCCCATGCTCACGCGGAGCTCTGTAACCAACTGACAGACACACTTTTTCGGCTTAAAATTACAGTATGAACCGCTAAAAACGCAACAACCTCACTGTCCTCTCCACACGCCAGTCAGGCACACTTCCTCGGCTTAGAATTACAATACGAAACGCTAAAAATACCACTACCTTTGCCAACGGAACACACTTCATTGGCTTAGAATTACGGCAACAATTGCTAAACACACTGCAAACTCACAGTCCTCTCTTTCCGATTTACAGCCCCCTTCTCGTGGTTTAAAATAACTTAAAATAACTCACCGTTGTCGGCTCCAGCCGCTGAAGAGGCTACACGCTGTAAACAGCCATGGGCTGCTTGCCTGGTCCTCCTGCTAACGTTAACAGTTAGCAGGGTTAGCATGGCGGCGTTAGCCAGGACCAGTCGGGATCACTTTACTGGCTATGTCTCAATTGTTTTTGCGAGTAACCAGCTCGGGTACTCTAGCTATATAATTCAATGTGAGTACACAAATGTTGAAATGACATAAAATGCCCATCCCTAGTAGCTGTGATAAATTAGCGTGGAGCTAATGCTTACCTGTTCAGGAGAAAATAAGCCAACTCTGCGTCCTTTTGGGCTCTAAGCTGTCTCCATCTTTCAAATACATCTCCAATATTTACCAAGGGGTTGTTACGTCTCTGGTCACGCAACTGTTAGAAACATGCGTTTTTTTCTTTTTTTTAATGTCATGTAGAATCTATCTCCGTTGATCCTGTTTGTTTGTTTGCTGCTTTCATGGCTGTACTACCATTACAGCTGTAGCGCGCTGGGTTAAGGTTTTTACAGATATATCTGGCAATCGGGCCTACCTGTCAAACTGGGTCGTTGATAACAACACACAGATCAAAACATAAACATAAATTCCGTCACGCAATGTAAATTTCAAAAAGAAAAAATACTGACATTAGCATTGTTGTCAGAAAAGATAGTATTTCAGTTTAACATGTTTCCTTAATGTTTCCTTTGCGTCGAAAGGAGCCAGTTGAGGTGGTTCGGGCATCTGGTAAGGATGCCCCCTGGGCGCCTCCCTAGGGAGGTGTTCCAGGCACGTCCAGCTGGGAGGAGGCCTCGGGGAAGACCCAGGACTAGGTGGAGGGATTATATCTCCAACCTGGCCTGGGAACGCCTCGGGATCCCCCAGTCGGAGCTGGTTAATGTTGCTCGGGAAAGGGAAGTTTGGGGTCCCCTGCTGGAGCTGCTCCCCCCGCGACCCGACACCGGATAAGCGGACGAAGATGGATGGATGGATGTTTCCTTAATATCTGATGAGGCATTGGTGTCATTTTTGGATTTATTACAGTACAAATATTACATATTGGACCTTTAATTGTAACTTCAGTTAAATGTCCTCCCTATAGATGTCAATGACATGCACGCACGCAGTAATCAGCATAGGCTACTACATACTTGCCACCATTTAGTTTTTAAAATACGGGAGTTTATTTTTGGTGGGGGGGGGGGTAATACATAACCCATTGCTATTATTAACATATGTGTGTTAATTGTATAGCCCGCTAACCATAGTAAATCAAAATTAGAATGTTTCCAAAATTCCCCAGCTAAACTTTCCATGGAAAGCAATATTAAAAATGTCCAGTTAATTCACGTTTATTCCCGTTAATTCCCATGAAAGTTTCCAAACTTACCAAATTTCCGCCCCTTTGCAACCTTAGTCTTGATGGATTTACTCTCTGACATGATCTGAAGGAACATATGCAGTCACTCCATAATTGTGTAGCTTACACTGCCAAAACTAATAGCTAAAGTCCCTGCAGGACAAATGAATGGCAAATTAACTTCCAGACACCAGTTTCAGCTCTGTTCCAGGTTTTCAGCGGTGTCAGTAGGCGACCTGGAAGAACTCCTGCGACCCCCCCCCCCCCTCCAGCAGCTCCAACTCTCCGTTGCAGTAGCGCTAAACGCATCTCAGTGAGCGACGTCATGTCAGCCTCGGCATCCATTCCAGCCTCTGCCACCTGTCCCACTCTGTCAGTGTCAGAGCACATTTCGTGAGCAGACCAAAAGCCATTGGCTAGATATAGTCACTGGCTCTCAGGAGGGTTCTTTCACGGGTCATTACTTACCAGAATAGCGGGCTGTTTACCAAGCCATTAAGGCGGGCGCTCGGGGTTCTGTGTGGTTTTCGGGGGGGCGGGTCTGTTTGATGCCAGCGGCTGAGAGTTGGGTGTATCCAATTATATCTTATCACCTGGGATCATGTAAGAGCAGAATGGCCAGTTGGATGGGGTGAGGGCAGAGGCTTCCTGTCTGATCCACCCTCAATAAACCCTTTGTTTGGACTTTTTAAAATGTCCCTCCTTGCAGCTAAGGTCTTTGAAAAATGGCACATCCAAAAGAAGTCTGTAGAAAAAGCAGGCGCATGCATGGAGTCATTGTCATCTGTCAAGGAAAAGAGCCTATTTGACAAATTGCTTGCCTTCTTACTTACAGTCACGCAGAACACCTTTTTGTTCTTGGGTTCATGTTTAGAAGCATTGGCATAGGCAATAATCTTTGAATATCACTTCCTGCATAACCACCACAATTTACTGTGTAGGGGAGTGGTTCCATACATGGGGCTCAACAAGAGGTCACCGGGTCTATTTTGAGGGGTGATAAGCAAGGTTATTATAGTTTTGCATTTTTCATTAGATTTTATTTTTATTTCTTGTTTTCAAATTCAGTTTAGTTTTAGTTTTTAAAGCGGGTTTGCTAGTTTAGTTTTTATATTTTGAAAATGCTTAGGTTTAGTTTTTATTAGTTTTAGTCTTTTTTTTTTTTTTTTTTTTGTTGGTAATATGGGTTATTTGTCGGGGGCAGGAAAAAAGTATTGTGTAATAACTCAACAAAAACATTATACAATTTTAGAAAGATCTATTCACAATGTATTCAACAATAACACTGGTACATAAAATGTACATATGATGATGAGCACAAATCTGTGAACAGTCAACACCAGACGCCGCAGTAAGTGCAAAATGTGTTAGTAACTGTGCCAGGACAAAAACTAAATAGCCAACGGACTAAAGAAGACAATAAATCAACAGGTGTTTGGAACTTTTTGAAGTCAGTCGCCTCACACAGTTGTGTAGACATCCCAGTATCAGCACACCTATTAACCAACGCTTCCTCGTGCTTTTGGTGTTCCTGCGTATTTACTAACCAGCAGCTATCGGGTTGCCAGTGAAAGTCCGCCTGTAGTGTTCTCTGTCCTATGGTTGGCTCCGTCATGCTGCCTGGCTCCGGCCCCATACATCCATGCTCGTAACGTTACCGGGGTTATGTTAGTTTCTGTTTCGGGGAGAGGGGGCTTTGCGTTCTCCTTGCCCTGTCACTGCTTGTTAAGGTAAGCTAGGTTAGCCTCCTTGTGCGCGCTTCTCAAATGTACTTTCAAATTTGTGGGATTTTTGCCTTTTAATAAATTGTCCACTTATTTTACCACTTTCCGTTGCGAGGCACTTGCTTTTATCTGACACAGTCCTATCAAATAGGACTCGGACGTGTTGTGTTCAATTTGACGTGGAATTTCTGGGTTACCAGTCGGAAACTATATATGTCTACGGCATAGACTGAATAAAACGGGTCTATGGTCGGAAATGTAAACTCTGAAAGATATAACATTATTTGCTCCGTGAAAGACATTGACAAATACAAAAACTAAGGACATTTAAAACCCCGCAAGGACCTCAGGTGCAAAAATTGACCCATTTTCACCACTAGGTGGCGCTATAGCAGAAAAAACGCGTTTGGCCCTATAACTCCCACACCGTACACCCGACATTCAAAAATCATATATTGAGGCGTTCCCTGGATCCAACTGAATCACGTGATATAGGCCACGCCCATTTCCGCCTAGACTTTTATGCATGAAAAATCGGGATTTATCAAAAACCTACTTTTTCGAACTCCTCCTAGACCGTGCGACCGATCTGCACGAAACTGGGAACCTAGCATCCCCAGACTGACCTGACAAAAAGTTATAAAAGTAATTTTTGTACGATAATTGTGCATATAACGCACAAACTAATTTGTGTAGCTAACTATGAAAACACCAACTTTGCCATATCTCAGCCAAAATAAATGCTATCAACCCCAAACTTTAGATTATTCTTTGCCATGACCCTCTGGAGGTACCCCATTCGTTTTACGAAAATTGGTCACTAGGGTGCGCTACAACTACAAAAAGTTTATATCTCATGAACGGCTCATCCGATTTATACGAAATTTGATGCATACCATCTGGGGCCAATCCTGAGGCCAACCCTAGAGTGGGGTACTGAGGGGTCAAAGTGGGCGTGGCCTATGGGACCCAAGGTGACCCAAGTCTAGATATACCACTTACACTAATGTGAACAACTTTAAATTTACAGGGTAGATAGATAATGAGCCATGGACCACACCTACCAAAAATTACACATGTGGACCACTAGGTGGCGCTGTAATCGTTTTTTGTCTTTAACTCCCACATTACACATCGCACGTTAGAAATTCTTACATTATCGTGTTCCTTGAATCAAGCTGAATTACCTGATATAGGCCAACCCCATTTCCACACAAAAGTTTTTTTGCAATATTGCGCAATGTGCAAAACCAACTTTTTCGAACTCGTCCTAGGCCGTGCGACCAATCTGCACGAACCCTGGTAGATAGCATCTCCAGATGGACCTGACAAAAAGTTATTGAAGGAATTTTGCTACGTTACAGTATGCGCATTTGACGACAAAACTAAATTTCCTAGCTAGCTACCAAACACATATCATATCTCGGTTAAATTTAATGTTATCATCAAACAACTTGAGATGCTTTGGTCAATATTCCACTACGATGCTTTGTACCAAATTTGGCAAAGATCTGTCTTTAGGGGGCGCTATAAGCAGCGTTTATTTGTTTTGCCCAATAACTCAAAACCTTTCAATGGGAAATTTGCAATTGCAATATCTCTGCCACAGTAAAAGCAATCAACACAAAACTTGTGCCACTCTGAGGCTCTGTACCAAATTTGGCGAAGATCGGCCATTAGGGGGCGCTATAATCAACATTTAAGTGTTTTGCCCTGTTAATCAATGTTAATGGAATATTTGCAATGGGAATGTATCAAAGACCTTGCAGCTCACACGTCTCAATATTTACTGATGTTTACCTCCTACCGTTAGGTTTTGGTTTTCGCTTTTGCGCGGTCCCATGCTGTTCTACAATAAAGAAACTTCTTAACCCACCTGAGAAAGTTTCTACAGTCTTCACAGTGGACAAAATGTAACTTTTTTTTTCCCACTTTTTCAATCCAAAATCAACACCATTCATATGCGCTGATACCGTGCAAATAAACATTGCAGTTGGTGCTAAGTGGAGAGTCTGCCATGGGTCTGTTGGTGGCATTGATTGTTAATTTCCCACGAAGTTGATCGCGGTCACGTGTCGGTTAAACTTCTCATCTCCAATCGTATCTGTATTTGTGAGAAGTGGCTCTGTCCTGAGTTGAAAGCCTACTTTACGGCTTTATTATCGAGTTAATAGGCGCGTGTGTTCGTGTCGGCCGCTGTCCTTTCCTAAGGTCTTGAAATGCAAACAACTTTTGACTACTTTATTTTTTTTAAACGACGTGCGCCTGTGAGCACCCTCGGAGGAAAACATCAATTGGCGCCTATGACACCATTTACAACAACCTGACCACCTCCCCTGCTCTTTCAACCACCACACCTGCCGGTACCTCCACCCTCTCAGTCACTCTCTCATTTCTCTCTGCTGTCCCCTGTGGTCATGGGGGTTAAGAAGTCTGTTTATTGTAGAGAATTGTTAAAGGTGGTCTGTACATGCATGGAGATGAACTGTTATCCACTACATTTGCAACGGCAGAGTACCGCAGACCTTGTGCATCAAGCCTCTCGATATTCACCAAGTCCAGCATTGGCGCAGCTTCCCAGGTTCATCGGGGGCGACTGGCGCGGCTCCCCACCTTTTTTCCCACCTAGTTTTCGTTATTTCGTTCATTTTTGTTAACGATCATAACCTTGGTGATAAGATGAGCTTCAGGTCTCTACATTTATTAGGAGAAATCCTTCTTTGGGTGACGTGCTCACAGCCCTTTGACATTCATGCATTAGGGCTCACAAGTAGTCACAGCTAAGGCTGCTCCATTATGGAAAAAAAATCATAATTGTAATTATTTTTTTTTTTAAATATGATTACTCGTTGACTTTTGAAAAGCTGTTGCAATTATTGAACTTAAACTGTGGAACAAATCAACAGTGAAACACCTTGAACTGTGACATTTCCCGTTTTTGAATTCCCCTTCAAGAGTTGCTTGCAAAATGTAATCGTTTTTCTTGATTACATTGTTTTTGTGATCATTAGGAGCCGAAATTGCGATCAAAATCTGATTAATTTGAACACCACAATTTGTCAAAAGACAAAGTGTTTGAACCACCGGTCCAGAACACGGTGACCTGCAACATTCTTGTGAGAGCCACACTTGATAAAAAACAGTGTTGTGTTCACATGCTCACATGGGATAAAAGGGCTGAAAACCAACGAGAGGTTGGTATTCTACATTCAGTCTCGTAAAATCCCATCTCTTCTCAGAAAGAAGATGAGCAGTGAGCACACATTAAAAAAACAAAAAAAACACAAAAGCGTCTCAGATCGATTAGCTTTTTGCCAGAGAACCATCCATGTGGCTGATCCAGACCGGATCTCGGTATCAAAAGCAGTCCTCCTGGTCCCAGCATCTGTTATGCAGCTTCAAACCGAGGCCTCTTTCGACAGGGTCACTCCAACATCCCTCAACTCTGTCTTAATAAAGTCATTCATCTTTTTGCTAATGCATCAATAAAACTGCTCGTATAATTGGACACTCCAGTAAATTTTGATTAAAGACCTCTAACACTTGAGCACCCGACGGCTGTCTGAAAGGAAAGCCCTATGTCATAAACTCGGTATAAATCCCTCAGGTTTAAATATAGAGCACCTTCCATTATCCTTGCTTATTCCTGTCCCCAAACTGAGAGGCAGTGTGTAAAATAAGTTCTAAAAAAAAGTGAGATAAAGAGATAAAAGTGATTTATGCAAGGACCTGTATTTAAAAAAAAAAAAAAAAAAAAAAAATTAATAAAAAATTACAAATCTTTAGTCAATTGGTTGGCTGGGATGTCTGCAGCACCACAATACTTAATTCCGAATGGTTTGACAAATATTGCAATATTTTGCAGTTTTGAGAATGAAAATCTGCGGAATTTAGCAGACTTTTTATTATTTTTTTGCTTCGGGTGGAGATGTGTGAACATTCAGACTTTTATTTTTTACATCAGTTTCAAATCTGTGGAAAAAACTGCGGCGTTGTCGGAATTCTGCAGCCTGCATATCCGTTTTAATGTGACGAAGGCAGTGTCTTGCTATTAACCATCCCACGATACATTTTCCTCCTCACAGATTCACCTTTTGTTCTCGTTCTTTCATTGCCAGCAGGGAGTGAGAGCCTGCCTTTTGAATTAGTCACTTTTTGCCTTCAGCTCGCTCAGAAATGACTTGCGCTGACATTTCTATGCAGGCCATCAGTCTTTGTTGGCACTGTTTAATCTCGCCTTTTCCCTTGGCACATCTGCACTCCTCAATCATGAATTCAGAGGGAGAAACCTGGGAAAAAAAAGCCCAATTCAGAATAGATGGAGCGTTGCGGTCTTTGTTTGTGTTGTTGTTGTTTGCCACTTGCTGCTGTCGCTTCATTTAACCGTCCCTTCATTACATCATCGTGGCTGTCTGTTTCTTTGACCGTAACTGTTGTGCTCTGTGAAAAAGGAGGGGGGTGGGCACACGACGCAGTTTTTTTTAGATGTTTTTATTCTTTCCGTTCCTGGGCTTTTTCTCAAAGAACAATAAAAGCAGTTATCCAACGGTCGATGATCAAACGGGTACAACTGGAAGGAAAAATGCACTTAAGGCAAAGTATTTAAAGAAAAGCTCCACATGTGCTAGATCACACGTGTCAAACTCAAGGCCTGCGGGCCAAATCCGGCCCCTTGTAAATTTTGATCCGGCCCGCAAATCAATTTAGGTTCACAAAAAAGGTTGGTCCGCCTTGTTGTGCTCCAAACCAAAAACAGGAGCCGAATTTGGCAGATTTGCCGACTTGGAGACTCAGAAATTCCTTTACAACCAATGTTTGCATATTCAGGCCTACTTTTGAGAATGTAATCCAAATGCATGTTTTCGCTCAATTCTATGATGACTAAAGGACTTTTCCATGCTGACGTTTTAACGACTTTATGTGGACCAAATAGTATGTGAAAAAGACTATATAAGACATGTAATAATATAGTCAAATATATTAAAAATCATGTTCATAAAGTCTACGTGTTTGGCCCCCAATGTGATTCTAATTTTCCAGTGTGGCCCGTTGTGAAATTTGAGTTTGACACCCCAGTGCTAGATCCTACATTTCCCATAATGCAACCAGTGGTGCATTTTTATTCCAGTGCGTTTTTATGCAGAGTTAGGGGAATGGGAAGAATTGTAAAACCTCAACTGCCCATGATGGTGACTTTGTAGCCACTTTTGCCTGTAGAGCTGGGCCTCAGACCCCCCACCCCCCCCCCCCACCCTCTCTAGAACTCAAGCAGTACCCGACACGGTCTGCTCGGAATTGTATGGATTCATTTTATCATATTTCAGGGTTTCTGCCAGAAAGTTGTATGGTATGTAAATGGTATTTACCGTAAATGCCGTGAAACGCAAGAAACGTCTCTTACGGGTTCGCAGTTGGTTTTAAGTAGCCTCTGAGAGTCTTTGGTTAGCCTACTACTAATGGCAGGATAAACCTCTTGACATTTTGGAAATTTGAAATGTAAATGTCATCACAGTTGAATGAATACCCAAAACGAGATCAGGACCTAATTTGGGATTAAATTTCAAACTCAAAGCTCCCATGAAAAGCTTGTTTGTGGTTTCCCTTTGGAGAGAGAGAGAGAGAGAGAGAGAGAGAGAGAGAGAGAGAGAGAGAGAGAGAGAGAGAGAGAGAGAGAGAGAGAGAGAGAGAGAGAGAGAGAGAGAGAGAGAGAGAGAGAGAGAGAGAGAGAGAGAGAGAGAGAGAGAGAGAGAGAGAGATGCATGTATGTCATTCTCAGAGTATACGAGTCAGAGTTTTTGCAGTGGAAGAAGAGACATGGCTGCGTACCCTTCTCACTCATGGTAGTAACTTCATAACACAACAATTAATAACCCACAACTAACTCTCTTTAAAAAGATAAAACACCTTAGCATATAACAATTTGTGACTTAAACAGTTTAGAACACTAATAATTTTACATTTACAAATGTACACTGCCCAACGGCATGCTGGGTAACATTACAGCTGCTAGCCTAGCTGGCCAGGTAGCATAAGAGTCTGTTAAGCTGGGAGAGGCTCCGGTCGCTACTGCACCGTTCAAGAACCGAGAATAAAGTTAGCCAGAGGATGAAGAAAGACCGGAGATACACCAGAGCAACGTGTGCTCGAGAGAGGAGCCGTCTGTTGTTCCCAAGTTTTTTGTTTCAATAAAAAAAAAAAAAAAAAAAATCGGACGTAATTTAGCCACTGTTGCCCGTCGCTCTAACGTTACTCGGCCGTGCTAACTTTACTGTGCTAACGTTAAAGACGTCACTTCAAGCAAGACGGGTTCAGAGCAATGATTAAAACGCTATATTTAAGATGCCTTGCCTCGCTGAAATACGTCCTCCAACCTGCTAACATTATTCAAACAGCGAAGGAGGCTGACGGCGGCGCTACGTCCCCCACTACAACCACACTACAACAACCTAACTTACCTGTGGCCAAGGTAGTGGTTATACAACTAGCTTACAACTATTTAGTTTTGAAAGGGAAACTGTGTTAAAGTTGTTTGCATGTGTAGGCTATTTGTTCGATTTTAGTTTATTTTACTACTTTGCAGTTTGCACAATAAAAGTAGTTTAACTTATGTAACTGTTTGATGGATTCTCCTTATATATCCATATAAAGTTATTGTATAATGTCTTGGAGCCAAACACTTTAGGAATCAAAGCTTTTAGTAAACATGATGACATTAACATGTTTTTGTGATATTCTATGTACTCCTGACAGTAGAATAAGCCATTATAAACCTATATAAAGGTGGCCCATTATTTATTTTAATTTATTTTAAGAAGATTGATTATATTATATTTTTGCACAATTGTTTTTTAAATAACAAATAAATACGAATTAAATACATTACATCTGTTATTTTGTCTTAGTTAGGAAAGTAATGTTTAGTTAGGAAGGTCTGGTGCCTTTTAGTCTCTTCCATATGGTGGAAGGAAGGTATAAGGTGGAAGGTATACAGTTTATTAATTCAGCAACGGTATTGGATCGGTATCGGGTATCGACGGATACACGAAGCCTTGGCATCGGTATCGGGACTGAAAAAGTTGGATCGGTGCATCCCTAGTGATGTGTATGATTAGCCTAGTTTAAGATTCCGGTTTGTAGATGAGACCGTCTCTCACCCTGATGAGCTGATAGCACCGCTCACACATAACTCGGGGAAGGAAACCTGCTCCTATTCTTGGGACAGGCTCACATTTTCACCGTTGCTGCACTGTTGCTCGACTCCCAGGAGCTGATCAAATCTTTTTGTGCTCCTTCAATTGCCGGAGGGCACTGAGGCAATGGACCGGCAACAAGCGGTTTGAAAGGCTTGGGTTTTGTGTAACAATATGTCTGCGGAGGTCTATTTTGCAGCATTTTGAGAAGTAATGGGTTTCAGTGGCTGCTGCTGTGCTAATGGGTCGCACAGAACATGCAGGAGAGACTCTGGGAAATCAGGGTGGGTCTCCCAGGGGTGTTAACGGTACACAAGAATCATGGTTCGGTACGTTCCTCGGTTTTAAAGTCACAGTTCGACTCCATTTTCGGTACAGTAAGAGGGGAAAAATGCAAAACTCCCAACTAGTAAAGTAAAGAAGGAAAGGAAAAATTGCTTGTTTATTATGAACTTTTGTAAAGAACAATCAGTTTACAAAAAATTTTAAAGGAAATTTTAAATGAAATTAAAATAAAAAAATAAAGATTTTCAGAGACTCAAAACTAACCCAAAGAGACACAAACCGACTACAATGACGCCAAATGCCTAAACCTGCCGCCAAAGACGCCGCGTGCACCTGAGGGAAAACTGACACAGCATCTGCTTCATATTGAATTACAGTTCAAATTCAGTCCAGTCCTCACCTAGATATCTAGTCAACTTTGGACCTGAAAATCATAAAATCATACTGGGTTTTTGAATGGTTAACGGTCAACTGTGCTGTTAAGCCACAGCTAAATAAACAGTCAAATGAAGTCCGTGTAACTACATAGGTTTAGATGTACAGTTCAGCGTCCTGCGTCGGTTACCTGCTCTACCATACTCTCTTCCAATATCTCAGCCTGGTGCACGAGTAATAATCAGGCCAGCAAGATAATGGGCTTCCCCCAAACAAATGTAAATGGACTGAATTGATATAGCGCCTTTCTGGTCTTAACGACTACTCAAAGTGCTTTTACACAGTCCATTCACACACTGTGGCCGATTACTGGGTGCCACCTGCTCATCAGATAAACATTCACACTTATTTACACACTGATGGCGCAGCATCAGGAGCAATACGGGGTTTCTGTGTCTTGGCCAAGGACACTTTGACATGGAACTGCAGGGCCGGGGATCGAACCACCAACCTTCTGATTAACTAACAGAACTCCACACCCGGTCAGTACTAGGGTTGGGCATCGTTTGGAATTTAACAATTCTGATTCCAATTCCGGTTCTTTGAGGGGTGGAGTTGAAACGGGTCACATGCCTATTTCCAAAATCAGAGGAAAGTTTTATTTTGATTCAGTGGTGGGTTGCAGTTTTACCGGGCTTTTTCAACGTAAAACAAAGCCACACTAGAGCCTACGAGGCTGCAACGCAACAAGCGCCTGGCCGCTTCGGAAACCAAAACTTGCATGTTAAATTGGGAACCCATGATCAGATTTGAAACCAAATCCTCCAAACGATTCTACTGGAATCGTAATTTTTGAAACAATTCCAAGTAGGAATCGGTTCTCGATGCCCAATCCTAGGCAGTACTCAGGAAAGCCACTATAATCACAAAGGATCCCACCCACCCACCCCCTTCACCAATCCTTTCAGTTACTGCCATCAGGTTGATGCTACACAGTCCCATTTGCAAGGAAAAACATACAACAAAATTCATCACCACACTGAACAGCCATACGTAGACACATTTCTGTCAATAGTGACAGACAATATATATATATATATATATATATATATATATATATATATATATATATATATATATATATATATATATATATATATATATATACTTTTATGTTGTCATGCTGCAGTAACTTTCAGAAGTCTTAGCAGGCATTCTGCACTGTCTCAGAAATGGTAGTAATACAGAGAATTATAATATTTGGACTAGTGACAGAACTACAACACGACGAAATCTAAATTAGCGCTGCGGGAGAATTTCAATGAGCGTTAGAGGCAGCGTTACATGGACGTAAGAAAATTACGACTTGTATTTTTGAATGATTGAAGACCTATAATACAATACTTCAGCGAATTTAAGACTTTTTAGGGCCTGAAATTTTGTTTTAGAAATATTTTACTTTTTTTTTATTATTTATCTTTTTTTATAGACTTTTCAAGAACACTGTTATGTGCACGTTGTAAAAATGGGAATCTTTGTCATCCCTACCATCCATCTCATATGACATTAATGCATTCTGCATAATTGAAATTTGGGTTAATAATATACGCAAATGCATTTGAGGAACCGATGTCTGGATAAACGATGAACCACTTCTGGATCAGCTCACTTCTTCACGCAAGAATGAAACTCATGGTATACGTGGGCTGTGATTTCTTTCAGTTTCCTTGAGGTTTGTCCCGCTCAAATGACTGTTGTAGGTGGTTTCCTTTTAATCCTCAGTGTAGGCTTGTATTTCTGTTTTGTTTATTATCTTTTGGGAAATGCTTTGGCCCTAGGCTTGTAAAAAAAAAAAAGCTGCAGGTTTTTGTTCAGTTCTCTGTTCTGCGGGACCACATTGTGTGAAATAATGCTGCGGGTCTCCTCTCGGGGAGTGTGAGGATTTAAGACAAACAAGGTTAAGCCTCTGTGGCTTTGTGGATTCCACTACATCCCCCTGATAGATGGTGGCATCACTCTTTTTTTTATGATAGTTTTTTTTTTTCTTCTTCTTGATTTCCAAATTCACTGCAGGAATCCAGACCCCCCCCCACACACACACACCTACACAGAATCACATCAGAGAGCCCATCCCAGCCCACCGCCCTCCTGTTATTTGTTGCTGTTCTGATCCGACTTCTAATATAATGATGCCACAGGATACACATTGCCCGGCTGCAGCCAGCAGACAGGCAGGTCGTGATGCAGAATTAATGACTCTACGGTGTGGCGGAGCGGTTTCTCCCGGGACATTTTATTTTCTAACACCAAGAACTCTGTGCAACGCCGTGGATTCACATCTCCCCGTGGTTGTTTGTCTCCAAACCTCAGCTACACTTGAACTCTGCTTCTTTTACCCCTCTGGCTTCCTACAGGTTGAGCACCATTTTAAATGACAACATTTTACTGATGACAGACTAACAGGTATTCATTTCACATTGGAGATTTAATATTCTGCTAGTTTAGGTTCTTAAATAGCTTCGGGGGCCGGAATGGGTTATTCCAGGGAATACCTGTCTTCATGCTACAGGGTTTCCTCTCTTCCACTACACCTAGCTAACAGACCACTTCTAAAATCTCCCAGTATACTTTTACTTTCTACTTCAGGAATTTGGGCAATCCAGCTTCTTATGTTCTCATCTATCCTGCTTCACCCTGATTCAGAAAGCAATTATTAAAATCTGTTGGTTTGACATGAAGGAAGATGGAGCTTGTGATTCGTCTCAGTCCAAACCTGAAATTGCCAGGACAAAGTCTGTGACAAATTGCTGAAGAAATGGAAGTTGCGGAATATGAGGGATTTTATTTGATCCCTCCAAAGTAGGGGTAGGTTAGTGAACATGGACTCTCGGCTGTTGTCGTCCACCCACACCTCCCTCACCTGCCCGTTGTTAGATCGCTAAATCGTTAAAGATGGAAGAGAAGAAAAAGATGAATATTTTAGATCTTAACCAGAACCTAATTTCACTAGCTAATACCACACACTTGCTAAAAAAAGGCTAGGTTAATGTTAGGGGGATCTCTAGTCTCGCATAGACCTTCCTCCACAGTGCTGTGGAGGAAGGTATGGCAAGTCCTCACAGCATTCTGGGATGGGAGAAAAACATGATCTGGATCATTGGCATTCCTTTAAACCAATCAGTCGTCTTGGGCGGTGCTTAGCACTGGACACAATTACGGTGCCTCTGCAAAATAGCCTCAGAAAGGAACTTGTTTTGGTGGAACATGTGTACGTTCAAAAGTAGTTTTAGTCATGCAACAGAAAACTCAGATTGGACAGATAGTCTAGCTAGCTGTCTGGATTTACCCTGCAGAGATCTGAGGAGCAGTTAACCATAGTCCTCACAAATCCACCGGAGGTTAGAACGCCAACATAAAGAAAAATACTGAAGTTAACGGACATTCGGCCTAAAATGAGGGACATCCCGCGGGATTTCCGGCAGCACCTGAACAATCCCGGAAGGAGAACATCATCGATATAGACTAGGGGATCTGAGATTTAAGAAATTTACAGTTTATTTTAGTACAATACACTCAAATAGTTAGACTAATTTACCAGATTATTATGTCCATAAAACTGTCATTCTAAAACAGTAGCTCTGCAATAAATCCTACCTTTTTATACTTTAAATGCAGACAAGAATGTTCAACACAAATGCATAAATGGTTGATCTGGAGACAAAAAATGTCCAACAAAAATTGATTTGAATTGGTGAAGAATCCCTTAACTATAATCTACAATTAGTTTTCAGTAATGGAATCATCCTTCATAAATCAACTTGTTTTCTTTTGTTCTGGTATCGCTGAATTTCAATTAAATTTTATCTCAACTGCAGTTCTTTTCACGTAAAGTAATTATTGTCATCATCATTGGTAGCTACTAATTCCTATTCCAGCAAAAATAACCAAATCCTCAGGCATCCTGATTATTGTAAAATGTCAAGCAAAGCCTGGTCTGAAAACACAATGAGCTGCTTGACTTGGCTCAAATCACATTAAGTTAGCGGGGAAAGTTTTGATTATGAAGCCATAAAATTACATTTTAATGAAGTAAATGGAATTATTTAGCCAGACATGGATATCTGAGCATTAGGGTTATTCTTAGCATGCACCTGAGCCTGCCTTGTGGCTGGAAACTGCTCCTTTTTTTGAAAATTGATATGGAAATGTATGCATGCAAAAGCACACTTTTGTGCTTTGCAGGATCACTGTGGACAATATCTGCATCCTTTTGTTTGTTTTTTAGAAAAAACAAAGGGATTTGCCTTCCCAGCATCCCTCAGCATCGGTGCACATATCGACTGGTAGTCCTCCCGTTAGTGGTTGCACCCTGACCCTGACTGACTGACGCTACCCTAACGGTTGTACATCTGACCAGTTCTCCCCTCTGATAACCGCTGGTCAATGTTAGCGTAACACAGGCTGAGGCGTCATGAGCTGGTTTTCATACTGAAGCTCACCGTCCTGACACGGAGTCTTCCTCTGCTTGAGAAGCTGCAGGCCTTTTATAGATTTATCTACACTTCACAGTGGGAGGGAGAAGCAGCTGGAGGGGTTTATGCCGTATTTTTTTTGTTTTTTTAAGTTGTGCCACTGGGTCTGTGTGCGCCAAAAGTCTCGCCCTGTTTTCATCCTGCAGCTATCCTTACTTTTGGCACGTTGTGGGCTGTTTGATTTATTTATTTGAAGACTTCTTAAAATTCTGAGAAACCAAACCAAAAGATAAAAGCACCATGTGTATTCGTCTCATGTCACTGATTTGTTGCCTCCCTTAATATTCTGTTATACAGATGATCAGTTTGTCAGATGCATTTAAGTTAATTAACTTTGTCTCCAAACCAAAATGGACTATTCCATCCTTAATTTGATTCCTCTTGTGGCTTATAATTGTATTTGCTTAATTAGTATTATATGCATTTTGCTGTAGAAACGAAGGTCAGAAAATCTGTAATTTATGTGAATGGCTGTTTTTTTTTTTTTTTTTTTTTTTTTTTTTAAATATTTTGTAGTATACTTTTAAAATGTACTCCATGGAAGTCTGCATTTGGGTTGTCTTAATTTGCTGTCTTGACAGTCCATGTGGTTCAGAGGGTTGAAATTGATTTGTGAATTAACTCCAAAACGGCATCGTGACTTTGCGTGAACATACACGCCACTTTCCTAAAGCCAAGTGGCGTGTTATCTGTACGCATTTTGAGCTATCCACGTGTATGCCTACGCTGTATACAGCGGATGTAAACATACACAATGTGGCGTGGCCACATTGCGTGTTATCGCGAGAATGTGACGTACTATCGCGAGAATGGCTCCATCAACACAACAGTATGTGGAGTTAAACTGGACGGGCCCATTAAACTCTGAATAGTTCTACTTGTTGTTAAATTGCAATATGAGCGCCAGCCAATGGGGGAGGGGTGCATTGTGTCGGCAGGATAATTTAAAAGGCAACCGCGACTACGTTGTGAGTCGCGGTGGTGGCAGAAATTTTGCCATGGTGGGCCGCCACTACAAAATCAACGTAGCGGAAACACTGGGTCTTGTTGGAGGCGACACAATAGATTTATCTATCACCAGTAGTTCTCATTTTCTACATGTATAGCCTCTTTTGAAACTCAAGCTTTGAGACTTAGTAAAACGTTGTGTTAAAAATCGGCAGTATTAATAACCCTGGCCACATTCAAGGTTATGTTTTTCCATGGCGTTTAATGTCTAGATGGATGACTAATTAAAAAACAAACACTTAGAGGAGTACTTAAAGTTCTTGGCATTCAGATCAGTTCTGGTCTATAACGCAGCATAATGAGAAGAAAGTTATCCGTTCTTTCAGAAAATATTTGTTATCAAAGTTCCTGACTTTTCCATTAATTGTCCCGCTCTGAATCGAATGTGCTTAAAAAGAAAACACATGGACCCTTTGCAGTAGACAGCCTTTGTGTTCTAATCAATTAGATCTATTACATTTCTGCAGTACAATAGATTTTCTTGATGACTAAAGTGAGCGTTGTTTGTCTTTGAGGGAGCTTAATGCCCCCCGCCCCCCCACGTTATACATTGTTCCAATCCCTTTGTTGCAGACACAGATGGTGGTTAAGGTGCAGAGAAAACGCTGCCGTATCATCAGCTGACCCTTAAGTGAGACACAGGTCAATGTTTGCAGGTTTCAGAGTTGTGTTGTCTGTGTCAGTGTTCATTTTTTTTATACTGATGGGGGGTAAAAGGTGATTGGAAATAGTGGAGCCGGTCTATTCTCTCTTATTTGTACAATCTTATCCTGTGAAGGATGACCAAGTAGGGGAGGGAGATTGGGGTGCTGTGGGTGATGGTGTTGTTGAACAGGGCTCCAGACTAACCTTTTGCCTTGGTTGCACTGGTGCGCCTAACTTTTTATTTAGGTGCACCAGCACAAAATGTAGGTGCACCCAAACTTTTCCTTGCGTCGCCATTAACGCCACAATTTCAAGGTCACCTTTTTATCCCACTCCATATACGTTCATATATATATTATGTCAATTATTTTAAACAAGAATAAGGAGTTGGTAAATAGTTTTTTTTTTTTCTTATTTGAAGCGCAATTATACTGTACTCAAAGTCTTATAGAGGGTCCCCCCTTGCTGTCAAATGCCCCTCAGATGGCCAACACCTGTCATTTGGCCTTCTTCCCTTATGGCCTTGGCTAAACCAGCTTGCCACACTCCGTAGCATCAACATTCTCCAAGCTGGGCCCCTCCACACTGATTCTTATCAGATCTTCCACTAGTCCAGGACTAAAAATCACATCTCTGTATTTTTTGACTGAATGGTGATGCACAATGTATATCTCTAATATGTATTTTTTACAAAGTGGGCTAAATGTTCAGTTTTAAGTCAAAGCCACTCTTCACAAGCTCTTTAATTAAAACAAATGTGATTCAAATAAAATGCAAAGACAGGGTTTCCTTCCCAATTTCAAAATATAAAGCTGCAACACATGTAAATGATCTGAAATAAATAGCCTGGGATATATTAAAAAAATATATCTCTGAGAAAGCTCCTTCACTTCTTTTCCATAACCGACCCGGAGAGCCCAGTAGCTCATATAGGGAGAGAGGGGGAGTGCGATGGACTGAAGGATATACTACTCACAGAGTGACGACTGACTCATTATGAACGGGTCCAGCACGGGTCGAATGCGGGTCAGCGGCGTTACACACGTCTTGTGTAGGCTATGAAATGTCTGTATCGTCCCTGGCTGCACTGCATTTTATTGACTATGATAATGGGCTTGTTCGAGATGAGCCAGATCTGCGCAGAATCAATCACCGGCGATCGGCGCCCAATGCATGCTGGTTAGATTTGTGTCCGACTTGATCCCGACTTGCTCTGACGTCATGCACACGTGAGCAACGATAATCTCACGAGACCAAGGCGGCCGCAGTTCTGAGACGCAGGTAGCTCTTGCAGTTGCTTTTCACCAACTGCAAGAGCCAGGCGGACGCAGGCGGACCCAGTGCATGCTGGGAAACGCCGGCCTCTCAGCTGTTCAATTGAACAGCTGATTGGTTCAGAATCGACTCAACATGATGACGTTTTCTATAAACTTTTTTATTGATTTTGAATCGGAGGGATTTTAACTGCGATTTGTCTGATTTAAAGCCTTATTGTGTACAGAACACCTGTTGTGAGGCTGATAGTTAAATTTAGAAGTCAGAGAGACTAAATCTGTTCAGATTACAGATCATCTACAGTCTGTTAATTAAAATCAGCAACAGATCGCATGTAGAGAATTTTGACGGCTACTGTCATAATAAAATCAACTGGAGACTGTAGAAGCTGATATATGGGTCTGATAACATTTTATTAAATCGGAATTGGTGTCCTGAGATAACTCTTGTTATGATTTGACACAATAAATTGAATTGAATTATTTCTTGACTTACGCTTAGGGCTGTGACGGTATAGTTTTTTTCTTACCGCGGTGAAGAAGCAACGTATCACCGCGGTATGGCGGTTAACCGCAACCCCCTTAAGAGAATAGCGTAAGTTAGAGCAAGAATAGCAGGGTGCCTTAAAGAGGTGATGTCAGTGTTCGTGTGGTCGCGCAAGGAGAGCGAGCGGTAACGGAGAGTAGTGTACGAGTGCAGCTGTGAAGAAAAGTGAGAGGAAAAAGAGATAACAAAGATGATGTAAAGTGAGTTAAACGTGAACAATAAAACGACAAGTTTCTCAATCATAATCATCATAATCATAATAATCAATAATAATATCAATAATCAATATCAATACGTTTTTTTTTTCTCTCCATAACCTCTTCAAATAGGAGAGAATACAACAAAGTACACAGAGATACATAAACACACTGTGACGCGCTCACGATTGTATTGCAATGATTTATTCCTCCACGCGTAAAATACAACTAGCACTGCAGTTACCAAATGTAAAGTTACTTTGTGAGTCGAAATTTGCGTGTTAGTGTGGCGGAATAAATCCTTGCAATACAATCCTTGTGTTTATGCATCTCTGTGTTTAGTCCCTCGCGGCAGCACTATGTTGGACCACTTACATATGTTAGAACTTCCGCTCAAACCGCGATGAAAAGGCCCACCACCTACAATACAAGTGCACAACACAATAATCAATAAATAATATAAATTTGACCATAAACAACATACACTATGTGGCTCCTACACTGTCGATGAGGATAACTAAACAATGATCGTTGCTTTCATAATATTTAATATCACACGACATGTGTTCTCCTTTTAACCTTCGGCAGCAAAAAGTAAAAAACAAAAAAAACAAATGCGGTGATGGCGGTAGTGATGTCATCATCGCGGTAGTGGCACGTCACCGCAGGTATTGCGGTGATGCGGTTATCGTCACAGCCCTACTTACGCTGTCAGTCTGTCAAAATACGCACACACGCGGTACGCTCCGTAGGCTTGGTCACGTAGTGGACCTGTGCGCTGACGTGCACTAATGTGCAAGTGGCACGGTAACTGGCCAATGAAACTGGTTCATTACAGCGTTACAACTAAGCCACACAGCCAACGGACGGGACGCAGCGCTCCACAAAATATTGCATACTTATTGCTTTCGATATAATATTGCGCAACGTGATATTGCGATAAACGATATTGAGTCGATATATCTTGCAGCCCTAGTCCATGAGTGAGTCTTCATCACATGCTCGAGCTAAATTCATTCCAAGAACTCTTGCTGTGATTCAGACTTTGCCAGTTGTTTGACTCTTTGTTAGCAGCGTTCAATAATGAACTCCAGTTTGCTCCCAAACTTGTTGTAGCCTCTAGGCATGAAGTTGATACTTTGAGACTTCTTCATGACTTCTTGTTACATCATGAAATTTAGCACTTATGCTGGCTGAATTTTGTAGGTGGAGAGGTAGAGGGGCGGGGAAGTTTCATCAGCCACTCTCAAAACTTACTGTTTAAGATGCATATTTGTCATGCGGGAAATAAATAAGCAATGACTAAGTGAATGAGTTTTTTCTACTTGTTCACCCTATTTTAAGTTTTTTTTTTTTTTTTTTTTTTTTTTTTTTATATCTCCGTAGCCAAGCATATCGCTTCTGCTCTGCAAATAGGCATAATGAATAATTTAATCCCCACCGGTCTGTAACACAGGGAGGGAAATGTATTTAGTATCTGATGGATAGTAATGTTAATACTGCTAAGCATATTTGAATCCAATACAGTTGGTGACAATGCAATCCCCCTGAAATGTATTGCACACACATGCACCACCCACATTCTGTGCTGTTGTTTAGCTGCCTGAAATCAGCAGCTTGCTCATTTAGTAATCTTCAGCATATTGGTTTGTGACAAATGGCTCACTCGGAGTGAAAAGAGGAATGGAAAGCTCTTGTAAACAAGCCAGTAGCATTATTCCGCATTTCTTACTGGGACATTAATCTTGATCCATGTTAGCAGAGACATTCAATGGGATCATATTGAAGTTGTTTAAGTTATAACACCTATTAGGGTTGGGGAATACGTTAATATTTTCCAACGGCCACGTCTAGGGTTGGGTACCTTTTCACATTTTTACCTCAGATTCAGTTCCGGTACCCAACGGTACCTTTTTTCGGTACCACCTCTCCGTATTGACAAAAAAAATTATTTATTATATATATATTCATTGTGTATATGTGTGTGTGTATGTATGTGTGTGTGTGTGTGTGTGTGTGTATATATATATATATATATATATATATATATATATATATATATATATATATATATATATATATATATATATATATATATATATATATAAAAATAATTCCAAACCTATTTATACTATTAACATTTTGTTATATATATTTACAACATTTTACACTCAAAACAAAATAAACAAAAATAAAACCCCTCCCTCTCTACTCCAAACCTGTCCTTGCAACCTATTAAATCAAATAAATATGAATTTCTTACACTGCACTCCAACTTTAATTCTCTATTTGTATATTCTATTTTAGCCTTATGTCAGTTTTTAATTGCTCTTTAAATGTTTCATGTAAAGCACTTTGAATTGCCTTGTTGCTGAAAGGTGCTGTAGAAATAAAGTTGCCTTGCCTTACAACCTCAGCCTGTCAGTCACCAGGGCACAGAAACCACCGTTGTGCCTGCTCAGAGGAAGCATAATGTCAACACCACCGCAACCGTTTTTGCCTCTCCATTAATATCATATCGCAGAAGTTTTTTTGAAAACTGTAACCACTTTATCTGCATTTCCGTGAGTACTGTGACTCCAACAAAACTACGGAGCTGACGTAGTTTGCTAGTTTGCTCCTTCCGTAACTCTGCGTGTGTGTCGGAGCTCCGCTCTCTGCCAATATGCAGAGAGGACTGATAAACTTGCTCTTACTCGCTGTCAGGTACCGAAATTTGGCATCGTTTGATTTTATGTCAAGCAATACTCTGTAATACCGACGTGATTTGGTCGGCACCGGTAAAAGTACAGGGTTTGAATCGGTACCCAACCCTAGCCACGTCAGAACAACGGTCGATTGGCGATATGTTCCAGCAGGCGTGTGTCTGCGCCGTCTAATAATGTAATTTGTCATCTGTTGTTGGTATGAATGTTGATTTATCGTATATTAAATGCAAAACCAGTATACTATGAGGTTAGTATATATATACTGTACACTATAGGATTTGGAACACAGTGTTGGTCTACAGTATTTCAATGCATTGTTCATTGAAGTAGGCTCAGCCCACTATTTACACCCATTCCATTCTCTATTCAACATAGTGCTAGTCTTGCATTGCTTGCGCACAGCGCTGTGGAGTAAGGTCTGGCTACACCACAGATATATTTGATGAAAGGAAAAAAGCACTCTGGGTTGTTTGCATTTCTTTAAACCAATCACAATTGTCATGGGCAGCGCTAAGCTCCAGACGCGACCTCATTGGCTCTTACCAGTGTATCTCCGTGTGTACTTCATCCACAGCAATCCCACCAATCAGTCCCAAAACGTCCCAGTTAGAGAGCAAATGCCGTAAACATATTCTTTGTAAATCTTTACAGTCATTCCCTGTAAGAACCAAGCACGCCTGCCTTGTTGCAAGATCCAAATTGACTTCAAAAGTTGCCTTTTTCAGCGTGTGGCTTGCTAGCTCAAAGTCTGTTCTTGTTTCCCATTTCAAAGGGATTTGAGAATGGCAACAAACAGAGAATGGAAGGTGAGGGACATGCAACTGTCCTGGAAGAGTACTTCCACTGATCCAGACTAGCATAGGGCCAACATCCAAATACAGTATGAATCCAACTGATCAAACATACATCATACAACCTCAATATCTGTGCTAATACGTTGCATAAATATACTCCATAACCACTGTCAACGATTAAAGTAGGCCAAATGAACAAAATGTGGTGTGAGGCAAATGTGACTGTCTGTTAACAGAATAAAAAAACCTTATACGTGACTGACCCGTATAATATTCTGTTAACAGAAAAAAAAACTTAGTGTGTTAGAGTAAGTTAATTTTGCCAAACAAGGACGCTCATGTGGTTCCATCGCAGTTTTATGTAAATATTCATTTTTAAAAGAGATTTAGGATCAAGTTTATTTATTTTTTTTTTTTTTAAGATTATTTTTTGTGCATTTTCTGCCTTTATTTTGACAGGCTGAAGACATGAAAGGGGGGAGAGAGAGAGGGGGAATGAAATGCAGTAAAGGGCTGCAGGTCGGAGTCAAACCTGTGGCCGCTGCGTCGAGGAGTAAACCTCTATATATGGGCGCCCAGCTTCCCCTTTTTACTACCTAAGAGAGGCAGCAGAGCCACAGTTTTTCTGAATGTCACGGCTTGCCCTGTCTTACTGCCAGACTTTTCAGCACCATGGACAGCGGCAGCCATCCATTTGAACTTGTCTCTCAGGAGCTGGATTTGTGAGATGGGAAAGAAAAAAATTAAGATGGAAAAAAAAAAAACTTAACTCTTAACTGATCATTCTCGAGGAAATGGGGTCTAGGTTTACAGATTTATGTAATTGATGTTATGAGAGACACTTTGAGGGCCAGACGTGTTTAGTTTATTGACTTGCTTTTATTTAAAAAAAGTAAAATATTTTTGAATGTATTTTTGCATCTTCTCACTAGAGTTTAGCAAATCAAGCCAAAACAAGGATTACATTTTGAAAAAGCAGGCCACCACACAGCCGACCCTTAGCAACCAGTTTCACATCCTGAATATGAAAACTCACTGGTTCTGGTGGAACTTCGGAGTCTCAAAGTTGCCAAATCTGCCTAATTCTGCTTTGAGTGTAATGTTTTCTCGCGTAATTACAGTTAGAAAAGCCGTTTCCTGTCTTTTTGGCCTGACACTAGGCGGGCAAAAATGTGTTGTGGATAGGGGTGTAAGAAAAAATCAAAACACTTAAGTATCGCAATATTTTATTTAGCAATACAGTATCGATTTTTTTTTAAGTTTACATGCGAAAATATTCATGTAAGACAGTGGTTCACGTTTTATGATGTTTAAACCCCCTACCGCTAGATGGCTGAGACTCCCCACTAGTGTCCTTGCCTAACAGTGCCTAAACGTGCCTGACTTTTTGCTAGAAGCTAACAATGTAGCTATGGCTGAACTTTGGCCTACTATAGCATATAAACATTAGCTCACTAAGAACCACAATCACAAACTAGTAAACTTCTTTGACTTTTATGTACATGTCTTTTTTTTAAATAGTTTTTACGCACAATATCGAAATATATTGCAATATAGTGAATCGTGATACATATCCTATCGCCAGATTCTTGCCAATACACAGCCCTAATCGTGAACCTCCATAAAGTCCTAATTTTGCCCAGGGGCCTTAAGTTTGACTCATGTAGTGTACAGCAATTCTCTGTATAAATATCTGCCCTTTTCTTACTTTACAGTTGAGTGAAATGGACATTTGGAGTAGTTTTGTGAAATTGCACTCGCTTCATGCTGTATTGGCTGTAGTTGAGATGTATATCTCAACAACAGGAACAGATGCTGTTTTTGAGCTTCAGCGTGTCCAGTCTTCCAACACGGACCGTTGTTATAGCCGCCATTGCGGCACGGCAAAGGACGTTCAGTGCTACAACATGCTGATTTAATGCGGAGTGATATTACATCCACAGCAGGTGTGTCATTTATATTTTGGGACTGAAAATGGATGGCGAGAGAGCAGCTTTGCCTTGGCGACACGTTGTAAAGGCGCCTTTATACGCTTTATCACAACGGGCTCGCTTTGAAAGTGGATTATTGCACCTGGCTGCTTGCAATGGCGTGCTGTCCTGGAGGACCACCGCTACACTGGAATCCTATAAAACCAGCAGCTAAGACCCTGTTGGGGCCCTGATAAATCCACAGGCTTACACCCGCTGCCTGTCGAAGGGATCAAAATCACTACATCACCGCCGGAAAGAGGTTGGGCAGTGGGAGCCATTGCACGGGTTCGTCCTGCTGCTCCGGTGGATTACTGCCTGCACACTATTCTTTGTTAAAAGTTACACCCTAGTTTCAAGTTGTCATACTGTGAAACATAACTTCCAAATCAATCAGGAGTCCACAGCCGGTTGGAGACATTCAAGCCTAGAATTTGGAATGAAAAGCAGAGACGTGCTGAGGTTTTTGTTCCACTTCAGACCAATGAGGTTACGCTATGGAGAACTTGTCTGTGCCCATACGGAAACCAATCAGTGGTGGTGTCCCCGGAGTTGAACGCTTCTCAAACTTGCATGGACTGTCTGAGGACTTCCTGACTGTTCTACATTTTTCTCCAGATCTGCCACCTGAGCTTGATCAGATGGAGGAGCGGCCGATTCCACGAGCATAACTTTCTCGATTTCTCACTTTCTCTCGGTACACACTTAGTTCCTTAGCCAAGCCAAAATGAAATATTCAACTGGATTGATTTTTGTGCCGAGATTGAGTTGGATGATGGACCTTAAGCATTGCGTTAGCATACCATTCCTTATTTGGTCGCTTCACGCACACGCTTTCACTAGGGTTTTGGATGAGACACCGAGCTCACGAGACCGAGACAAGACGAGATTTTAACAATTATTTTACAGAAAACTTCAATGGAGAAATAAGACTGGAAAAATAGTCCTTTTATTCAATCGAAAGTCACAAAATAGTCCTTGGTAGTACCAATGTAATTCGGTCGGTACCCAAAAAAGTACCGGATTTGGTACCCAACCCTAGAAAGCACCCTTAGAATACTTTTGTATCAACCCAATTTGGTGTGAACGGGCAGTTGGCCGACTCAACCAGAAAAGACTCCTGAAGCATGCTCATGAATGCCCCAAAAACCGTAAAACCCTGAAGAACTTTTCAGTGTATCTAACTGTAAGCAATCCCTTTTAAGAGAATGAACGAGGCATTCTGGACCCTACTAATACATTACATGAGCTTGTGCAGTGACAGCTGAACATCATATTTGACTTAAGGCTCAAGGCAATGTAGAAATAGCTGAAACTGACGATTTTCCATTACTGAGCGGTTGTAATCCATGGATTATGCATTTAAATTTGCACAGGTAGTGAGTATTATATCTGCTCCATTTACTGGGAGGGAACAGTTCTGCCTTTGTGAGCTTCTCTGCAACGTTAGGCATAAAAAAATAATCTTCCACTTTGGGTATTTCTCTCTAAAGGAAAGAAGGTGCAGGCATGATATTGTGCCTTTTGTCTAAAGGGAGGAGCTCATTTTCTTAGCTGTATTCTTCTATTCATTTGTGACCTTTCTTCCTCCATCTCTCCTCCCTTTTCCCCTTTACTCCTTGTCTTTCGGGCAGTCATCTCTCTTCATCCTCTAAGACTTTCCTCGGCCAAGTCTCTTATTATTCACCACCTTTTTTCCTTCTCACTGACCATCTTCGTTTGCGTCCACTTGATCGTTTTTTTTTCTCATACTCCATCTTCGGTGGCTCTCAACTCTCCCCTTCACTCTGCACATCTCTGCTCTTTTTCATTTTTTTTTTTTTTTTTTCTCAGCATTTTTTCACTCTCTACCGTTATCCTTGTAATTCTCTCTCTCTCCTCCTCCGCCGTCCTCCTCGTCCTTGTCTCACGTAGCCAGACCTTCCTCCACAGCGCCGCGGAGGAAGGTCTGGCTAGTCCCCACAGCGTTCTGGGATGGGAGGAAAATGTGCTCTGGTTTAAAATGCGTTTCCAGGCTAAGCGCCGGACGGAGCAACGGTGCCTCTGCAAAATAGTCTTGAAGGAACTTGTTTGTGAACATGTGTACGTTCAAAAGTAGTTTTAGTCATGCGACAGAAAACTCAGATTGGACAGATAGTCTAGCTAGCTGTCTGGATTTACCCTGCAGAGATCTGAGGAGCAGTTAACCATAGTCCTCAGAATAAATCTAAATAATTGACAACAGTACACATTAAGGCACAAGTCTTTATTTATGGTTCCTACTACATGAGCAGCAACGTAGAGTTTTTCCTGCCTGCAACGTGTAATGTTAGACAGCCAATCACAGACATTATTAGATCTTGGTAGAAGCATGCTGCGTGCTTATTGGCTTGCAGACGCTGATGAGATTTACTCCTTAGGTATTGAAATTTGGTATTGAATGACGAGGCATTTTTCCGATACTCTATTTTGGAAGCAATTCGGTCGGTGCCTAAAAAGTGTTGAATTCGGTACCCAGCCCTAACAGTCAACATACTATAATATGTTGTATAGTTTTCTTTTAACCGTGGTGGGGGTGCACTTTACCTTACCTTAGAATCAAACTGTACTTTACATGAGCCAGTAGGCCTCCTGTTTTTACGTTACTGGGTCCATGAGCGAGTCTTCATCACATGCTCGAGCTGAATTCATTCTAAGAACTCTTGCCGTGATCCAGACTTTGCCAGTTGTTTGACTTTTTGTTAGCAGCGTTCACTAATGCACCCCAGAGGCATTTTTCGGTACTAGATATTTTGGGGGCAATTCGGTCGGTGCCTAAAAAGTATTGAATTCGGTACCCAGCCCTAACAGAAATCCTGTCTTTCTCCATCTTCCTTCACTTGCTATTTGCATCCACTCTTCTCTCTCTCTCTCTCTCTCTCTCTCTCTCTCTCTCTCTCTCTCTCTCTCTCTCTCTCTCTCTCTCTCTCTCTGTGTCTCTGTCTCTCTGCTCGGCAGCGTCACTTCAGTATGCTTGAACAGAGTTTGGGACGGAGAGACTGCTGAGGGGGAGGGGGGGGGGGGGGGGTTTAACTTCACGGCCAGCAGTACCTTTATCGGTTATTAGAAACTTTCAAAGAGTTTCAATTTCCCCCGAGCCGACTGCAGTATGAATTATTACTTCGCTATATTCAGCGTCCTGGTGCTCCACTGCCAGTTTTCACTTGAATTTATATTTTTGATTTTACACCTCCATCAGCTCTATTTTGCATTAGGATTTAGAGGCATTTCAAGTGTGAATGGCATGGGGAACTCTCACTGCAATTGGCAAAAAAAAAATGAGCAAGAGAAGGATTTCTTTTTTGCTCTCTGCAGTGTATCCACTTATTTGCAGGTAGAACCACACTCCCTCCCTGCTTTTCTTCATTCATTCTCTCCACAATTGCCCAGACTGTCTTTTTTTTTTTTTTTTTTTTTTTTTTTTACTCCCCCGCCCCAAACAACCACTTAATCTACTTCTCTCTCCATCAGCCCAGCCCTCTGTTCTTTCTCTCTAATTTCTATCAGGATTTTCACTTAGAGCTGCTTATCAATTCGGCGTGCGAGTCCCCCGCTCGCCGCTCTGTACAAATGAACACGCGAGCCGGCAAACGGGCAAACAAACAGACAAATAAATAAAAGTGAAATTATATAACGAGATGTAATTCATCAAAACACAATCAAGAGCGCGGGGAAAAGCAAGCAAAGTCAAACACAAAGTCAATCTGCAGAAAAACTAAGACTGCAAAAAGCCAGAGCGGGTGGAAAGAAGTCGACAAAAGGGGACGTTTACCCCCCCGGCACATTTGCATGAATTATGGCTCCGAAATTGAGCAAGCAACGATTGTTAGTCTCTATTAGATGGTCTGTGTCTTTCTCCCGTCGGTGGGGAGCAACCCGCTGAATAATCATTGGTTTCAAGGACAACAGAGCGCCGTGGCAGGCCCGGCAACGCTGCCAGAGCATCACCCGCTACGGCCTTGCTCACCCGTGGGGGCTCGCATTAATCTCGCTCACTTCTCGCAGCAAAAAAAAAGAAAAGTATTCAGAAAAAGTACTGATGCCACACTGTAAAACTTCTCTGCATTGGACATGTTACTTAAGTAAAAGTATATAAGTGTTATCAGGAAAATGTATTTAAGGATTAAAAGTACTCAATGCAGAAAAATGCTCACATTTGAGAAACTGGTAGCTATGACAACAGTGTAATGGTATTTAATGGTCTAATCATATCAGCTGGACTTGTAGGCCGCTATATTGTTGGCTAGATTCTTTTATAATAAAACATCAGATTTTATAAACTACGTGTGTGTTTTGTGTGCATAAACCTTAACTTGTAAAGTAACTAAAGCTGTCAGATGAATGTAGTGGAGTAAAGGTACAATATTTCTCTCTGAAATGTAGCAGAGTAGAAGTAGGAAGTGGCATGAAAAAAAAAAACTCAAGTAAAGTACAAACATCTCAACATTTGAACTTAAGTACATTACATAGTTCCGGCGCCACCTCGTCTTTCTTTGTCTTGGTGTTCTGACCCCCGGCCGATTTATTATTTAACATTATTATTTGAGTAAAATTCTCATCACGCACTCGACGGCCATTTTAATTCCAGAGCTCGCCTCCCTAAATGCACATGTTCCACCAACTTCCTTCCCGAGGCTATTTTGCGGAGGCACCGTGGCTCTTAGCACCGCCCCGAGACGATTGCGATTGGTTTAAAGAAACGCCAATAAACCAGGGCACGTTTTTTTTTTTTTTCTCCCATCCCCGGAATGCTGTGTGGACTAGCCGGACCCTCCTTCGCAGCGCTGTGAAGGAAAGTCTGGCAATGCGAGGCTTGTACTTAAGTAACGACGCCCTCCTGTGCCCTGCTATGACATGAACTATTATGACTACCATTGTAGTCACTGTTCCATTATCTTTATTATGACTATTATTGCCACTGTTCATGACACCCCCAACCGGCACCTTCAGACACCACCTATGAAGAGTCTGGGTCTGCCGAGGTTTCTTCCTAAAAGGGAGTTAGCCACTGCTAATGCTTGCTCTTGAGGGAATTATTAGAATTGTTGGGTCTTTGTAAATTATAGAGTGTGGTCTAGACCAACTCTATCTGTAAAGTGTCTCGAGAGAACTCTTGTTATGATTTGATACTATAAATAAAATTGAATTGAATTAAATGTACTTCACATTCCGCCACTGCACAGCCCTTCCCAGCGCACCCCCGAGCCCTCTTGGTTTACAGCCTGTACCAGCAACCTCCTGCCAGTGGGCCTTCCCAGGGGCTCTGTGCCCTTCCTCTCCAGCCCGGGGTCTCTGCATCTTGGCCGCTGTGCTGTGCACGCCGGGGTGAGGCTGGTTGGTGGTGATGGCGCTGAGGCTTTTAATGCTGTTATCATGGCCTCTTAACCTCTCTCTCTCTCTCTCTCTCTCTCTCTCTCTCTCTCTCTCTCTCTCTCTCTCTCTCTCTCTGGGGGCGTGACTTTCAGACAACTTTGAACCACTGTGCGGGAACGGCTGTCCTTGACGACGGCGGCGGTGGTGGGGAATGTTGTCGGAGCAGAATAAGGATGCTTCCACAGAGGCGTCTGCGCTGTGTTTTATTAGACGGAGGTCAAACGAGGCCCGCGGTCAGACGGGGCGTGAGGACAGACAGGTGGTGATATTATATTAGTGCTTCGGGAGACTGCAACCTTCTCTTGTGTCTTTAGGACTGTCCGCCCGCCTGCTGTCCTTCAGTATACCCGGGGCTCATTTTTTGCCTGGACATTGTATTTGCTAGTTTGGGGATTTTATGTTCTTATTGTGCCTCATTTCAAAATCTTTCCCCAAATACTCCAAACCACATTAACACTCACACAGTGCATCCACGAAGTATATCTCTGCAAAAATGATATGAGGAAAAAAAAAAATGATAACGACTATTACATTGGTCAGTATTAGGGGTGGGAATCACCAGAGGCCTAACGATACAATATAATTGCGATGTTAAACATAATGCAATCTGGCAATCCGTCTGGGTAATTATTTTAATATTGGTCTAGATTGAACTTTATTGCCACATGCGTCGGGGGTCAGAGTTGTTCCTGAAGTGATCCTCAAGCCTTAGCTTGTGGTTGTGCTTGGCCTTTTTGATGCCTCTTTTCAGGTTGGCCCTGGACGAGCTATAGGCTCGAGCATCACCTGATCTGAATGCGATGTCTGGTGCCTTCAGCAGGAGTCTGAGCTGTTTAAGGGTGGTGACACTGTTGATGTTTGAGTTGATACAGTCCAGAACGGGAGGAGGCCTATGAATCAATGTCCGTGTGGGAGTCACGGGTGGCCTTAGTTGCGAACACTCTCCAGTCCGTGTTTTCAAGCACTGCTGAAGTGCCGAGTCAGCTCCTTCTGGCCACACTTTGGCTGTCCTTAATGTTGGTTCCACACGTTTGATGAGTGCTGAGTACTTGGGCCGTAGAAACAAAGAGATGTAATCTGAGTGTCCTAGATGGGGGAGGGGGTCAGCTTTGTATGCATCAGCCAGGGTTGTGTAGACATGGTCTAAAGTCTTTTCTCCTCTTGAATTGCTGAATATAAGATTGATCATTATTGATAACCATATTGACAGAAATGTGATTCATCAGTGTCCGAAATTAGCTTTTTGACTCACAGGCGGGTAGATGGGAAAAATCCACCGGCCAAGCATTTTCCCCCACCAACCAAAATATGAACATGTCAAAAGCGTAATTTAAAAAAAAAAAAGTCAAACTTAAAAAAAAAAAAAAGTCAAATAGCAAAATGCTTACAAAAACCAAACCGAAACGTAAAAGAAAATGTAAAAAAAAAAAAAAAAAAAAAAAAAAAAAAACCTTGAAACCACCAAAGCAACAAAATCGTAAAAAAAATGTCAAAAGCGACAAAGCACCAACTCCATTCTTGATTGGCCGACAGAACATTTAAATCAAATCCTCCACCAAGCGTTCTCCGACAGGGACCAGAGAACGACAACGCCATTTGTGATACGATGATGCCCGAATGGGCGCGTGGGTTGTGATGTCTTGCCCAACGTGGTGTTTTACTTGCCCCGGGCCATCGGGCAACCCATAATGTTGGAACACTGGAAAGTAAAAGAGCAGTTCCAGGACAAAAGAGGCAAGACTGGATCAAAAGTGCCTCATCGCCACCGACAACGAGGGCACCAGCATCCTCCCGGTCCCCATCTGTGGATGTAATTATTAAAACACAGCCAGGCAGCTATCAGCTTGGCTGATCTCAATGGGGAAACCTCTGTTCCAATAAGCTAACGTGACGGGGGGCGATTCAGGTATGGCAGCTTGGGACCACTTAGCCAATCGATTGGCTCGATGTCTGCGCACAAGTCAAAGGATACAGCTTGCTAGCTGTATGGGGTTGGCGGAGGAACGTGTGTCTCAGTGTGTGTGTTATGCGGCCAAGAGGGTGTCATGGAAACTTGTTTCCAGTACAATTGTTTCACTAAAATGTAATCAATGTTCTCTCAGCATAAAAAAAGGCATTCTTTATGTAAACTAGAACACTAATGAATGGAGCAGATGTTTTCCCTTTTTATGAGTATGATTATCGTGAACATTCTTAACCCTTGTATTTTTTTTTTTTTTGGGGTTTTCTAAATTTTTTAATTTTTTTTTTATTCCAGTAATATGGGTTTCTTTCAACCAAAATTGCCCCACAATTACATGGATGCATGTATGTTGGCTGTATGGAACCCATGCAACATTCTTCACAGGTAAAATTAATCACTTTCATAGAATTTTGAATTTTGTGGTTTTCTTCAATTTTTTTTTAATGGTTTCAAATCCACATCCTGTCTAAACTTTTGACATTAACCAGTCTGTGATCCTCTCAACATCTTCTTATCTTAAATATTAGTCAAAATAATTCATAATGTCTGCTTTTCTTTAACAAAAATGTGGATTAATGTCATTGTAAATTAGGTTTATTACATTGCGATTGGGTCTATACTTTGAAGTATCCCATTATTTCCATATCTCAAGAAACCTATGTGTTATTGCGTTGCAAAATGTACAACAACCACACACTGGAAAAACCAAAGACTCAGGCCATATGCTGTGGATCACCAGAGTGATTTTCTTCCTCCAGAGATCAGTGGCATATCTTTCTTTGGACAGCAACCTGCTCGGATGTGATGGGAGAGTCGTGTTGGCTGCGAGCATTTAGAGTCAGCAGGGGAGACAGAGGCTCCAGTGTAACAAGAGAGAGAGAGAGAGAGAGAGAGGCCGTTCTGTGCTGTGTGACTCCGATGAACACAGCGGTTGTTGGGGAAAAGGTCAGTGGATTCTGTTGGTATTCTGCAGCCGTGCGCTTTCTGGCAGGACACTTGACGGCGCAGCGGGCACTCGAGCTTGAAATGATGTTGCTTCCTCCAGCCAGGAGGCGATGGCTCCCGTGCCACAAAGCATACGCAGGTCGCCATAAATCCTACAGTGTAAATAAAGACCCGCCTCGCTCCACCACGTCTCACTCCTTCTGTGTCCTTATTTTTTTTTATTTTTTGGAAACGCTGCCCTGTCTCTTTCCATTTTCCCTCTCCTTCCCTCTCATTTTTTTTATATATTGTGGTTACTCCTTACTATCTGTTTTTTCTTTCCCTTTAGCTTTTTCTCCAGTGATGTGGTGGTAAACAAAAAAAAAAAAGATGGCTGATCACTGACTTTAAATGTGTCTAATTCTTCTCTTTCACCGCTATTATGCAAAACCTTATCTTTTTCATTTTCATCTGACTTTGTAGCCCTAAAACGCAGGTTGTTATGGAAAAGAAAAGGGAAGGTAAATCTAATTTAGTCACAGTTTGACTTTATTAACTGCACAGCAGGCAATGACAGAGGTTTATCCTTTGACAGATGTTCTGAATGCTGCTCACTGTGTTGGACCACTACCCCCCGTCCTCAACACACACACACACACACACACACACACACACACACACACACACACACACACACACACACACACAAATATGCAGTCCCTAATTACAGCCTTCCCGCCAAGCCTATACAGCATTCAGGCCCAGCAGGTATTTCACTGCCATTTTAGAATTACTTTGCTGCAGACAATAATTTGCTCTATCTCACAACAACACAACATTGCTTTACAGTTATTCAGATCATAAGCTTCTCAGACAAAAGGTGGCAAAGTTTGATGTAACCGAGCTAAAAGAACAACGGTTTTATCTACGATTTGTGTTAGATGCAGTCATACTGCATCATTAATTTATGGTCGGTGGCTACATTGAGTGCAAACGGAGGATGGAATGTAACATTATTTATTGAAGTGAAAGGTGTGTTTTCCCCTTGACTCTAACTGACATGCCATCGGTGAAGCACGGAATGAATTTTTAACTTTTGAAAGAAAAAGGGAGATATCACCGTCACGTAGAAGTTGAGATTTAGAGTACAGTGGATAAACTTTCTGTCCTTTCGGCATGACCACCCACTGCCTTTCTGACTGTCAACGTCAATAGAAAAGACAAGGCTGGATTCTTTTCAAGAAAACCTCATTCCAAAAAGAAATAAAATCCCCTATTGACATTTTTTTTATAATAATGCAGGTTATTATAAATCCAGCCCTACAGCATACTTTTGCTCAACAGTAGCCTTTGTTTTGGCTATCACTCTGTGCAGACAGGGATTTTGAATTAATCTTGGCAAACTTTGTGGTTTATTCAATAATTCTGGAAAAATATCTATCTACCTATCTGTCTATCTATCTGCTAAAGAAAGCTAAGGAATTCAAAGATAGTGTCACTTCTATTGGACAGTTGCTGTACTAACTAAAGACAACCATTAGCTGTTCAGAAAAATGAACTTTAATTCATTTTCCATTTTATTTATAGTTTGAAATCACAACAGGAGTTATCTCAGGAAACTTTACAGATAGAGTAGGTCTAGACCACACTCATTAATTTAGAGAAACTCAACAATTTCCCACAATTTCCACCTCAAGAGCAAGCATTTGGTGCGACAGTTGCAAGGCAAATTTATTGATATAGCACATTTCAGCAACCGGGCAATTCAAAGTGCTTTACATAAAACATTAAAAAGCAATACAAAAATTAAAAACTGATAAAATACGAGAATAAAATTCATAGTGCAGTATAAAAAAATTAAAGAAAGCCAACATTAAGGTCTTCAGTCTGGATCTAAAAGAACAGAGTTGCGGCGGACTTGCAGTTTTCTGGGGCCGAGGCAGAGCCGTTGGTCTTCTTCCAGAGGGGAGGAATTTGCATTTAAGGCAAATATTATTTATCAAGGCTTTTGTTCCAAGTTCCTGTCTCTTAATACCATTTCCATATCTTAACATTTAGCTAACCTTGAGACTGGCTTTGACAGCAAAGTGGAACCTTGTGGTGTTCAGATCATTTGAGAAGGCTCATTACTTAAAGTTCATCTTTAAACATCTCATTCAGCATTTTTAAAAGACTAAAAGAGGCCATATTATTATAGTTTATTTTTTTTCGTGGATTTTCCCTGTCTTTTAGTGTTATATAGTTATTCGATGTATAGATTATAAATAAACACATTTTAACTCCAAATGGAGCTTTCCCTCCCACGGACATACATTGTGTTTTTTGAACATCCAAGCATGTAAACCTATTCTAGTGGACCCCAAGAGTACAAATATGACGCTGACGATGAGTATTATAGGGGCTCTCTAAGAAATATAGTAAATAACTGTGTTTAAAAGAGAGGTGTTTTAATAATATTTTGCTGTCAAATACTTTGTCAGAGGAAGTGTCACTTCTTTTCCAAACCGTAGATAACCTACTTTTAGAATCAACTCAATGTCATTCAGGAGTTTGTTCACTCTATTGAAATGCAGGATCGTCTTGGGAATTCCAGGTTCAGGAAACACAAAGTCAAAATATTTTGCTATGTGAATGCTTTTCTTTTTTAAAGAAAGACACACATACAACCATATGGCACAATGTAGTAAAATTGAATCTCTGCATAAACATTGTTTAGGAAGTTAAAAGTCTAACCTTGATTTGTAGCCATATTAACCCTTTGACGTGCAGCGGACGTCCGCCCGAGTCATCCATAATAATATCCAGACTCATTCCTAATAATATCCAAAGGGGATGCTGGCATGCACAGAATATTTTTTTCTAAAGCTTTTACACTTGAGCTTGATTTATTGTTTGCAGAGTGGAAAATGCAGAAAATCACCAACAAGAACAGTGATGAATTACCAACAAGGAATTACATTAAACAGACTGGGAAGGGAAAAACCATTTAATAGAATCAGTCTACTGTTATCAGCCCTGCTTATTTTAAAATCCCCAGTTATTCTTGAGATGTATACAAATGTGTTTGTTTACCAGCATGTATTGCTCTAAATACTAAAGTTTGAAGGAGTAGCGTTTATACTGGTTTTACTGTATGTACTGTCCCTAATAATATTTGTTCTGGGATTAGGGATGAAAAAATGTATTTCTGCTTGTGAGTAAAATCTACGCCTCTTTGCCTTTTCACCTTGCATGTATAAGTAAAAAGTACTTTAAGGGACCGTTCGGTATTTATGGAATGGACCACCGGAGGAAAATAGGGGAGGGTTATGTCTTTTTATTCTTTGTTGAGGGGAGGGTCATCCAACATTTTTTAGTCCAGAGGGGACATAGACAGTCAAATTTCAAAGTGACATGATGACCAGGTATTTCATAAATCCATCCATCCATCCATCCATCCATCTATCCATCTTTGTCCGCTTATCCGGTGTCGGGTTGCGGGGGGAGCAGCTCCAGCAGGGGACCCCAAACTTCCCTTTCCCGAGCAACATTAACCACCTCCGACTGGGGGATCCCGAGGCGTTCCCAGGCCAGGTTGGAGATATAATCCCTCCACCTAGTCCTGGGTCTTCCCCGAGGCCTCATCCCAGCTGGACGTGCCTGGAACACCTCCCTAGGGAGGCGCCCAGGGGGCATCCTTACCAGATGCCCGAACCACCTCAACTGGCTCCTTTCGACGCAAAGGAGCAGCGGCTCTACTCCGAGCTCCTCACGGATGACTGAGCTTCTCACCCTATCTCTAAGGGAGACGCCAGCCACCCTCCTGAGGAAACCCATTTCAGCCGCTTGTACCCTGGATCTCGTTTTTTCGGTCATGACCCAGCCTTCATGACCATAGGTGAGGGTAGGAATGAAAACTGACCGGTAGATCGAGAGCTTTGCCTTCTGGCCAAGCTCTCTTTTCGTCACAACGGTGCGATAGATTGAATGCAATACCGCACCCGCTGCGCCGATTCTCCGACCAATCTCCCGCTCCATTGTCCCCTCACTCGCGAACAAAACCCCAAGGTACTTGAACTCCTTCACTTGGGGTAAGGACTCATTCCCTACCTGGAGAAGCACCTCCCACAGTATCTCCCGGGGGACCCGGTCATAGGCCTTCTCCAAATCCACAAAACACATGTAGACCGGTTGGGCATACTCCCAGGCTCCCTCCAGGATCCTTGCGAGAGTGAAGAGCTGGTCCGTTGTTCCACGACCAGGACGGAATCCGCATTGTTCCTCCTCAACCCGAGGTTCGACTATCGGCCGAACCCTCCTTTCCAGCACTTTGGAGTACACTTTACCAGGGAGGCTGAGAAGTGTGATACCCCTATAATTGGCACACACCCTCTGGTCCCCCTTTTTAAAAAGGGGAACCACCACCCCAGTCTGCCACTCCTTTGGCACCGTCCCAGACTTCCACGCAATGTTGAAGAGGCGTGTCAACCAGGACAGCCCCTCCATACCCAGAGCCTTGAGCATTTCTGGACGGATCTCCTCAATCCCCGGGGCTTTGCCACTGTGTAGTTGTTTGACTACATCAGTGACTTCCGCCTGGGAAATCAACGACAATCCCCCATTATCCTCCAGCTCTGCCTCCAACATAGAGGGCGTATTAGTCGGATTCAGGAGTTCCTCAAAGTGCTCCTTCCACTGCCCTATTACCTACTCAGTTGAGGTCAACAGTGTCCCATCCTTACTGTACACAGCTTGGATGGTTCCCCGCTTCCCCCTCCTGAGGTGGCGAACAGTTTTCCAGAAGCACTTTGGTGCCGACCGAAAGTCCTTCTCCATGTCTTCTCCAAACTTCTCCCACACCCGCTGCTTTGCCTCTTTCACGGCAGAGGCTGCAGCCCTTCGGGCCCTTCGGGCCCTTCGGTACCCTGCAACTGCCTCCGGAGTCCTCCGGGATAACATATCCCGGAAAGACTCCTTCTTCAGTCGGACGGCTTCCCTGACCACCGGTGTCCACCACGGTGTTCGTGGGTTACCGCCCCTTGAGGCACCTAAGACCACAGCTCCTCGCCGCAGCTTCAGCAATGGAAACTTTGAACATTGTCCACTCGGGTTCAATGCCCCCAGCCTCCACAGGGATGCACGAAAAGCTCCGCCGGAGGTGTGAGTTGAAAGTCTGTTGGACAGGGGCCTCCTCCAGACGTTCCCAATTTACCCGCACTACACGTTTGGGCTTACCAGGTCTGTCCAGAGTCTTCCCCCACCCTCTGACCCAACTCACCACCAGATGGTGATCGGTTGACAGCTCTGCCCCTCTCTTCACCCGAGTGTCCAAAACATACGGCCTCAGATCAGATGAAACGATTATGAAATCGATCATTGACCTTCGGCCTAGGGTGCTCTGGTACCAGGTACACTTATGAGC